>NC_086452.1:56508759-56856259 GCF_028390025.1 Pseudophryne corroboree | reverse complement strand
CGGCGGCACCAGTAGCAGCATCTCGCAAACGCCAACTCGTTCCTAGGCAGGCTACGCTTTGTATCACTGCTTTCCAGAAGAGGCACACAGCTGACAACCTCTTACGGAAACTGAGGAACATCATCGCAGAATGGCTTACCCCAATTGGACTCTCCTGGGGATTTGTGACATCGGACAACGCCACCAATATTGTGCGTGCATTACATCTGGGCAAATTCCAGCACGTCCCATGTTTTGCACATACATTAAATTTGGTGGTGCAGAATTATTTAAAAAATGACAGGGGTGTGCAAGAGATGCTGTTGGTGGCCCGAAGAATCGCGGGCCATTTTCGGCATTCAGCCACCGCGTGCCGAAGACTGGAGCACCACCAAACATTCCTGAACCTGCCCTGCCATCATCTGAAGCAAGAGGTGGTAACGAGGTGGAATTCAACCCTCTATATGCTTCAGAGGATGGAGGAGCAGCAAAAGGCCATTCAAGCTTATACATCTGCCCACGATATAGGCAAAGGAGGGGGAATGCACCTGAATCAAGCGCAGTGGAGAATGATTTCAATGTTGTGCAAGGTTCTGCAACCCTTTGAACTTGCCACACGTGAAGTCAGTTCAGACACTGCCAGCCTGAGTCAGGTCATTCCCCTCATCAGGCTTTTGCAGAAGAAGCTGGAGACATTGAAGGAGGATCTAAAACAGAGCGATTCCGCTAGGCATGTGGGACTTGTGGATGGAGCCCTTAATTCGCTTAACCAGGATTCACGGGTGGTCAATCTGTTGAAATCAGAGCACTACATTTTGGCCACCGTGCTCGATTCTAGATTTAAAACCTACGTTGTATCTCTCTTTCCGGCAGACACAAGTCTGCAGAGGTTCAAAGACCTGCTGGTGAGAAAATTGTCAAGTCAAGCGGAACGTGACCCGTCAACATCTCCTCCTTCAGATTCTCCCGCAACTGGGGGTGCGAGGAAAAGGCTAAGAATTCCGAGCCCACCCGCTGGCGGTGATGCAGGACAGTCTGGAGCGAGTGCTGACATCTGGTCCGGACTGAAGGACCTGCCAACGATTACTGACATGTCGTCTACTGTCACTGCATGTGATTCTCTCACCATTGAAAGAATGGTGGAGGATTATATGAGTGACCACATCCAAGTAGGCACGTTAGACAGTCCGTACGTATACTGGCAGGAAAAAGAGGCAATTTGGAGGCCCTTGCACAAACTGGCTTTATTCTACCTAAGTTGCCCTCTCGCCAGTGTGTACTCCGAAAGAGTGTTTAGTGCAGCCGCTCACCTTGTCAGCAATCGGCGTACGGGGTTACTTCCAGAAAATGTGGAGAAGATGATGTTCACCAAAATGAATTATAATCAATTTCTCCGTGGAGACATTCACCAGCAGCAATTGCCTCCAGAAAGTACACAGGGACCTGAGATTGTGGATTCCAGTGGGGACGAATTAATAATCTGTGAGGAGGGGGATGTACACAGTGAAAGGGGTGAGGAATCGGAGGATGATGATGAGGTGGACATCTTGCCTCTGTAGAGCCAGTTTGTGCAAGGAGAGATTGATTGCTTCTTTTTTTGGTGGGGGCCCAAACCAACCAGTCATTTCAGTCACAGTCGTGTGGCAGACCCTGTCGCTGAAATTATGGGTTCGTTAAAGTGTGCATGTCCTGTTTATACAACATAAGGGTGGGTGGGAGGGCCCAAGGACAATTCCATCTTGCAACCTTGGTGCGCCTCTTTTTTTCTTTGCATCATGTGCTGTTTGGGGACAATTTTTTTGAAGTACCATCCTGCCTGACACTGCAGTGCCACTCCTAGATGGGCCAGGTGTTTGTGTCGGCCACTTGGGTCGCTTAGCTTAGTCACACAGCGACCTTGGTGTGCCTCTTTTTTTCTTTGCATCATGTGCTGTTTGGGGACAATTTTTTTGAAGTGCCATCCTGCCTGACACTGCAGTGCCACTCCTAGATGGGCCAGGTGTTTGTGTCGGCCACTTGGGTCGCTTAGCTTAGCCATCCAGCGACCTCGGTGCAAATTTTAAGACTAAAAATAATATTGTGAGGTGTGAGGTGTTCAGAATAGACTGAAAATGAGTGTAAATTATGGTTATTGAGGTTAATAATACTATGGGATCAAAATTACCCCTAAATTCTATGATTTAAGCTGTTTTGAGGGTTTTTTGTAAAAAAAACACCCGAATCCAAAACACACCCGAATCCGACAAAAAATTTTCAGGGAGGTTTTGCCAAAACGCGTCCCAATCCAAAACACGGCCGCGGAACCGAATCCAAAACCAAAACACAAAACCCGAAAAATGTCCGGTGCACATCACTAATTCTGTGTCATAAGTATCTGCTTTATATTAATGTAATCACATTCCCTATTTCCCTACCTATATGTGTTTGGGAGGCACCGATCGTGGTGCCTCCCGATGTGAATGGGAAAGGTAGGGGAGTGGGGGGCGGGCGCAGGTGGGACCTAGCAATGGGCATTAAAAGCCCATTGAAAATTCATGGGAAAGCGGCACCATTAGAGGTGCCGCTTTCACACAGGGACGTGCTTTCAACCCATGAAAGCACGCCCCTGTCAGTGAAGCCACAGTGATTGGCCAGCAGATCCCTCACTGGATCTGCTGTCAATCACTGTGTGGGCGCGGCGAGGTGCGAGCGTCGGCGGAGGTGCTGGCAGCGGAGGTGCATGCGGCGGAGATGCAAGCGGCGGTATGCGGAGGAGGTGCGGGCGGCGGTGCAGAGTTTGTGCAGCGGAACGGTACCAATTAAAAAAATGGCGCATCGGCGTCATTTTTTAAATTGAAGATGGCCGCCGCGAGCCAATCACGGCTCTCCGCGTCATCGCCCCGCCCCCTCTGGCTGACTTATATAAGTCAGCGCGAGGGAACGGCTGTCAGTCCGACGGCGGAGGAGGAGCAGAGAAGAGCTCCTGAAGGCAGAAGATGCCGGAAGTCCTGGATGGGCGGCGGCTATGCAAAAGAGCTTAGCAGCCGCCGTCCACTAGGTAAAGACGCTGGAAGCCCTGGGGAAGGCGGCGGCCATGCAAAAGATCTTAAAGGTCGCCGCCTCCCAGGTGAAGACGCCAGAGGAAGAAGCTGGAAGCCCTGGGGAGGTGGCGCCCCCCCAGGTGAAGACGCCGGAAGCCCTGGGGAGGCGGCGGCCATGCAAAAGAGCTAAGGCCGCCGCCCCCAGGTGAAGACCCTGTTAAATAAACTTTTTTTTTAAAGACAGTGTGGTGTTTTTATTTTAATATTTTCTTTACAGGTGGACAACAGGTGCCAGCGGGCCATTTATGTCCGGGCATGCTGGCACTTGTGGTTCTCCAAGTGCCAGCATGCTGGGGCAGGCTTGCTGGGACCTGTAGGCCACCTGTAAAGAACACTATTACTATTCTTTACAGGTGGACCCTAAAAAAAAAAAAAAAATAAGATTCTGCCACACCGCTTCATCCCTATGTGATGTCACACATCATGACGTTACATATAGGTGGAGCATTGCGGACCTGCAGGAACGATTCACAGAGCTGATGCGCAGGGAAGGCTTGTTTTAAGTTCTCAGCCCATTGTAGGAGCCAGTGGTGGGCCCCCCTCTCTATAAGGTCCCGGTACTCCAGTCCCCACAGCCACCCCTGGTGGCTGCCCTGACTCAGCGACTCTGTGAGCTGGAGGTTCCACAGTAGAGGAAAAGGTTATTTAAAAACATTTTTTTCCCATTCCTGTGGGGGCAGATCACCCCAACATCAGTGAGTCCTCAAGTGATGAACTACAGCTGGAGCGTGGAAACGCATTTTCACTGAGTTCTCTCTTGTAAGCAATATCCATCACCTTGCAAAGGGGATTACTTCATCAAGGGAGGCAGGAAGTTTTCTAGAAGCATGCTCATCTTTAATTATTTCATTTGATTAAGCCCCTGCCAATACTTAAGCACCGAAGCCTCGTTGTTTTACATAAATTCAAAGGTTAAGTCCAGAATGAGATCATTTTCAGTCCAACAGTGGAAGTTCCTTGGTCTAACTTACATATGATAGTAATTATGTGTTGAAAATTTTGTGAAAAACCACCATTAACACTATACATTTGTGTAGAATTGAAACATAGAATTTAACCTCTATCACGAACCTGAACGACTACAGGTCGATAGCACTGATGTCTGTGGTCATGAAAACGTTTGAGCGTCTGGTTTTGAATCACCTGAAAACTGTGACTGGCCCCCAACTGGACCCCCTACAGTTCGCCTATCGTTCGAATCGGTGTGTCGAGGATGCAGCCAACCTGGGCCTGCACTACATTCTACAGCACCTAGACATTCCCGGTGCCTACGCGAGGGTCCTATTTGTCGATTTCAGCTCGACCTTCAATACAATCATCCTCCACCCCAAATTACTTCACCTAGGGGTCCCAGAAGCTACCTCTTCCTGAATTGTAGACTTCCTGACAGATAGGACACAGGAGTGAAAGCAGGGGAATTCACCTCTCAAGCGCGGCCCATTAGTACAGGGCCCCTCAGGGCTGTGTCTTCTCACCCCTGCTCTTCTCCCTGTACACAAATGACTGCACCTCAGAGGAATAATCCGTAAAGATCCTCAAATTCACCAACGGCACCACCGTCATCGACCTCATCAAGAATGGAAAAGTAGACCGGTTGGCCCAGTGGTGCAGCCACAACAACCTTGAGCTTAACCCCCTCAAAACTGTCGAGATGATAGTGGACTTCGGGAAGAAGTTAGCTAGTGCACCTCCGCTAATGATTGCTGACAGTGTGGTATCGCTAGTGGACTCCTTCAAGTTCCTAAGGACCTCAATCTCCTGGAACCTTAAATGGGGGTCCAACGCTTACGCCACTGTTGGTAAAGCGCATCAGAGGTTGTTCTTCCTCAGGCAACTAAGGAAGTTCAACATCCCACAGAAGCTTCTGCTCCTCTTCTACTCCGCGATGGTGGAGTTGGTACTGTGCTCCTCGATACTGGTATGGTATGGCTCTGCCAGTGCGAGGGACAGATGCAGGCTCCAAAAGGTGGTCAGAACCACAGAGAAGATCATCAGGGCCGACCTTCCCTCAGTCCAGGACCTGTACCTGTCCAGAGATAAAAAGCGGGCAACGAAGATAGTAAAGGACCAGCTACACCCCAGCCACAGCATGTTTAACTTGCTTCCTTCAGGCAGGCCTTACAGGACCGACCCCGCCAGGTCCACCAGAAGCCTCAAAAGTTTCTTTCCCCAAGCAGTCCGCCTCCTGAACATTGACTGACTAGACGTACATGTAACTAACTTGTGTCCCTACGGTATTCCCAGGGGTTAAAGTGGGGGGAACGAGGTGGAACTGAGTTCCACCACCTGTAATGGTAGGGGGAACTAGTTCCACCTCCTCCATTGCCCTGCACAGTAATTCCAACAGAAAAGCCCACCCCATCATCTGCATCAATTGATGATACAGGCAGCACTAGTGTTGCTGATGAGCTGTAGCCACCTACTCCTTCCTCAGGTCCTGGTGCCTCCATGGTCCTCCTCCAAGAGTTCCACCACCTCACCAGGACCACTTTAAGCCCTGGGTATTCCTATCTGTATGACCTTTTACTCCCCCTCTGCTTATCTGTTACCTACTTAGCTGTGGTATAGCCAGAGCCATCTTAACAGCAGTGTAGGCCCCTGGGCACAGCAATGCACTGGGGCCTCTACCCACCCATCAGCGGCAGGGGTGGGGGGTGCTATCAGCAGCAGCTTTGATGTCCCACAGGGGGTAGGGGGATTCTATCATTCGCTCAGCATGTAGGACCTGGAGAAATAATTTCTGCTAATTACTCCTTTACTGCACAAATGGGGCGGGAAGGAGAACGCTAAACTGTAGAAGGGGACATTGTGCTGAATGAAGGGGCACTGGTACATGACTTCCAGGGTGGTAGGGGGTGTTTAATACACAGGGGAGGGGTGGATAGTGGAGTGGGCTGATAAATTCATTATTTTCCAGGGGTCAGGGCAGCTTGCTTAACTGCAGATAGCTCCAGTTTCTGGAAATAGATTTCTTAGCTTTAATGGGATAAAAAAAAAAACTAGAAAGTCCCACCTTTCAGTAGGTGCTGGAGACTTGGGGATCAGACTTCAGTAGCCAGAGCAATCCACCAACAAAAATATAAAACTGCATATTAGGCGTGTGGAGCTGTAGCAGGGACCAGCTGCTTGAAGTCTGATATCTCTGGTTCTGGGCATAGTAGAGACAAGCTGCCAGTGTCCACAGAAAGAGGAGAGTCTTTTTTTAGAGTATACCCTCAGAAAAACTCTAAGTCAGACAGAACCCGAGATATCTGGCTGGGAAGAACAATTATCAGGCTTGGATGGGGACCACTGCTTTGAAGTCGGATATCTCCGGTTCCCCACGGCCGATTTTCAAAAATCTGTTACCCCTGGAAAGAGGGGACCCTCAGCTATCAGCCTAGTTCCCTTTTACTCCTAAGGCCCTTGGGCAAGAGCCCATTGAGCCCATACAGAAAGACGGCCCTGGGTATAGCAAACCGAAAACAAATTCCTAGTATACGCAAATATACCTGGCAAAATAAAGCTGATTCTGATTCTGACAACAGATAAGACCCACTTGGCCCATCTAGTCTGCCTCTTTTTTAACCATATTGTTACCTCAAGCCCTATTTTATCCTCCTTTCTTTGTAAGGATATCCTTTTGTCTATTCCATGCATGTTTAAATTGCTCTACAGTCTTAGCCTCTACCACCTCTGATGGTAGGCTATTCCACTTGTCCACTTCCCTTTTATGTGAAGTAATTATTTCCTCAAATTTCCCCTGAACCTACCTCCCTCCAGTGTCAGTGCATGTCCTCGAGTTCTAATATTTCCTTTCATTTGAAGAATGTTTCCCTCCTGAACCTTGATAAAAGGTTATGCTTCCATAAAGGGGTTGCCCGGGACATAGGTTGGTCAAAGAGAAAAGTGAGGAAAATATGAGATCTACTGTGGCCTTTTCAGATGAATAATTCCCACAAAGGAGTTCAAGGAGTTGGAACACAAAACTTCTTAGGGTCCCTATTGAACTTGGGTGGATTTAAGAAGATGTGCAGGTGAGATTCCACTGGCACTGCAGGTGGTTGGAGGATTGGCTTGACCAGGATTGGCTCAGCAGTGTTCCGGCTAAACTTGATGCAGTCTATGAGGTCAATTTTCCTGCACTGGTTTTACATCTAGCAAACTTGGATCATCTATGAAGTCTCCTGGTTTAGTCAACGAAGATGATGGTGCCCCTGAAAGAGATGTGACCTCATGGGAGGGGGTGTGGTCTCATGCCCCCCCCTTTTCATCACTCTGGGGGGGTGCCCAGCACTCCCAGACATGCTGGGCTGCCCCCAGGCTCTTCCTGCAGTGTACACAGATAATGTGCGCGTGTGTGTGTGTGTGTGTGTGTGCCCCTCCCCTCTTCCCATGGGGCACTGTGACCCGTGGGTGGGACATCGGGACAGTCCCTAAAAAGCAGGACAGTTGAGAGACCACTGTATACTGGATACAGGTCTCTCAGAACTGGATTTATTAGGTGGTTTCCTTTTTATGTCCTTGTTTCTGTTATATTTTTTACTACTAAGATTTTTCGGGTTCCGTTACATACATATTTAATGGCATCCTGATATGGGGGGTCATTCTGAGTTGTTCGCTCGTTGCCGATTTTCGCTATGCTGCGATTTGTTGCTAACTGCACATGCGCATAGTACGCAGAGCGCATGCGCTTAGTTATTTACCACAAAACTTAGCTGTTTTGCTGTGGCTTCTGCAGCGCTTTTCAGTCGCACTGGTGTTCGGTAAATGAGTGACAGAAAAGGGGCGTTTCTGGGCGGCAACTCAGCATTTTCCGGGCGTTTGCAAAAAAACGCAGGCGTGTCAGGGAAAAACGCGGGAGTGGCTGGAGAAACAGGGGAGTGGCTGGCCGAACGCAGGGCGTGTTTGTGACGTCAAACCAGGAACTGAGCTGATCGCAATTCATGAGTAGGTCCGGAGCTACTCAGAAACTGCAAAGAATTATTTAGTAGCAATTCTGCTAATCTTTCGTTCGCTATTCTGCTATGCTAAGATACACTCCCAGAGGGCGGCGGCCTAGCGTGTGCAATGCTGCTAAAAGCAGCTAGCGGGCGAACAACTCCGAATGAGGGCCCTGGTTAGGATAATTGTTTATGATGAGCATAAAAGGAATGGGGAAATGGGATGAGCTCTGCACTAGCTAAATAATTAGTAGTGTTAAATTAAAGGAGAAAGAGAGGACGCCGATTAATATCCATCAGTGAATCATTCGCTTATTACTGGATATTCGGGGGTGCTACCAGAGACAATTATATTGTACAGAGGAAAAAAGAGAAAAAGAATGTCTCTTTGCTTTTGGTTTTAAAATTCACTTTATTTAGTAATTTATTCACTATATAATTAGTGTAATTTTGGTGTATTGTACTGTCTTATTTCGTGTTTGGACAATCTTAATGGACCTAATAAAAGTTAAATTTGAAATTTCAATATTTCATGTGCGCCAACAAAGAGACATTCTTTTCCTCTTTTTTCCTTCATTGTTTATGATGATCAGATTTATTCCTGCTTCTCCAGTTATGTGTTTTAATGGGCCCTACACACTGGTCGATACCAGTGAAAGATATGAACGATCTCTTTCATTAAAGAACGAGATATCGTTCATATCTTTCAGTGTGTAGGCACCAACGATGAACAATGCGCAGCCCTGCGCTCGTTAATCGCTGGTGCCGGCTCGTTTAAACATGCAGGCCAATATGGACAATCTCGTCCATATTAGCAAGCATGCAGTGCTATGGAGCTGGGTGACGGGTGGAGTGAAGAAACTTCCCTCCCCCGTCATCTTCCCCCAGCTGCCGGGTCGCCCGTCTGCCGTATCGGCCGTTGGGCAGCTCGGCAGTGGGTCACTAGGTGTGTAGGGCCCTTAAGATTGTACTACATTTTCTGAAATTCATTTGTGTGGTGAAAGTTGGGCACTTCTACTTTTTCAAGTTCTTATAAATGTTTTTGCTGTACGTTTTCCCTTCTTGTTTGCCAAATTGTGTCTTATATAACCCTCAAAAGATTTGCCCCCTAGTGCCATATTATTCTTATTATTCTTATTATTATTATTATTATTATTATCATCCTCTATTTATATGGCGCCACAAGGGATCCGCAGCAAACAGTTACAGCATATTAGCACTGACCACACCCACACAGCACTGGTCACTCCCATATGGCATTGGTCACACCCACACTTCACAGGATACACCCTCTCCGCTTCCCACTATAGGCCTTTGGTCATTTATAACCCACGTGACCCTTAATCCAGCCCTGCCCTCTTCCAGATTTTGACAAGAAATACAGTTATACTATTTATATCTTCTAATTTAAGAGTAACACTTTGATCATACAATCATACTCTATGTCTAGCCTAAAGCACCATTTGGGGAATTTCTGAGACATCAACTCTAACACTTAACATTAAAATGTATCACATACAGCAATCATATAAATCAGATCTGACACATTTTTGTTTTTTTGCAGGAAACCCATTTAAATTCTAAAGAACATGACAAATGAACCATACAAAGTGATAGTGACTTACGTATGCTTGGAATGGATAGAATTCAAAATAAATAGCAAAGTGCCTGTTGATAACTATACACTTCAAATTAGTAGATCCGACAGGCTGATACTTAATAGTGGTAGAACATATAATATTAGATCAACTTTATGTAACATACTTTACATTCTTTTGTATCTGAAAAGGACGCACTTTATTTAATATTGACCGCCAGTGGCAAACGCAGGATTTCTAGAGGGGGGTTTCCAAATGCAATCTACAATCTCCCACTCTGCGGAACACTAGAGGAAGTGCGGGAGTCTGGGAGAGTGGTAGAAGATCCTAGTAACGCCTGACAAAGTCGAAAAATATTGTTATACATATCCCTTGTACTAACCCCTCATGCACATGCACGCTGCTCGTGCACCCGGTCCCCCGTGCGTACACATATCCGCAAGTTGCGTAAGAGACGCTCCGGCGACTCATGCGCATGATATGTGTATTTACGGCGGAGTTTGTGAGCGTGTAGCGTGCGCCTCGAACATAGCATATTTAACCCAAATAGTGCATTTTGTAGATATAGTTCCCTTAGATCATGTCAGCGAGTAATGTTAGTTTAAACAGTTCCTGGACAGAGAGATTCGTCTATGCATGATAGGAAGGGTCAGACAAAGGTTGGAAGGTGATGTCTAGTATCCAGCTGTAGGGTATTTTTAGGGTAACATTCCGGTGTTAGTTAGGAAAGGATCGCTTGCTCCTGCGTATAGTTATGTAGAAAAGTAGATTATGAACATTAACTGTATTTGCTGTAAATTACACATGCGGCGGGAATCCAGAGGATACCTCCCACCAGAGCAGTTGGGAAAGGACATCGCCTACCTATTCAAATCCACCTATGACCTTTGCTGTAATGTAGGGACACATCCCTGTGTCCAATGAACAATGAGATTACAGTGACCATTGTATTGTGTATGCATGTTGTGTATAAAAAGGCCATTGTTGCCTGGCCGGTCAGAAGACTCTTACGCTTTCTATCTGATAGCGGAGGACTGGGTCCAGGACGCACTTGCGAACGATTCCCCACGTATGTATATTCTCTGTAGCCATTATTCTCTATTATTCTGTTTAGATTTCCTTGTTAGCCTGTAGTGTATAACTTTTTTTCTGTTTACCCCTTTTCTCTGAATAATCCACTGCGGTGTTAGAGCCCAGTGGTTTACCACAAACCGGTGTTGTGTTTTCACTTTCCTGCAAAGGGCTTTCATAGCGTATTAATCTTTATAAGGTGTATAAGCATTGTTAAGGTGTAAGCACTGCGGGTACTTCATACCGCCAGCGCTACTTAAGGTTTTAAGGTATTACATTGTTGCAGTACTAGGCTGCTAAGGTTTAAAGTATAAGCATATCCTTACATTGATTCATTAATTAAGGTTTACTGTATATCACTCCGTGTGCGTCCGCGCCGCGTGTACGTTGTACCCACGGCACGGCGTCTGATACGCTAAGTGCGCATCAATACGTTACTCAGTACGCCAATAGCGTACTTAGTACGTAGTGTGAATCCGTGTGCGTACGTGCCGCGTGTGCGTCGTGCCCACGGCACAGCGTCTGATACGCTAAGTGCGTATCCATATGGTACTCAGTACGCAAATAGCGTACTTAGTACGTAGTGTGTGTAATTAGTCTAGCGGCCATAGCGGCTCCACAGTAATAGAGTATAGCTTTGTTGTCACGATCCGGGTATCTGGACGCCATTACTTACCCTTCAGATGCCTCCTAAGGCTGGCTCAGCGTTCCAGGACCGGATCCCGCTGTTCCTGAGTTTCCACATGCAGAATGTCAGAGTGGTGATTTCATCAGCCGCGGCCTCCGCTGTGCCCGCGTGGTTAAATGTGCGCTTGTCAGTCTGGCGTCTCCTGTCTCCTGTGGCCGGCGTCGCCATTACTGTTTCAATTCTCACATGGATTACAAACCAAACTTCCCTCCAAGTGTCTGCATGGGCGCAGCCATCTTGGATTTTGTCATCTGATTATTTCCACCAATCTGCTGTCTGTATTGTTGATTTGCATAATTGCCTAGCCAACCCCTTCCTTGCTGCAGGCATAAGTATGCTGTGCCTGAGCAAGGAAGGCGTCAATGCTTTGGTTGTCTAACCTAGTTCCAGTTTGTCTCTCTCCTGTGGTTGTCTTCCAGGTTCCAGCTCCTGTCTCCAGACTTCTGCTATAGAGACCCGCACCAGCATTCCATCTGCGGTGTAGCCTGACTCTCCGATCCATTCTGGACTCACCTGTTTCCAGCTACAACAATCACCTGCTTCCAGCCCAGCTTCCAGCAGTGTACAGCTTCTCTTAAAAGGCCGGTGTCCTTTTCTGCAGTTTACCACTCTCCACCGGTATTATTATTTCACCGCTCTCAAACTCCAAACTTCATTATTATTTCACCGCTCTCAAACAATCACCTGCTTCCAGCCCAGCTTCCAGCAGTGTATAGCTTCTCTTAAAGGGCCGGTGTCCTTTTCTGCAGTTTACCACTCTCCACCGGTATTATTATTTCACCGCTCTCAAACTCCAAACTTCATTATTATTTCACCGCTCTCAAACAATCACCTGCTTCCAGCCCAGCTTCCAGCAGTGTACAGCTTCTCTTAAAGGGCCGGTGTCCTTTTCTGCAGTTTACCACTCTCCACCGGTATTATTATTTCACCGCTCTCAAACTCCAAACTTCATTATTATTTCATCGCTCTCAAGTTCGTTTATTATTTAACTGGTTCCAGCCAGTATCCACTCCGTACCAACAACAGTCTGGTTCCAGCCAGTATCCACAGCAGCCGTTTTACCTTCAGCAGCCCAGCCTTTCCTGGAACATCAGCTGGTACGATCCTGGGTTCTCTCCATTGCTACAGTCAGGCCTGGTAAGGACTTTCCAACTAGAAGATTATAAGAACTGTCTCACACTACCAGTGCCTGTGGCCCTGGCCACCCTGTGGTACCCAGGAATTGTATTTATCCTCTGTTGACTTTTATGTTTCCTTTTACTGCTGCTGTGTTACGGAGTTTGTCATAATAAACATCATTGACTTTTATCCTGGTTGTCGTGGTCACGCCTTCGGGCGGTTATTCTACATGTTACTTACATGTCTAGGGGTCTGATACAACCTCCCAGGTTCCGTTACATCTCAGCCCCTACAACTGAGGCTGCCTCCCGTCAGCTCAGGCCCTCAGTTGTGACAGTAAGCACTGACCAGATGAATCCAGCCGGAGACCAGGATCAATCGGCCAGGCCGATGCAAGAACTGGCAGCCCGACTTGAACATCAGGAGGCTGCACAGGGCCACATCATCCGCTGTCTCCAGGATCTCTCTACACGGCTGGATGGGATTCAAACGACCCTCCGTGGACCTGGCACGTCCGGTGCGTCCACTACAGTAACACCAGCTGTAACCCCACCCACCTTACCCATTTCCAGTCCACATCTTCATCTTCCAACGCCAGCAAAATTTGATGGATCTCCAAGGTTCTGCAGGGGATTTCTCAATCAATGTGAAATCCACTTTGAGCTTCTACCTGGCAATTTCTTCAGTGACCGTACCAAAATTGCCTATATCATCTCCCTTCTCAGTGGCTCAGCCCTTGACTGGGCATCACCTTTATGGGAGAAGTCTGATCCCCTGCTATCCTCCTATACTGACTTTGTAGCTACATTCAGGCGCATCTTCGACGAGCCAGGCCGGATAACATCTGCTTCATCTGAGATTCTCCGTTTACGCCAGGGAACACGTACTGTGGGACAGTATCTTATACAGTTTAAAATCCTGGCATCCAAACTGGCATGGAACGACGAGGCCCTGTATGCTGCATTCTGGCATGGCTTATCAGAACGCATCAAGGATGAGTTAGCTACCAGAGACTTGCCCTCTAAGTTGGATGAGCTAATTTCTCTTTGCACGAAGGTTGATCTACGTTTCAGAGAGAGAGCAACCGAGCGAGGAAGATCATCTACTCCTAAATCTTCTGCTCCTCCTCCTCGTCAACCATCTCCATCCAAGGATGAGCCTATGCAAATTAGTCGTTCCCGTCTATCTCCCGCTGAGCGCCGAAGACGTCTCTCTGAGTCTCTCTGTCTCTACTGTGCAGCTCCGTCGCACACTATCAATGCCTGTCCCAAACGTCCGGGAAACTCCAGATCCTAGCTCGCCAAGGAGAGGGCCGGCTAGGAGTAATGATCTCCTCTCCATCTCCTCATGACTGTAACCTCCCAGTGTCGCTCCAAATTGCTCAACGTTACAGGAACGTCATTGCCCTCCTTGATTCCGGAGCAGCTGGGAATTTCATAACCGAAGCTTATGTTAAACGGTGGTCCCTACCCACCGAGAGACTGTCCTCGTCCATCTCTTTGACTGCCGTGGATGGCAGCAAGATTTTTGACGCAGTCATTTCCTTAAGGACTCTTCCAGTTCGTCTGAGAGTGGGAGTTCTTCATTCTGAGTATATTTCTTTTTTAGTCATTCCAAGAGCCACACATCCAGTGGTTTTAGGCCTTCCATGGCTCCGTCTCCACAACCCATCAATTGACTGGACGACTACGCAAATACTGGCATGGGGTCCCTCCTGTGCTGAGACTTGTTTAGCCAAAGTTCTTCCTGTTTGTTTTTCCTTCCCCAGGTCATCTGATGTTCCGCCTCCTCCATATCAAGACTTCACGGACGTGTTCAGTAAAGCCTCTGCTGATATCCTTCCTCCTCATAGAGAATGGGACTGCCCAATCGACCTCATTCCAGGGAAGGTTCCACCGCGAGGCCGAACTTATCCGTTGTCTCTGCCTGAGACACACTCCATGGAAGAGTACATCAAAGAGAACCTGGCGAAGGGTTTCATCCGACCATCTTCTTCTCCAGCCGGCGCAGGCTTCTTCTTCGTTAAGAAGAAAGACGGTGGTCTGCGTCCGTGCATCGACTACAGAGGTCTGAACGACATTACCGTCAAGAACCGATACCCTTTACCCCTGATTACCGAGCTCTTTGATAGAGTTAGTGGTGCAACTATTTTCACAAAGCTGGACTTGAGGGGTGCCTACAATCTCATCCGAATCCGTGAGGGTGACGAGTGGAAGACCGCCTTTAACACCCGTGACGGACATTATGAGTACCTCGTCATGCCCTTCAGATTGAGCAACGCTCCAGCAGTCTTACAGCACTTCGTGAATGAGATTTTCAGGGACATCTTGTACCGCCATGTCGTGGTTTATCTAGACGACATCCTCATCTTTGCTAATAATCTCGAAGATCATCATTTCTGGGTAAAAGAGGTTCTTTCCCGTCTCTGTGTCAATCACCTCTATTGTAAATTGGAGAAGTGTGTGTTTGAAGTTAAAACCATTCCGTTTCTAGGTTACATTGTGTCCGGTTCCGGACTAGAGATGGATCCTGAGAAACTCCAAGCAATCCAGAATTGGCCTATACCCTTAAGCCTCAAAGGGGTCCAGAGGTTCTTAGGGTTCGCCAATTATTATAGAAAATTTATACAAGACTTTTCCACCATCGTGGCGCCTATCACTGCATTAACCAAGAAAGGTGCTAATCCGTCCAAGTGGTCCGAGGAAGCTACACAGGCCTTTCACCTTCTGAAGCAACGGTTCATCTCTGCACCAGTTCTGAAACAGCCCGACACCGACTCTCCTTTTATCTTAGAGGTAGATGCCTCCTCCGTTGGAGTAGGAGCAGTGTTATCCCAGAGGGCCAAAGATGGACATCTACATCCTTGCAGTTTCTTCTCCCGGAAGTTCTCCCCAGCTGAGCGCAACTATGCCATTGGCGATCAGGAGTTGCTAGCCATCAAGCTCGCTCTGGAGGAGTGGAGATACCTGTTGGAGGGAGCTTCCCACTCAATCACCATACTTACCGACCACAAAAATCTTTTATATCTCAAAGGCGCACAATGTCTGAATCCTCGTCAGGCCAGATGGGCACTTTTCTTCTCTAGGTTTGACTTTAAACTCCAGTTCTGTCCGGGTTCTCAGAATCGTAAGGCCGATGCCCTTTCCCGCTCATGGGAGCAAGAAAATGAGTCCGAGTCTGCAGACAAGCATCCTATTATTAATCCGTTGGCATTCTCCACGGTAGGGATGGACTCTACGCCTCCACCAGGGAAAAGTTTTGTTAAGCCAGTTCTAAGGAAGAAGCTCATGCATTGGGCCCATGCTTCCCGTTTTGCTGGACATACAGGCATTCAGAAAACCCTTGAATTTATTTCTAGGTCCTACTGGTGGCCAACTCTGAAGAAGGACGTTATGGAATTTATTGCCTCCTGCCCAAAGTGTGCCCAACACAAAGTCTCCCGCCAGTCGCCTGCGGGGCAACTGGTTCCATTATCTGTTCCCCGTCGACCTTGGACCCATTTGTCGATGGACTTTGTTTCCGATCTACCTATCTGCAACAAGTTTAATACCATCTGGGTGGTAGTTGACCGGTTCACCAAGATGGCACACTTCATCCCTCTCACCGGTCTTCCGTCAGCTTCCAAGTTGGCTCAAGTGTTTATACAAGAGATCTTCCGACTTCACGGTCTTCCTGAAGAGATCATCTCGGATCGTGGAGTACAATTTGTAGCCAAATTTTGGCGAAGTTTGTGTCAAGCCCTCCAAGTCAAGTTAAAGTTTTCCACGGCTTACCATCCTCAGACCAATGGTCAAACCGAGAGGGTGAATCAGGACTTGGAGGCCTTCCTCCATATATATGTGTCTTCCTCTCAAGATGACTGGGTTCAACTCCTTCCTTGGGCCGAGTTCAGCCACAACAATCAATACCATTCCTCATCTTCTTCTACACCATTCTTCATTAATTATGGATTCCACCCTAAAGTCCCAGAATTCCAACCGCTTCCCGCAACTTCTGTTCCAGCAGTGGATGTCACCTTGCGTCAGTTTTCAAATAACTGGAGGAACATCCGCGCAGCCCTGCTTAAAGCCTCATTCAGGTATAAGAAGTTTGCCGATAGGAAGCGTAGAGCGGTTCCTGCTCTCAAGGTGGGTGATCGTGTGTGGCTGTCCACGAAGAATTTGAGGTTGAGAGTTCCCAGCATGAAATTTGCACCTCGCTACATCGGACCCTTCAAGATTGAACAAGTCATCAATCCTGTTGCCTACAGGTTACAGTTACCATCCTTCTTGAAAATACCCAGGACATTTCATGTTTCTTTGTTGAAACCGCTGATCCTGAATCGGTTTCATTCCGCACTTCCTCCAGCTCCCAAAGTTCAGACTCAACGGGGAGTCGAGTACGAGGTGGCCAAGATTTTGGACTCACGTTTCCGTTACGGTCAGTTACAATACCTAATTGACTGGAAGGGCTATGGTCCTGAAGAACGCTCTTGGACCAATGCCTCAGACGTCCATGCTCCTGCCTTGGTCCGAAATTTCCACGCAAAGTTTCCTTTAAAGCCTAAGAAGTGTCCTGGGGCCACTCCTAAAGGGGGGGGTGCTGTCACGATCCGGGTATCTGGACGCCATTACTTACCCTTCAGATGCCTCCTAAGGCTGGCTCAGCGTTCCAGGACCGGATCCCGCTGTTCCTGAGTTTCCACATGCAGAATGTCAGAGTGGTGATTTCATCAGCCGCGTCCTCCGCTGTGCCCGCGTGGTTAAATGTGCGCTTGTCAGTCTGGCGTCTCCTGTCTCCTGTGGCCGGCGTCGCCATTACTGTTTCAATTCTCACATGGATTACAAACCAAACTTCCCTCCAAGTGTCTGCATGGGCGCAGCCATCTTGGATTTTGTCATCTGATTATTTCCACCAATCTGCTGTCTGTATTGTTGATTTGCATAATTGCCTAGCCAACCCCTTCCTTGCTGCAGGCATAAGTATGCTGTGCCTGAGCAAGGAAGGCGTCAATGCTTTGGTTGTCTAACCTAGTTCCAGTTTGTCTCTCTCCTGTGGTTGTCTTCCAGGTTCCAGCTCCTGTCTCCAGACTTCTGCTATAGAGACCCGCACCAGCATTCCATCTGCGGTGTAGCCTGACTCTCCGATCCATTCTGGACTCACCTGTTTCCAGCTACAACAATCACCTGCTTCCAGCCCAGCTTCCAGCAGTGTACAGCTTCTCTTAAAGGGCCGGTGTCCTTTTCTGCAGTTTACCACTCTCCACCGGTATTATTACTTCACCGCTCTCAAACTCCAAACTTCATTATTATTTCATCGCTCTCAAGTTCGTTTATTATTTAACTGGTTCCAGCCAGTATCCACTCCGTACCAACAACAGTCTGGTTCCAGCCAGTATCCACAGCAGCCGTTTTACCTTCAGCAGCCCAGCCTTTCCTGGAACATCAGCTGGTACGATCCTGGGTTCTCTCCATTGCTACAGTCAGGCCTGGTAAGGACTTTCCAACTAGAAGATTATAAGAACTGTCTCACACTACCAGTGCCTGTGGCCCTGGCCACCCTGTAGTACCCAGGAATTGTATTTATCCTCTGTTGACTTTTATGTTTCCTTTTACTGCTGCTGTGTTACGGAGTTTGTCATAATAAACATCATTGACTTTTATCCTGGTTGTCGTGGTCACGCCTTCGGGCAGTTATTCTACATGTTACTTACATGTCTAGGGGTCTGATACAACCTCCCAGGTTCCGTTACATCTCAGCCCCTACAACTGAGGCTGCCTCCCGTCAGCTCAGGCCCTCAGTTGTGACATTTGTGTTTTAAGATAATATTAGACATTATCAATCGGGGGCATCGTCCGGTACTCCTCATATCCGCAGCCTAGCAGGACAAGGCAGACTTTATCTATCAGCAAATGGCGGGAAGGTATAAAGGTATCCCCTGTTAGCCTTCTCATGGTCAGGTGGATACTAGTGATGAGCGGGTTCGGTTTCTCGGAAACCGAACCCCCCCGAACTTCACGCTTTTTACACGGGTCCGAGGCAGACTCGGATCTTCCCGCCTTGCTCGGCTAACCCGAGCGCGCCCGAACGTCATCATCCCGCTGTCGGATTCTCGCGAGGCTCGGATTCTATCGCGAGACTCGGATTCTATATAAGGAGCCGCGCGTCGCCGCCATTTTCACACGTGCATTGAGATTGATAGGGAGAGGACGTGGCTGGCGTCCTCTCCGTTTAGATAGAGAGTGAGACACTTGATTTACTGGAGCATTAGGAGTACTCAGAGAGTGCAGAGTTTTGCTGATAGTTATACTAGTGACCACCAGTTTTATTTATTATTTAATATAATCCGTTCTCTGCCTGAAAAAAAACGATACACAGTCACATACCATATCTGTGCTCAGCCTCAGTGTGCTGCAGGATAATATCATCTATGTATATCTGACTGTGCTGAGTAGTGCTCACTGCTCACACCGCTTAATTGTGGGGGAGACTGGGGAGCAGTTATAGCAGGAGTACATATTTAACAGTACACACTTTTGCTGCCAGAGTGCCAGTGTGACTGACCAGCAGTGACCACCAGTATATTGTCTGCCTGAAAAAGTTAAACACTCGTGTGGTGTTTTTTTTTTTTATTCTATAAACGCATTCTGCTGACAGTGTCCAGCAGGTCCGTCATTCATTATATTTCTATCTTCTTCATACTAGTAGTTTAGGAGTCTGCAGTGCTGACAGTGTCCAGCAGGTCCGTCATTATACAATATATACCTGTCCTGCAGTAGTGATATATATATATTTTTTATATCATTATCATCCAGTCTATACTAGCAGACGCAGTACGGTAGTCCACGGCTGTAGCTACCTCTGTGTCGGCAGTCGCTCATCCATAATTGTATACCTACCTGTGGTGGTTTTTTTTTTTTCAATCTTCTTCATACTAGTAGTTTAGGAGTCTGCAGTGCTGACAGTGTCCAGCAGGTCCGTCATTATACAATATATACCTGTCCTGCAGTAGTGATATATATATATTTTTTATATCATTATCATCCAGTCTATACTAGCAGACGCAGTACGGTAGTCCACGGCTGTAGCTACCTCTGTGTCGGCAGTCGCTCGTCCATAATTGTATACCTACCTGTGGTGGGTTTTTTTTTTCTATCTTCTTCATACTAGTAGTTTAGGAGTCTGCAGTGCTGACAGTGTCCAGCAGGTCCGTCATTATACAATATATACCTGTCCTGCAGTAGTGATATATATATATTTTTTATATCATTATCATCCAGTCTATACTAGCAGACGCAGTACGGTAGTCCACGGCTGTAGCTACCTCTGTGTCGGCAGTCGCTCGTCATCCATAAGTATACTAGTATCCATCCATCTCCATTGTTTACCTGAGGTGCCTTTTAGTTGTGCCTATTAAAATATGGAGAACAAAAATGTTGAGGTTCCAAAAATAGGGAAAGATCAAGATCCACTTCCACCTCGTGCTGAAGCTGCTGCCACTAGTCATGGCCGAGACGATGAAATTCCATCAACGTCGTCTGCCAAGGCCGATGCCCAATGTCATAGTACAGAGCATGTAAAATCCAAAACACCAAACATCAGTAAAAAAAGGACTCAAAAATCTAAAATAAAATCGTCGGAGGAGAAGCGTAAACTTGCCAATATGCCATTTACCACACGGAGTGGCAAGGAACGGCTGAGGCCCTGGCCTATGTTCATGGCTAGTGGTTCAGCTTCACATGAGGATGGAAGCACTCAGCCTCTCGCTAGAAAAATTAAAAGACTTAAGCTGGCAAAGGCACAGCAAAGAACTGTGCGTTCTTCGAAATCACAAATCCACAAGGAGAGTCCAATTGTGTCGGTTGCGATGCCTGACCTTCCCAACACTGGACGTGAAGAGCATGCGCCTTCCACCATTTGCACGCCCCCTGCAAGTGCTGGAAGGAGCACCCGCAGTCCAGTTCCTGATAGTCAGATTGAAGATGTCAGTGTTGAAGTACACCAGGATGAGGAGGATATGGGTGTTGCTGGCGCTGGGGAGGAAATTGACCAGGAGGATTCTGATGGTGAGGTGGTTTGTTTAAGTCAGGCACCCGGGGAGACACCTGTTGTCCGTGGGAGGAATATGGCCATTGACATGCCTGGTGAAAATACCAAAAAAAATCAGCTCTTCAGTGTGGAAGTATTTCAACAGAAATGCGGACAACATTTGTCAAGCCGTGTGTTGCCTTTGTCAAGCTGTAATAAGTAGGGGTAAGGACGTTAACCACCTCGGAACATCCTCCCTTATACGTCACCTGCAGCGCATTCATCATAAGTCAGTGACAAGTTCAAAAACTTTGGGCGACAGCGGAAGCAGTCCACTGACCAGTAAATCCCTTCCTCTTGTAACCAAGCTCACGCAAACCACCCCACCAACTCCCTCAGTGTCAATTTCCTCCTTCCCCAGGAATGCCAATAGTCCTGCAGGCCATGTCACTGGCAATTCTGACAAGTCCTCTCCTGCCTGGGATTCCTCTGATGCATCCTTGCGTGTAACGCCTACTGCTGCTGGCGCTGCTGTTGTTGCGGCTGGGAGTCGATCGTCATCCCAGAGGGGAAGTTGTAAGACCACTTTTACTACTTCCACCAAGCAATTGACTGTCCAACAGTCCTTTGCGAGGAAGATGAAATATCACAGCAGTCATCCTGCTGCAAAGCGGATAACTGAGGCCTTGGCATCCTGGGCGGTGAGAAACGTGGTTCCGGTATCCATCATTACTGCAGAGCCAACTAGAGACTTGTTGGAGGTACTGTGTCCCCGGTACCAAATACCATCTAGGTTCCATTTCTCTAGGCAGGCGATACCGAAAATGTACACAGACCTCAGAAAAAGAGTCACCAGTGTCCTAAAAAATGTAGTTGTACCCAATGTCCACTTAACCACGGACATGTGGACAAGTGGAGCAGGGCAGACTCAGGACTATATGACTGTGACAGCCCACTGGGTAGATGTATGGACTCCCGCCGCAAGAACAGCAGCGGCGGCACCAGTAGCAGCATCTCGCAAACGCCAACTCTTTCCTAGGCAGGCTACGCTTTGTATCACCGCTTTCCAGAATACGCACACAGCTGAAAACCTCTTACGGCAACTGAGGAAGATCATCGCAGAATGGCTTACCCCAATTGGACTCTCCTGTGGATTTGTGGCATCGGACAACGCCAGCAATATTGTGTGTGCATTAAATCTGGGCAAATTCCAGCACGTCCCATGTTTTGCACATACCTTGAATTTGGTGGTGCAGAATTATTTAAAAAACGACAGGGGCGTGCAAGAGATGCTGTCGTGGCCAGAAGAATTGCGGCACACTTTCGGCGTACAGGCACCACGTACAGAAGACTGGAGCACCACCAAAAACGCCTGAACCTGCCCTGCCATCATCTGAAGCAAGAAGTGGTAACGAGGTGGAATTCAACCCTCTATATGCTTCAGAGGTTGGAGGAGCAGCAAAAGGCCATTCAAGCCTATACAACTGAGCACGATATAGGAGGTGGAATGCACCTGTCTCAAGCGCAGTGGAGAATGATTTCAACGTTGTGCAAGGTTCTGCAACCTTTTGAACTTGCCACACGTGAAGTCAGTTCAGACACTGCCAGCCTGAGTCAGGTCATTCCCCTCATCAGGCTTTTGCAGAAGAAGCTGGAGACATTGAAGGAGGAGCTAACACAGAGCGATTCCGCTAGGCATGTGGGACTTGTGGATGGAGCCCTTAATTCGCTTAACAAGGATTCACGGGTGGTCAATCTGTTGAAATCAGAGCACT
Source organism: Pseudophryne corroboree (assembly GCF_028390025.1). Taxonomy (NCBI): domain Eukaryota; kingdom Metazoa; phylum Chordata; class Amphibia; order Anura; family Myobatrachidae; genus Pseudophryne; species Pseudophryne corroboree. The sequence continues at coordinate 56,834,020 of NC_086452.1, read as the reverse complement.
ACATTTTGGCCACCGTGCTCGATCCCAGATTTAAAACCTACCTTGGATCTCTCTTTCCGGCAGACACAAGTCTGCTGGGGTTCAAAGAACTGCTGGTGAGAAAATTGTCAAGTCAAGCGGAACGCGACCTGTCAACATCTCCTCATTCACATTCTCCCGCAACTGGAGGTGCGAGGAAAAGGCTAAGAATTCCGAGCCCACCCGCTGGCGGTGATGCAGGGCAGTCTGGAGCGACTGCTGATGCTGACATCTGGTCCGGACTGAAGGACCTGACAACGATTACGGACATGTCGTCTACTGTCACTGCATATGATTCTCTCCCCATTGAAAGAATGGTGGAGGATTATATGAGTGACCGCATCCAAGTAGGCACGTCAGACAGTCCGTACTTATACTGGCAGGAAAAAGAGGCAATTTGGAGGCCCTTGCACAAACTGGCTTTATTCTACCTAATTTGCCCACCCACAAGTGTGTACTCCGAAAGAGTGTTTAGTGCCGCCGCTCACCTTGTCAGCAATCGGCGTACGAGGTTACATCCAGAAAATGTGGAGAAGATGATGTTCATTAAAATGAATTATAATCAATTCCTCCGTGGAGACATTCACCAGCAGCAATTGCCTCCACAAAGTACACAGGGAGCTGAGATGGTGGATTCCAGTGGGGACGAATTGATAATCTGTGAGGAGGGGGATGTACACGGTGATATATCGGAGGATGATGATGAGGTGGACATCTTGCCTCTGTAGAGCCAGTTTGTGCAAGGAGAGATTAATTGCTTCTTTTTTGGTGGGGGTCCAAACCAACCCGTCATTTCAGTCACAGTCGTGTGGCAGACCCTGTCACTGAAATGATGGGTTGGTTAAAGTGTGCATGTCCTGTTTATACAACATAAGGGTGGGTGGGAGGGCCCAAGGACAATTCCATCTTGCACCTCTTTTTTCTTTCATTTTTCTTTGCGTCATGTGCTGTTTGGGGAGTAGTTTTTGGAAGGGCCATCCTGTGTGACACTGCAGTGCCACTCCTAGAAGGGCCAGGTGTTTGTGTCGGCCACTTGGGTCGCTTATCTTAGTCACACAGCTACCTCATTGCGCCTCTTTTTTTCTTTGCGTCATGTGCTGTTTGGGGGGTGTTTTTTGGAAGGGCCATCCTGCGTGACACTGCAGTGCCACTCCTAGATGGGCCAGGTGTTTGTGTCGGCCACTAGGGTCGCTTAGCTTACTCACACAGCTACCTCACTGCGCCTCTTTTTTTTCTTCTTTGCGTCATGTGCTGTTTGGGGGGTGTTTTTTGGAAGGGCCATCCTGCGTGACACTGCAGTGCCACTCCTAGATGGGCCAGGTGTTTGTGTCGGCCACTTGGGTCGCTGAGCTTAGTCATCCAGCGACCTCGGTGCAAATTTTAGGACTAAAAATAATATTGTGAGGTGTGAGGTGTTCAGAATAGACTGAAAATGAGTGGAAATTATGGTTATTGAGGTTAATAATACTTTGGGATCAAAATGACCCCCAAATTCTATGATTTAAGCTGTTTTTTAGGGTTTTTTGAAAAAAACACCCGAATCCAAAACACACCCGAATCCGACAAAAAAAATTCGGTGAGGTTTTGCCAAAACGCGTTCGAACCCAAAACACGGCCGCGGAACCGAACACAAAACCAAAACACAAAACCCGAAAAATTTCCGGTGCTCAACACTAGTGGATACCGAGGTGCTGATTAGATAAGCGTCTGCTCCGCATGGTTTGTAGGGATGCTGGTGGGATCCGAAAGGTAAGAACGTAAAGCTATTGAAGGTCATTCCGAGTTGGTCGCTAAGTTTTTCGTTCGCACAACATATTCGCATAGTTGCGTTAATGTAGTAAAATAGCGAACATCCGCCCCCCAACAGTGTTTTGCGATTTCGTACGCAGTATTACACAAGGTAGGCGTATGCCAAATTACAACGCATTATTGCGAATACAACGCATACACACAAACCTCATCGCAAAAATACGATGTCATCGTAGATTTACGCATTCCTCTTAAATATGCTAAGTTTTGTGCAAACAAACGCACAGCAATGGTTTTTTTAACCTAATTTAGATGACACCTTGCAATTCTAACTCAGCAAGCGTCCCTCAATTATAAATCCAATTAGTGTAATGATTGATTATGTGCATGACCAATTAAGTCTGCTAAGAATACCTTAAGAAAAGTTTGTAGGCATAATTGCTCATTACCATGTTTTTTTATAAAGAAGTGCAAGAGATGTATAAACTGTACCTGACAGAAATGTAGATAGCATAATTTGGTGTGTATGTGTAGTGTGTGAATGTATGTGTTTACTTGTTTTAAAATTAAAATAAGGTACCTAACCTAATTTGTATGTAATAAATTAGATTTAAACTCCTTTTTTTTTTTTTTTTTTTTAAAGCTAACCAATTTCTGCATTGCAATATGCTTTTAGATTGTTGCTTAAAAAACATCACAAGCGCATAACAGTAAATAATGATTGTTTATTTTGTAACAATTTTTTTGTTTATCATTTTTATAAACGTTTTTTTTTTTTTTATAAAACTTAAATTAAATTGGCCAAATGATTCACTTCCGCCAACATGGCCTCCAATTGTAATCTCAAATGGCCAACGATGCCTGCCAGCCTTGTGGGATCTCCAATGGCACCATCTGAAATGCAGAGTAAAAATGAATAATTATTAAAAAAAAAACATTTCCTATTACATCACAATTCCACAAAGCACACTTTCATATCAAATGATATACATCATGTATGTAGAAATGACTAAACAGTAGCATACCAACACACAAGCATACTCAGCAATGTTTGACATAGCTAAATTACAATATGTAAAAGTCTACCACACTATGATGTACATTTACTAAGATGGGCGTTCTATTGAGGGTGTGATGTTGTCCATAGCAACAAATCACATTCTACTTCTCTTCTCGAAGGTGGGAAATAACTGTAACTGTGTGTTTGTTTGTTTGCAAAGGTAAACATCCTATCTAGAATCACAACCACAAATTAGTACATGTAACCCCATACTCGACTTCATTCACATCTGTAGTGAAGCAGACTTGTTTTTTGTGCTGTTTTGACCTGCATCATCACACTGCATATCAACATCTTCAGAAGGACAACATATCCTAGCATGCCAACACTCCCTGAAAGCCTGCCTTACAAAAAAATTATGGACAATTCGTTTTTAATAAATAAAATAATCATTTTGTGAATGTAACTTGCAAAACACAAACAAATTAAATAAAAAAAAAATTATAAAAAAAAAACACTCAGGTCTAAATGTGTTGCAGATAATGTTTCACATACAAAGGTTGTTGTGCAGGCAAACCTGTCGACATAGTGATTTACAACCAGATGGACACACTGTACATATAATGTCCCGCACACAAATGAGAATGCATCATCCATACCATGATGAAGAAGACAAGCATTTAACCTAGACAAAAGATTATACACAGTACAACAATGCTTTTTTTATTTGTTCATTTTGTTTTTGTTTTTTAAAAATAAGGAATGTGTGCGAACTTACTATCCTCTGTCACTTCACAACCTCCCTCGAGTGGCTCTGGGGCCTCTGCTGCCCATTCTGAAGGCGTTGTTGGCTGGCTGGGGGATGGAGGCTGGATGGGTGCTAGGTGCTGGCTGGGGGATGTAGGCTGGAGGGGTGATGTTGGCTGGCTGGGGGATGTAGGCTGGAGGGGTGATGTTGGCTGGCTGGGGGATGGAGGCTGGAGGGGTGAGGTTGGCTGGATGGGGGATGGAGGCTGGATGGTGGAAGGAGGCAGGATGGGGGAAGGAGGGTCCCATAGTGTGACTGGATGTAAGGGGGAGGGACTTGCAGAGTGGGTTAAGGAATGATAGGGTGAGGGTGGTGGTGTTATTTTTACGGACACAGAGGGTGAGGGGGGCAGAGAGGGGAATTTAGAAAAAGTGTGGGTTTTGGCTGGAGAGGGGGTGTGGGCTGGAGAGGGGGATTGGGAAAGAGAGTGGGCTTGGGCTGGAGAGGGGGATTGGGCAGGAGAGGGGGAGGTGGCAGGAGAGGGGGAGTGGGCAGGAGAGGGTGAGGTGGCAGGAGAGGGGGATTGGGCAGGAGAGGGGGATTGGGCAGGAGAGGGGGAGGTGGCAGGAGAGGGGGATTGGGCAGGAGAGGGAGATTGGGCTGGAGAGGGTGAGGTGGCAGGAGAGGGGGATTGGGCAGGAGAGGGGAATTGGGCAGGAGAGGGGGAGGTGGCAGGAGAGGGGGATTGGGCAGGAGAGGGAGATTGGGCTGGAGAGGGTGAGGTGGCAGGAGAGGGGGATTGGGCAGGAGAGGGGGAGGTGGCTGGAGAGGGGGAGGTGGCAGGAGAGGGGGATTGGGCAGGAGAGGGGGATTGGGCAGGAGAGGGGGAGTGTGATCGGAAAGGGGATGGGGAATGTTGCTGGTGTGGACTACCTATAATGTGCTCGCCCTATAATGACATATGTTAAAATTAATAAAAAACAAGAAAAAAATAATCACAGTATATTTCTATTACTCTGTTCTGTACCATGTTAAAGAAACAGGGTTAACATGACTAAGTTATTTAAATATATTTCATGGTGATTTTGGCCTTATCAAACAAACAGATTCAAATTCAACTATATTAAATACCGTCTATCCATTTACAAATATATTTTCATTTTTAAATCTAAACAACATCCCCAGTGTCAAAATTGACCCACATTTGTTAATTTTTACTAAAACAATGAGCCGGAAATTTATTATACTTTTCGGCCTGTGTATTAATTATGGCCAACAACATACAGTCAGTACCATACCTCCCAACATGAGTCTCGCCAGGAGGGACAGAATGTTCTTCTCCGTCACTTCACTCTTAATGTATGATTTCCATTACTTGTGCATTGAAATCTGGAGAATAACTATTAAGTTACAAATACCTAAGCAGAGTTTTCGTTTCCTCTTGCAAAAGGTCATATTGGGAGTTATGCATCACTGCATAACCTACCTACACACACTCATGCAAATTTTCTATGTGCAAATTTTGGCACTCACACTTAACGATAGTATGCAAAGGTTATGCGTTAATCCCGTCTGTGCACGAAATGTTACTTACTGCGGACACGTAGGGTCCGGATCTGTTGGCGGAGCTCCGCCAGGAGGTCTGGCGTGCGCCTCCGCAGGTCGCTCCAGCGCCTCTCAAGCTGGATGATGGTCCTGCGACTGCGGAGGCGCCCCCGTAGTAAGCGGCGGACCTCCGCGTAGGCCTCGCGTTTTACCCTATTTGGGATAAAACGCCCTACGCGTCGGTCCATTACCGCCACCAGCACGCGGAGTTCCCGCCGTGTGAACGGGGCAGCACGCATCATGGCAATGGCGTTTTCCTTGTTTGGGCATATATTTATAGTGTGTGTTGGCATGTGATTGGTGTAAAATCTATGCTGTCATTGAAATAAACTTTATTGATGTTTGCAATGCTGTGAAGAGCAGAGTCAATGCTGGGAAGAGCAGAGTCATTATTTAGCTAGAGCGGAAATACGCAGTCGCGGAAGAGCAAGGAAAAAAAACTATTCTGACACAACACCCAATACATACACACTTTGTATAAAATTAATAAAAAACACAGTGTACTCACCACATTTGGTGTGAAAAATCAGCTGCACAGTCACAAAATGTTCAACATTTTGAAACATATGTTGGTGTTTTGTTCAAAGAAAACATAATTGTTTAAAAAAAAAAAAATTAGCAACGACACATTATTATATTCCCTGAAAAAACATTGTAAGCTTAACATTTTATAATTAAAAAAAAAAAAAAAACAGAATAATATATTCAAACACACCCTAACAATTACACAAAGACCTTACAAAAACAACCTAAATGACGTGCTCAAAATGACCATAAGCATACAGGGTTTTTTAGTAATTTTCAAAAGGATAACAAAATACACTATACCTGAAATATTCTTGGACAATGCTTGCCCTTACTTGGCTGCCCCTCCGGGAAACACTCCCACCACCAAATCTCCGCCCAACCCCTGGCTCCTCATCTGGCAATTCCTCTGTGTCAGGAAGCTCAACGCGACTCCTTACCGCGATGTTATGAAGTATAGCTCACAGGACCACTATTTTACTTGCCATCTCCGGCGAATACATGATATCGCCACCAGTGCGGTGGAGCACACGAAAACGTCCTTTAAGCACACCAATTGTGCGCTCCACCAGCTGTCTAGTGGCAGTAAGCGCGGAGTTAAATGCCGTCTGTGGTCCTGGCCTGGGATTACGGTAAGGAGTCATGAGCCAGGGGGTGCAAGGATATCCACGGTCTCCTGTTTGATGAGAACATTAAATTAGAATGTGAATATTATTTAGGTATTAAAAAATTAAGTACCAAATTAAAAAAATAACTCACCCAATAACCACATGTCTTGGCGTTGAGTTGATCTTAATCTCTGCCATATCCCTGATTGTCTAATAACATGTGCGTCATGGGAGCTCCCAGGGAACTTAGCATTCAGGGACAGGATCTGGAGGGATGGCCCACAAACAACCATTACATTCAGAGAATGAAACAGTTTCCTGTTTCTATAAATTTCTTCATTATGTCTTGGTGGGACAATAGCTACATGTGTGCCATCCACAACCCCAATAACATGTGGGAAGCGACTACCACCTTCCTCAAATTGCCGCTTCACCACATCTAGGGCACCAGCATCCAAAGGCATAGCAATAAATTGCTTAACACGCTTTAGGAAAGCCTGGCTGACACGCCGCAGGACCTTACTGAACTGGCCCTGCGACATGCCAACCAGGTCTCCAACCACATGCTGGAATGAGCCTGTGGCCACAAAATGTAACACAGCAAGGAATTGTGTCAATGGTGGTATTGCTGTAGGATACCGAATTGAAGACTCCAGATCACTCTCTATTATGGAGAGAGTGTCTAGGATTAGATGTGGTGGCAGCCTGTATCTACGCAAAACCACATCATCTGGCATCCCAAAAAGTATGACACGGGTGCGGAAAATTGGTGGCCTAGCACGCCTCCGTTGCCTTGGTTGATGAGGAGCCGGTTGTGGTTGGGGGGCTGGCGGTTGGGGTGGGAGTGCTTCCGTGGGTTGGGGTGGGAGGGCTTCTGCAGCCACAAAGACCGACATCACCAACTTAAAATAAAGATAATAATATTGAGAATAAGACAAATGCAAAAAAAAAATGTACAACCTTAAAACTAAATAAAAATTCAGGGTGTAAACTTACTGCAGGAGCATACGACATTGTTTCTGGATTCAATTACAGACCAATTTGAAATTGAGACAAAAAAGGAGAAACACAAATTAAAAAAGTGAAAAAAAAACATAGTTTAACCCCTAAAAAAAAAAAAAAAACCTACCAAACAGACACATAATAAGAGCTAAAAGAAAAAAAAATACACCTAAGTATAAATAATGAAAATTATGTTATAAATCTAAACTAGATTCCACACAAAATTTAGTCCTTTAGTAGCTATTACAGGCAATAACAGCACTACTTTGCAGAACAATCCTGGAAATAATAAGTGTATTTTTTCAAAATAGTGCTGACAAACATAATGAAAACACTTTGAACACACACATACTCCACAACACACAGGCCTAGGGGACTTACTTGCTCGTCAAAATAAGACACTCAATTAGTGTCACAAGCTGTGTCCACAAAAAAGACCTGAATTTGGCCTCAAAATCAAAATGGAGTCCTTCTCCAAAAAGAAACACCTACAAAAGACACAAAATGAGACTAAGACCACATAGAGCCCATTAGCACAAACACACACAAACACAGGCCTAGGGGACTTACCTGCTCGTCAAAATAAGACACTCAATTAGTGTCACAAGCTGTGTCCACAAAAAAGACCTGAATTTGGCCTCAAAATCAAAATGGAGTCCTTCTCCAAAAAGAAACACCTACAAAAGACACAAAATGAGACTAAGACCACATAGAGCCCATTAGCACAAATACACACAAACACAGGCCTAGGGGACTTACCTGCTCGTCAAAATAAGACACTCAATTAGTGTCACAAGCTGTGTCCACAAAAAAGACCTGAATTTGGCCTCAAAATCAAAATGGAGTCTTTCTCCAAAAAGAAACACCTACAAAAGACACAAAATGAGACTAAGACCACATAGAGCCCATTAGCACAAACACAGGCCTAGGGGACTTACCTGCTCGTCAAAATAAGACACTCAATTAGTGTCACAAGCTGTGTCCACAAAAAAGACCTGAATTTGGCCTCAAAATCAAAATGGAGTCCTTCTCCAAAAAGAAACACCTACAAAAGACACAAAATGAGACTAAGACCAACATTTTAACATTAGTCCACAAAACAGAAACAGTAAAGTACAGGTTATGTGCATAAATTACATAAAAAATCAACATTGAAAACAAAATAAAAAAAAAACTAAGTACATCAGAAAAACACCTGCATTGCACCAACAAACATACTTGCATTTAACAACACGATTGCACGAATACTCACAAACGGAACTTCGCAAAAATTAATTAATACAGTGTATATGCTGAAAGCAAATAAACGGAAAATTGTATGCTTGACAATGCTAAAATTACTCACTCAGAAAAGTCCAAGAGCACCTTATCGCACGAGCCAGAAACACAAACTCCATTCATCACCAAAACACTCACAGCGTGCAAACCAGGCCATTAAATAAGCAGTACAATCAGTAGCAAGATTAGCATACTGTACACCTGTGTGAATGAACGCGCCGCACGTAGGTATAAATAGGCACACACCTGGGCGTACAGACGACATCTGCAACATGGCTACTCGTGAGGAATTAGCAGCAGAGATGGACCGCATTATGCAGCAGCAGATGGCATTGGCGAAAAAACGCATCGAGTGCCAGAGACGGATGATGGAATCCGCCTCTGCGGATGTTGAAGAGGCAGGACCCAGTACTCGGGAAATGTCAGCTTCTGCGCCCCAACAATTAAGTGGGGATACCCTGCCACACACACATACTGGCCAAACTGAGGGAGAATCAGCATTAGCCACACAAGCACAACAGACAGAAGCTGCTAGTGACGAGGAAGATGGTGAGGAGCAGCAGGAAGAAAGCTCACAGGCTACCTCCAGACGTAAGAAAAGACAGCCAGCATTCACTAAGAGGGAGTTGCGTGTTTTGGTCACGCAGGCCATGTCCAAAATACATAGAGGCCCCAAAAACATGGGTGCTGCTACGAAAGATCGCATCTGGAGGGACATCACACATTCTGTGAATGAAGTTGGCTCTGTCGTCAGAACATCACAGGAAGTTAGACGACGGTAAGTGCATCTTGGCAGTCCATTCTCTGTGCTAAGTTGTCTTAAAAATGTAGTTACATGTGATGTTATGTATAGCAAACAAAAGCAGAACATGTGTCCTATATATTTTTTAGACAGAAATAATAATACTCTACTTTGCCCCTATTTCCACAAACATATGTAGTTGGGCCGACTTCAAATCCCGCCTGAAGGCAAAGAGGTCTGCGGAGTGGAATGCCTCTAGGGCTACAGGTGGAGGACCATCTGTCGCTGTGGAGTTTACAGACTTGGAGGAGATGGCGATGCCCTGTATCAGTTATGAGGAGGCCCAAGGGGTGTCAAATATGGACACGGACCTGCCTGAGATCCTGACGGAACATGACTTGCCAGGTAAGTTTACACATGTATTTGTCTGCAATTTAAACTGTATGTTTTTAAATAAAATTAATTTTTTATTGTACTCTTTTCCCACACATTCTTCTATTTGCTTGCCACAAAACACAGCACAGGGGGGTGATCAGTTAGAGTCACAGGAAGGTTATGTGGCTGAGGCTGAGGTGGAGGGACCTAGTGGGTCTGGCCGTGTGGGCCCACAAATCCCACCTCTGCAGATTCCTACTGGCCCCCCCACCCAACCCTCTGCTATCCCGGAGATCCTGCTTGAAATAGCTAGGTATGGTGAGAGCCTAAATGCATTTCAAGACGGGGTCCTCCGGGAGGTAAGCCAGATAGCTGTCCGGCTCAGTGAGCACCGAACCAGTGTTGAGCAAGGTGTTGCTCAACTCTGCCAAGGTCTGGCAGAGATCAGGCAGGGACAAGAACAACTTGCCTCCTCATTCCAAAGCCTTGCAACTAACATCTTGCAAGGGCTCCAGGACATCGCTGTCTCCCTTGCCCACAGTGGCAGAGAGCCAGCCACATCGGCTCCCTCCCCTGCCCCTGCCCAGGAAGAACAGGCCACTGGGCAGGCCCAACGAAGGTCGCTCCGCAGACCAAGCCAAGAAGAACAGCCTCAGGCGGGGCGATAAAAAAGAAAGTGATGTCTCTCCAGATGGGCAGCACCCATGTTTTTCATGTTGCCTCTATGTTATTTTGGAGTTGGCTTGTGTGTCCAGAATGGCTAACTCCCTCTTAGTGAAATGTATTATTAATGTTTGGAGGTATTGTAGCCTGTGAGCTTATTTTCAGAAACAACAGAGCCATCTTCCTCTTACTAGTGTGCTATGTATTGCTGTGTTTGTGTGGTGGATCCTAATTCTTTCTCAGTTGGGTCCAAATTTTTGTGTGGCAGGGTGTGTAATATTTTATTTTGTTAGTTAAATTTCTCAGTTTGTCAGAAGCTGAATTTTGCCGAGTACTGAGTTCTGCTATCTCATTTGTGTCAGTGTCATCTGCTTGCTGCTTGGTCCATCTCTGCCTGTGATACTCACGTGTAGCCATGTTGTTTTGATGTTTAAAAATATTACTACAGTAATAAACATATCATATTTTACCAACAATTGTGCACTTTATTCAAGGTAATGCATTATGTAAATCTTAGTTCCAGGAAGATTATGTAAGCATATAGACACTTGTGTAACGAGGGAACAATCTGCAAGTTTTAAAAACAATTGCATCTTCAAAAATACTACAGGTATGCCTTGCACCACACTTTAATGTCCATATTAATTAAACTGACACAACACTTTTTAGTTTTATCTATGGTCAACAGGACATCATTTAAAACATTGTCAGATATTATAAAAAAAAAAAAAAAAAACATTTCTGGCCAAAATTAAGTGTATGCTGCATTATGTGGGTGTCTGTTTATTTAGGTAAAATGTTGCTGCTTGCAATTAACATTTTGTGTAATTTCACTTGTTTGCAGTTAGTAGTCTTACACACATTAAAACCTGCCCTTTACAAACATTTTACACACCAACTTTAACACAAACAACAACCTTATTTGGCAGTGTGTGAGATTTATATGTGAGTAGAATAAACATGTAATGTGGGTTCAGACAATTGCTGTTTGCTAACTTTCATCTGAGCAGTATTTAACAAGTAATTGGCCAACAGATGAATGTGCTCTCCAATTAACTGCTAATTACTGCATACACACTTGGAACAGCACTTCGCAAATGCAGAGTAACTGCAGACCTACTCGGCTGCTGCGTGAAGATTGCTATGGATTCCTATGTTAGTTTTAACAGCGACAATGTTTTATTGCGAAAAACACGCCCATTGCGAGTTGCATACTCCCACACTGTACGCCCACTTTCACGCCCATGTCGGACCATTGCGAAGTCTCGCCTCCGCCACGCCTCCGCCACTCCTCGTTTTCGTTTGTGAGTAACGTGTGGGTTTTTTTGTAGTATTTTTGCACCGGTGTCGTACGGCTGAGCTCGCGCATGCGTATTTACGCATTTGCGCATGCGCAGTTAGTTAGGTTTTGCACATTTGCGATGCGATGTCTCTCTGCGATCAACTCGGAATGAGGGCCATTGTTTTTTTAAATCTGTGAAATTTCTGTTTGGTGCCAACTGCGCACGCAACACACGTAACACACGCACACACCTGTATTTTATTTGTGTATTCTGCATATCTACTCGCTTGTTGCCATTAGCTCCATTTTGACCCGTGCTGAGAAATTTGTTGCTATTTAGTTAAAAATATAGAGTAATATTTAAGGGAGTACGTGTAAAACACACACACAGCCTGGTCTAGTTATAAAGGTTTATACAGGAGATACTGTGTGGTGTTTGGTAAGCGATTATAGTTAAATATCGTTTACATTTATAGAAGTGTGGTATTTGTATTACTGCGGACGTATACGGCCATTGTACACGTGTTTCGGAAAAACGTTCGAGACTGAGTACGCAACGTAAAGGCCTACACACGTGGCGTATTTTACGCAACGTGCCTACAGGTACGCCCACTTGATACAAATAGCATTGTTTCAGTTTAGGCGATACGGTAGCCACGCGACAATAGCACAAATTTGTTCAGTTTCCAATATTTACTTTAAAAGAACCTTCTCTTATTGTGTCACCTCTGGGACTAGGCTGTTTCACCTGAATGAAAGTTAATTTTCTGTACAGAAAAATCAAAGTGTATATGAGTGAACAAGCGTGAGTGTGCAAATAAAGGTTTTGTGAACCCAGAATTCGGGATCCCGTAGGAGACCACATCAGGTGAGTGGACACTTGGTGGCGTGGGAGTGGCTTTCTCACGTTAACATTGTATAAGGTATAAAGGAGCAATTAGTATAACAGCAGACCAAGAGGTCAGCGAAGTCAGAAATCCGCTGACTAAGTCAAGCGAAGCTCTGAAAACCGTGGCCTGAGAAAGGTCAGCGGTGAGAGCGCAGCCCCGGGGGTTTGCGTAGTACCCATATAGGCCCGTTCAGATACGCTCCGGCTGAGGTTTCGCAGCCTAAACAATCGATTCCGTTGGTCGTACGGCGGATAAGTAACAGTTACTTATACGCAGTGCGACTGTACCGCACGTTAGTGTGTGCAATAGTTGGTTCAACTTGATACCCATTACGCCATTTGCATAAAATTGCGGGATCATAGACGCTAATTGTACACGCAGACATGATTTGTGTAACAGGTTTTTTTTATTTTAAGGGAGTTTCGCTGTTCACTCAGGAAATCTCCAACAACTGATATTTACTGGGAGGGGTAAGTCACTCCCACACGCTCTCAGTAAATAGAGGTTACACAGGGCCCTAGGTTGGGTACGACCAGCATTGGGCACAGTGTGTGGGTCTACTGGCCAACGTGGGCGTGAGTGGGTGAGAGCGCTCGGAGAACTTTCACCGTCGCCTTAACCTCTGAGTAATTTGTTTTTTGTAGGAATTACCTGAGAAGGCAATACCTGCAAAGAATGGGGGCCAGTTGCTCAAGTAAGGGACGATCAACCAGGGTTCAGGTTGATAATCCGCGGCCCAAAGGGTCGGCGAGGTACATAATGTGTGAGAAATATGGATCACACACAGAGGTTTTATGCAATGAATGGGAACGTATGACTGTGGAAGATAGGGAACCGTTCCCTAAGGTAGGCAGTTTTAGTCCTGAGGTGTTGCAAAATTTAAGGAGAAGGATATGTCTGATAAAATCCAGAAAACAAAGGATTAGACATTATGATTATTTACAGTTATGGCAACAGGAGGGTGATATACAACAGGGATTAGCTCAAGCAGCTGGTTCCAACCCTAGCAGGAAACTGATAGCAACTGCACCACCACCACCGTACATTACAGGGGAGAAAATGGCTACAGAGAATGGCATACTGATATACGATAAGAGTGCACTTAATAAATGTATTAATGACGATAAGAGTAAAGTAGATAAATGTATTAATGCTAATGCTAACCCGTGCAAGTTGTATCCCATCTTAAACTTCCCTCAGGACTGCGACCAAGAAGATGAGCCCAGCACGATATCGGCACTCTCTCTAGCAGCCACCATACAAGATACTCAAGTGGGCACGGCCCAACCAGTAAGAGCAGTAGCGAAGGCCCCTAGTGGAGGGACAGGTGAGGTCGTGTCCACAGGTAAGTACGGTACAGTACATTACGCAGAAACAATTGCACCTCACATTGTAGAAGCAACCCAAAATGATGTAATTGAACTGAATCCTGTCAGGGTGATCGCAGTCCCCAATGGGAAAACTGACGCTCTGGGAATCACTCCCGTCAGGAACATTGCTATGCATTGCCCCTGGTCCCGGACAGAATTGAGGACAATTATGTCTGAATTTCCCGATCCCAGGAAAGATCTAGCCGCATGTCAGAGGTTTATTAGAGAACTAGGTAACGCCACCGAACCCAATAACAAAGTTTGGCGGACAGTGCTACGGCATGTTTGCCCTCCAATATTGACCCTGTGAAATTCATTGCTGACTGTAAATTAGATACAGAAGTACCTCTCACTGATGAATACAATCAGGAGAACGTAAAACAGATCAATCTGCAATTAGGAGTATATTTCCCAACTGTTGTCAAGTGGAATAAAATCTTCTCCATTAGACAAAAAGAAGGTGAAACTGATTCTGACTATTTCCATCGAGCACTGCAGGAAATGGCTAGATTTACTGGGATCGAAGACATTAAGGATAATGTGCACCATAGGGAGGTAGCGGTGTCCGTATTAATGGACGGGTTAAAGGAAGTGTTGAGAACCAGGGTACAAACCACTCAACCAAGCTGGAGAGGTATCTCGGTGGCTGCGTTAAGATAGTCCGCTATTGAGCATGATCGGAACATCATTAGGCACAGGGAGTCACAGGGGGATAAGCTGATGACAGTAAGTATAAAAGCCCTGACAACGAAGCCACATCAGCCTAAACCCCAGACCCCTGATGGTAAGTCGTATGGGGTAAAATGTTATAAATGTCAGAGGGAAGGACATTACGCACGGAACTGTAATTTTAGAGACCCACATAAGGTATATCGACCCCCTAGACCAGAACATGACACACTGTATGACGCACGTAATTGGAATCAGGGATCACATAGGGAAAATTTTGGCCCGCATCTGTAGTCTACAGCCAGTGAAATTAATTGCGAGCCTTGGAAGTAAACCTGAGGTCCCAAGTTGATGTAATTGGTAGATCATTCCTTGTAGATACAGGGGCGGCCAGGTAAACTCTGTGATTTATCTTTAAAGTTTCCTTTTTCATCTCTGACGTTCACCGACAGAACTACAGCTCAAACGTCACATGTCTACTCGGTCTTTTCAGAGGTCTGCCCAACCCCAGTATATCTCACCAGCATCATTGTGCCTGGCCATGCACAGAGGGTGGAGAGTGGAAATACTGGTGGGGGAGACTGTGCAGAGATACCGATAGACATGTTGGTGTGACAGCCTGAAGGTGAACGGAAATCTGACAATTTTTTTCTTTATTTATTTGTGTTTTTGTGGGGGTTTTTTTTTTCATGTTCTACGGATGGTATTTCACACAACAGTTAAACACATGGTAATGCAAGATTTATGCTCCTTACAGAAAGATCGCTGATTCGGAAAGAATATCGTATCACTGGAGTGTCCGTTTCGGGAAGACTGAGAGGCAGCACTGTTGAGACGGCATCTGAGCAAGGAGAACAAAAAGACTAGAGGCGGTTATCGTACCAGTTTTCTTTCCCTTCTATTATTTTCTTTACCTCCCATTACCACTCTTTCTTTCTCCTCCTGCAAGATGGACTTACCCCAAGAGACTGCGTTCCGGGTTTTCCTGTTGACCCTGTTGTTGACCAGAACAGTCTATTTCGGTGAGAGTACCAGAGAGGTCGAGAAAGGATCTGGAATGGGTTCTGATGACAAGGATGGATTCGTAGAATTCCAAGAGCAACACATTCACCGAGCAAAGGCGAGTATCAGAAAACGATCTGGTAGTCATGACACTAGGAGTCATTGTGAAGGGTTATTAGCTGAAGAAAATTGCATCTGTAGAAATTGTGAAAACATAGTTGAGGACGGGTGCATCCAGAGATGTCAGTCCAGCCTTAATATCAACATGGACCGTCATCCATTGAGTGACTATCACTCATTAGTGGGTAAGGTTTTAAACCAAACAGAATGCTGGGTGTGCTCACAAGTACCTCAAGGTCAGAGCAAGTCAGGATTAGTACCGTACCCTTTAACACTAGATGAGGTACTTGAATTAAGGGGTGGGAGACCGGTGGACAAGAAATTTAATATTTCTAGGCCTCCTAGTTTGAAGCTCCACCAATATCATGTGTATAGGTCCTTAATATGTTTCAACATTTCCAATCCCCGAAAGCCGGGAAATTGGGAAGTGACATGGAATAACCAAACCATGGCATTTTCACACAGAGCCGATAGAATGCCCGTAGACCCTGAACTTAGACGCCAAATAGCCGACGGTGGGAGGTATTTTTGGTACAGGTACACTCTAGGAAGTAGGACCATGCGGGTTGGAGAAGTATCTCCAGGGTACTGTGCGCATATCATACAGCCCGATACGTGTACTGAACAAATGAGAGAGTTAGGGATAGGATTTTTCTCCTGGAAGGTTTGCAATATGGTGATGTCATATTCTGTCCCATATGTTCTCCCCGATGATGCATATTTCATATGTGGGAGGAAGGCGTATAAGTGGCTTGCCCCAAACTCAGAGGGATTGTGTTACATTGGAAGAGTGTTGCCAGAAGTAATGACCATTACCCATAATAAGATGAAAGACGTTCACTGCAATGCTCAAGCTCCTTACACTCACACTCACTACGAACACATTGTTAAGAGACACCTTATAGATAGGACAGAGCACGCAGCCTCTGATTTGATCCACGAATCCACCGGGATTCAATTCCTACTCGCGTTAGATATCACCCATACCGCCAGAGGAATTATAAATTTTAGGTATATTCATGCGCTAGCGAACCTGATAGACAATATCACCGAGATGTATGATGACATCTTCAGGTATACTGGGAGGGAATTGCAAGCTTACAAAACGGAACTGATCCAGCACAGGATGGTTCTCAATTACATCACAGCGGTGACAGGCGGGTATTGTGTCACCCTAGCAACTCAGTATGGTGTGAAGTGTTGTACATATATCACAAACAGCACTGATGACCCCACCGAGGTCATAGATCAAAAGATGGACGATATCTTGCAATTGAAGTGGGAGTTCCGAAGGAGACACAACCTTACCCTGACTGCTGTGAGTAATGAACTGACCGGCTGGGTTTCATGGTTGAACCCACGCAATTGGTTCTCAGGTTTAGGAGAATGGGCTCAAAATGTTATCGTGAATGTAGGAAAATTTCTCCTTTGTATCCTGGGAGTTGTCATAATGATTGGTTTGATATTTAGATGTGTTCGATTTTTAATGCAGCGCAAGCGCAGTACCAAAGTGATGAGTTTGAGGAGCGAGGGCATTGTTAAACAAACTGATTTAATTTATGATCCATCAATTGAGACAATGTTGTGATGAGACGTGATTCCACGGTCCGTTTCTTTCACCCGTTTCTCCTTTGTTTTTCTCCCAAGCAAAAAGACATCCATTCGGAAGAAGAATACAGACTTTGATGGACATTTCTACAGACTTTGATGGACATTTCTACAGACTTTGATGGACATTTCTACAGACTTTGATAGAGACTTTAAAGACTTTAAAGACTTTTTATGGACACTTGAAAGACTTTGATTATCACCCACAGCAAGGATACACCTATCCGGACAAGACTTCAACCGACACCCAAAGATGATTGCACACATTATTATGTGAATGTATTTGTGACACATGTCTTATCTTCATCTCTACAATCTTCAGGTAGTGACACACATAGTCGACAGGTGATATAGGTACATATATTAGCATTCACATGTTTTTCCCCCTCCATGTATCATCAACTGATGTGCACCCCATTTGTTGGAACAAGAAGCCGAAAAGAGCTCGGTAGTGTTTGTTGGCCCACCTACAGACCCTTAATACGGGATAAGAAGGATTTAATGTATACTTCGCAATACCTCGAAGCTTATCTAGAACATGTATGGCACAATGATACATGCCCCTCAGACATAAAGTTCATACACACATGCTTTTACTATCCCACTAGGTCATACATTTCCCACCTACTCCTCTCCTCCCACTACCCAATCATTTTTAGGTATTGTATTGTTTTCCTTTCAATCTAACCAGCTGTAAAGATTGTAGTGTATATTTTTTCTGTTTGGATAGTGGCAGTTATTGTTGACTGCCAAAGGGTGGACTGTCAAAGTCGAAAAATATTGTTATACATATCCCTTGTACTAACCCCTCATGCACATGCACGCTGCTCGTGCACCCGGTCCCCCGTGCGTACACATATCCGCAAGTTGCGTAAGAGACGCTCCGGCGACTCATGCGCATGATATGTGTATTTACGGCGGAGTTTGTGAGCGTGTAGCGTGTGACTCGAACATAGCATATTTAACCCAAATAGTGCATTTTGTAGATATAGTTCCCTTAGATCATGTCAGCGAGTAATGTTAGTTTAAACAGTTCCTGGACAGAGAGATTCGTCTTTGCATGATAGGAAGGGTCAGACAAAGGTTGGAAGGTGATGTCTAGTATCCAGCTGTAGGGTATTTTTAGGGTAACATTCCGGTGTTAGTTAGGAAAGGATCGCTTGCTCCTGTGTATAGTTATGTACAAAAGTAGATTATGAACATTAACTGTATTTGCTGTAAATTACACATGCGGCGGGAATCCAGAGGATACCTCCCACCAGAGCAGTTGGGAAAGGACATCGCCTACCTATTCAAATCCACCTATGACCTTTGCTGTAATGTAGGGACACATCCCTGTGTCCAATGAACAATGAGATTACAGTGACCATTGTATTGTGTATGCATGTTGTGTATAAAAAGACCATTGTTGCCTGGCTGGTCAGAAGACTCTTACGCTTTCTACCTGATAGCGGAGGACTGGGTCCAGGACGCGCTTGCGAACGATTCCCCACGTATGTATATTCTCTGTAGCCATTATTCTCTATTATTCTGTTTAGATTTCCTTGTTAGCCTGTAGTGTATAACTTGTATCTGTTTACCCCTTTTCTCTGAATAATCCACTGCGGTGTTAGAGCCCAGTGGTTTACCACAAACCGATGTTGTGTTTTCACTTTCCTGCAAAGGGCTTTCATAGCGTATTAATCGTTATAAGGTGTATAAGCATTGTTAAGGTGTAAGCACTGCGGGTACTGCCAGCGCTACTTAAGGTTTTAAGGTATTACATTGTTGCAGTACTAGGCTGCTAAGGTTTAAAGTATAAGCATATCCTTACATTGATTCATTAATTAAGGTTTACTGTATATCACTCCGTGTGCGTCCGCGCCGCGTGTACGTTGTACCCACGGCACGGCGTCAGATACGCTAAGTGCGCATCAATACGTTACTCAGTACGCCAATAGCGTACTTAGTACGTAGTGTGAATCCGTGTGCGTACGTGCCGCGTGTGCGTCGTGCCCACGGCACAGCGTCTGATACGCTAAGTGCGTATCCATACGGTACTCAGTACGCAAATAGCGTACTTAGTACGTAGTGTGTGTAATTAGTCTAGCGGCCATAGCGGCTCCACGGTAATAGAGTATAGCTTTGTGTTTTAAGATAATATTTGACATTATCACGCCCATGGATATTAATGTAAACATTGGTCTTTTTATACACTGGTTACTGTATGGAATATAGTATTAATATCTAACACACTAGTATAGGCTGTAGCAAACATATTTAAATAATACATAAATACACAAACATAATAGAACCAGTACTGCACGTTCTAAGCACACATTCTCCCACCTCATGGTAAGGCTCCTGTCTCTTCTTCCTGGTAGCTACTCTCTGGTCCAGTGCACTGATTGAGGACTCAGATCCACACATGGCAAACTAGGTAGAATAAGCTGCTACCACTGGGCATATGCAGCAGCTCTGCTCTGTCCCCTATACTGAATGATGTGGCAGCAGCTCTAGTAGTTGTATTATATACTATTGCTATTGTCATAATTTGAGCCACTGGCCAAGAGGAGGGGGGTTTCCAGGCAACCGGAAACCCCCCCTGCGTTTGCCTATGGCCGCTCATACCTATAATAAAAACATTTATTATGTAAAATGTATACAGCTCTTTTTGTGAGGTGTTTGGAGGTATATGATGTATTGCAGAGTATTGAGGGTTCCGTTTAGTTGTCCGGATTAGGTGGTGATATTTCTTCACATTTGAGTGCCAACCTATCTGTCCCTGCTCTCCCTACCTTCCGTGAACCGCTGGCCGCGGCTCACTAGTGGTTTCCGGCTCTGGTTCCCTCCCACAGGCTGGCGATGTCCGTGTGCGCTTATTTGCTGGGCGCTCGGCAAACAAGCGCACATGGACATCGCCAGCCTGTGGGAGGGAACCACTAGTAAGCCGCGGCCCTGCCGTCTCAGGATACGGCCGCCCTAAAGGATCCTGCGGATAGGAAGCAGGAAGCTATCTTGAAGTCAGTGTATACACACTCTGGTACTCTACTGAGACCAGCTATTGCTTCAGCCTGGATGTGTAGCGCTGTAGCAGCATGGACAGATACTCTGTCAGAGGACATAGATGCCCTGGACAGGGATACTGTCTTGCTAACCCTGGGCCATATAAAAGACGCCGTCTTATATATGCGGGATGCCCAGAGGGACATTTGCCTGCTGGGCTCTAGAATTAATGCAATGTCCATTTCTGCCAGGAGGGTCTTATGGACTCGGCAATGGACAGGGGATGCCGATTCTAAAAAACACTTGGAGGTTTTGCCTTATAAGGGTGAGGAATTGTTTGGGGACGGCCTCTCGGACCTTGTGTCCACAGCGACAGCTGGAAAGTCGACTTTCTTGCCTCAGGTTTCCTCACAGCCTAGGAAAGCACCGTATTATCAAATGCAGTCCTTTCGTTCTCAGAGATGCAAGAAGGTCAGAGGTGCATCCTTTCTTGCCAGAGGCAGGGGTAGAGGAAAGAATCTGCACCATGCAGCTAGTTCCCAGGAACAAAAGTCCTCCCCGGCTTCCACTAAGTCCACCGCATGATGCTGGGGCTCCACAGGCGGAGCCAGGAGTGGTGGGGGCGCGTCTCCGAAAATTCAGCAACCAGTGGGTTCGCTCACAGGTGGATCCTTGGGCTATACAACTTGTATCTCAGGGATACAAGCTGGAGTTCGAAGTGACTCCCCCTCACCGTTACCTAAAATCTGCCTTGCCAGCTTCCCCCACGGAAAGGGAGGTAGTCCTGGCGGCAATTCACAAGCTGTACCTCCAGCAAGTGATAATAATGGTCCCCCTCCTTCAACAGGGAAGGGGTTACTATTCCACACTGTTTGTGGTACCGAAACCGGACGGTTCGGTAAGACCCATTCTGAATTTAAAATCCTTGAACATTTATATGAAAAAATTCAAGTTCAAAATGGAATCGCTCAGAGCAGTGCCGTTTCTAGGGGCGGGCGAGCCGTGCAACTGCACGGGGCGCCCGCCGCGGCACTTAGTTACTCCTTCTTGCCTCTCCCGAGCGCTCCTGCTCGGGGGGCGGAGTTTCGCGGAATGACGCGTTGCGTCGTGACGTCACGACGCAAACGCGTCATTCCGCAAAGCCCCGCCCCCCGAGCAGGAGCGCTCGGGAGAGGCGAGAAGGAGAAGCAAGAAGGAGGAGGCGGCCGGCGCGGGACGTGAGGCGGCGGGACCGAAGAGCGGGAAGACGTAAGTATTCTCTCTCTCTCCCCCTTCCTTCTCCTCAGCTTGAAACCTGCCTGCCGCTGCCGCACTGTGTAAAATGGGGGCACCTGCCTATGGGGATACCTGCCTGCCACACTGTGTAATATGGGGGCACCTGCCTATGGGGATACCTGCCTGCCACACTGTGTAATATGGGGGCACCTGCCTGCGTACTGTGTAATATGGGGGCACCTGCCTGCGTACTGTGTAATATGGGGGAACCTGCCTGCGTACTGTGTAATATGGGGCGCCTGCGTACTGTGTAATATGGGGGCACCTGCCTGCGTACTGTGTAATATGGGGGCATCTGCCTGCGTACTGTGTAATATGGGGGCATCTGCCTGCGTACTGTGTAATATGGGGGCACCTACCTGCGTACTGTGTAATATGGGGGCATCTGCCTGCGTACTGTGTAATATGGGGGCATCTGCCTGCGTACTGTGTAAAATGGGGATATCTGCCTGCTGTGCTGTGTAAAATGGGGATATCTGCCTGCCGCGCTGTGTAAAATGGGGATACCTGCCTGCTGCACTTTGTAAAATGGGGATACCTGCCTGCGTACTGTGTAAAATGGGGGCACCTGCCTGCGTACTGTGTAAAATGGGGATACCAGCCTTCCGTGCTGTGTAAAATGGGGACACCTGCCTGCCGCGCTGTGTAAAATGGGGACACCTGCCTGCCGCGCTGTGTAATATGGGGACACTTGCCTGCTGTAATGTGTAAAAAGGGGACATTTTTATTTTTTTCCGTACTGTGGTGGGTGTGATGATATCAGATGAGGCCATGCCCACTTTAATGAGACCACGCCCATTTTAATCAGGCCACACACCCTTGTCGGGAGCGCGCGCGCCTACGGCGCGCGCATGCTTTTTCTTTTTATGGCTATATGGGGGGGGGCACACTTTTTTTTTTTTTTTTTTTTTTAGAGCAATAGGGGGGGGGGGGGGGGCGCATTTTGAAATCTCGCACTGGGAGCCAAATTGTCTAGAAACGGCCCTGGCTCAGAGCGGTCATTGCAAGCCTGGAAGAGGGGGATTTTATGGTATCTCTGGACATCAAGGATGCTTACTTGCATGTCCCCATTTATCCACCTCACCAGGAGTACCTCAGGTTTGTGGTACAGGACTGTCATTACCAATTCCAGACGTTGCCGTTTGGTCTGTCCACGGCACCGAGAGTATTTACCAAGGTAATGGCCGAAATGATGGTACTCCTTCGGAAGCAAGGAGTTACGGTTATCCCGTACTTGGACGATCTCCTCATAAGGGCGAGGTCCAGGGAGCAGTTGTTGATCAGCGTAGCACACTCTCAGGAAGTGTTGCAACAGCACGGCTGGATTCTGAATATTCCAAAGTCGCAGCTGATTCCTACGACGCGTCTGCCCTTCCTGGGTATGATTCTGGACACAGAACAGAAGAAGGTGTTTCTCCCGGAGGAGAAGGCCCAGGAGTTAGTGACTCTGGTCAGGGACCTCCTAAAACCAAAACAGGTGTTGGTGCATCACTGCACGCGAGTCCTGGGAAAGATGGTGGCCTCATACGAAGCCATTCCCTTTGGCAGGTTCCATGCGAGGATCTTTCAGTGGGATCTGTTGGACAAGTGGTCCGGATCACATCTTCAAATGCATCGGATGATCACCCTGTCCCCGAGGGCCAGGGTGTCTCTTCTGTGGTGGCTGCAGAGTGCTCATCTTCTCGAGGGCCGCAGATTCGGCATACAGGACTGGGTCCTGGTGACCACAGATGCAAGCCTCCGCGGATGGGGGGCAGTCACTCAGGGAAGAAACTTCCAAGGGCTGTGGTCAAGTCAGGAGACTTGTCTGCACATAAATATACTGGAACTAAGGGCCATATACAACGCCCTGAGTCAAGCGGAGCCCCTGCTTCGAGACCGACCAGTGCTGATTCAGTCAGACAACATCACGGCGGTCGCCCATGTAAACCGCCAGGGTGGCACAAGAAGCAGGGTGGCAATGGCAGAAGCCACAAAGATTCTTCGTTGGGCGGAGATTCACGTACAAGCACTGTCAGCAGTGTTCATTCCGGGAGTGGACAACTGGGAAGCAGACTTCCTCAGCAGACACGACCTCCACCCGGGAGAGTGGGGACTTCATCAAGAAGTCTTCACACAGATTGCAAATCGATGGGAACTGCCACAGGTGGACATGATGGCGTCCCGCCTCAACAAAAAGCTAAAAAGATATTGCGCCAGGTCAAGGGACCCTCAGGCGATAGCTGTGGACGCGCTAGTGACACCCTGGGTGTTCCAGTCGGTATATGTGTTCCCTCCTCTTCCTCTCATACCCAAGGTACTGAGAATAGTAAGAAAAAGAGGAGTGAGAACAATACTCATCGTTCCGGATTGGCCAAGAAGGACTTGGTACCCAGAACTACAAGAGATGATCACAGAGGACCCATGGCCTCTGCCTCTCAGACAGGACCTGTTGCAACAGGGGCCCTGTCTGTTCCGAGACTTACCGCGGCTCCGTTTGACGGCATGGCGGTTGAACGCCGGATCCTAACGGAAAAGGGCATCCCGGATGAAGTGATTCCTACGCTGATAAAAGCTAGGAAGGATGTAACAGCTAAGCATTATCACCGTATATGGCGAAGATATGTTGCTTGGTGTGAGGCCAGGATGGCCCCTACAGAGGAATTCCAGCTGGGTCGATTTCTGCACTTCCTACAGTCAGGTGTGACTATGGGCCTGAAATTAGGGTCCATAAAGGTCCAGATTTCGGCCCTATCCATTTTCTTTCAAAAAGAACTGGCTTCACTGCCTGAAGTTCAGACGTTTGTAAAGGGAGTGCTGCATATTCAGCCCCCTTTTGTGCCACCAGTGGCACCTTGGGATCTTAACGTTGTGTTGGATTTCCTGAAATCCCACTGGTTTGAACCACTTAAGACCATGGAACTAAAGTATCTCACGTGGAAAGTGGTCATGCTGTTGGCCTTAGCATCGGCGAGGCGTGTATCAGAATTGGCGGCTTTGTCATGTAAAAGCCTTTATTTGATCTTCCATATGGACAGGGCAGAATTGCGGACTCGTCCCCAATTTCTCCCAAAGGTGGTATCATCGTTTCATTTGAACCAACCTATTGTGGACCCTGCGGCTACTCGGGACTTGGAGGACTCCAAGTTGCTGGACGTAGTCCGGGCTTTGAAAATATATGTTTCCAGAACGGCTGGAGTCAGGAAGACTGACTCGCTGTTTATTCTGTATGCACCCACTAAGCTGGGTGCTCCTGCTTCAAAGCAAACTATTGCTCGCTGGATCTGTAGCACGATTCAGCTGGCTCATTCTGCGGCTGGATTGCCGCATCCAAAATCAGTGAAAGCCCATTCCACAAGGAAGGTGGGCTCTTCTTGGGCGGCTGCCCGAGGGGTCTCGGCTTTACAGCTTTGCCGAGCGGCTACTTGGTCGGGTTCAAACACTTTTGCAAAGTTCTACAAGTTTGATACCCTGGCTGAGGAGGACCTTGTGTTTGCTCATTCGGTGCTGCAGAGTCATCCGCACTCTCCCGCCCGTTTGGGAGCTTTGGTATAATCCCCATGGTCCTTACGGAGTCCCCAGCATCCACTAGGACGTTAGAGAAAATAAGAATTTACTCACCGGTAATTCTATTTCTCGTAGTCCGTAGTGGATGCTGGGCGCCCGTCCCAAGTGCGGACTTTCTGCAATACGTGTATATAGTTATTGCTTAATAAAGGGTTATTGTTATGAGCCATCCGTTGAGTGATGCTCAGTTGTTGTTCTTGTTGTTCATACTGTTAACTGGGTAAGGTTATCACGAGTTGTACGGTGTGATTGGTGTGGCTGGAATGAGTCTTACCCTGGATTCCAAAATCCTTTCCTTGTAATGTCAGCTCTTCCGGGCACAGTTTCCCTAACTGAGGTCTGGAGGAGGGGCATAGAGGGAGGAGCCAGTGCACACCAGATAGTACCTAATCTTTCTTTAGAGTGCCCAGTCTCCTGCGGAGCCCGTCTGTTCCCCATGGTCCTTACGGAGTCCCCAGCATCCAATACGGACTACGAGAAATAGAATTTCCAGTGAGTAAATTCTTATTTTTGTTTATCTAGCAATACACTTTTCTGCAAATCTTGTGCATCCGCTATAATGACAACAATATTAGATGTAACACTTATACTTCCCACAATCCTAATGTAAGCGCTCTTTCCCCTCAGTGCCTATCTATTCTACACAATGGGGGTCATTCCTAGTTGTTCGCTCGCAAGCTGCTTTTAGCAGCTTTGCACACGCTAAGCCGCCGCCTACTGGGAGTGAATCTTAGCTAATCAAAATTGCGAACGAAAGATTAGCAGAATTGCGAATAGACACTTCTTAGCAGTTTCTGAGTAGCTCCAGACTTACTCGGCATCTGCGATCAGTTCAGTCAGTTTCGTTCCTGGTTTGACGTCACAAACACACCCAGCGTTCGCCCAGACACTCCTCCGTTTCACCAGCCACTCCCGTGTTTTTCCCAGAAACGGTAGCGTTTTTTCACACACACCCATAAAACGGCCAGTTTCCGCCCAGAAACACCCACTCCCTGTCAATCACATTACGATCACCAGAACGAAGAAAAAACCTCGTAATGCCGTGAGTAAAATACCTAACTGCATAGCAAATTTACTTGGCGCAGTTGCACTGCGGACATTGCGCATGCGCTTTAGCGATTAATCGCTCCGTTGCGAAAAAAACAACAACGAGCGAACAACTCGGAATGACCCCTAATGTCCTATGGCCATGTCGTTGGTGCACATGAAGTCTTTAAGAGTCCCGATTCTACAGCCGTTTTATTGCGCAATATCTTTATATCAAAGAAATTGAGATTAAAATAAATGATTGGTGATCCTGGATAAAGGTGGGGAAGGGAGCAGAATCCGTATCATCTGATATTAACAAAAAAACTCGTTATGGTTTCAGATATAGGCCCTCATTCCGAGTTGATCGGTCGCAAGGCGATTTTAGCAGAGTTACACACGCTAAGCCGCCGCCTACTGGGAGTGAATCTTAGCTTCTTAAAATTGCGACCGATGTATTCGCAATATTGCGATTACTAACTACTTAGCAGTTTCAGAGTAGCTCCAGACTTACTCTGCCTGTGCGATCATTTCAGTGCTTGTCGTTCCTGGTTGACGTCACAAACACACCCAGCGTTCGCCCAGGCACTCCCACCGTTTCTCCGGCCACTCCTGCGTTTTTTCCGGAAACGGTAGCGTTTTCAGCCACACGCCCCTGAAACGCCGTGTTTCCGCCCAGTAACACCCATTTCCTGTCAATCACATTACGATCGCCGGAGCGAAGAAAAAGCCGTGAGTAAAAATACTTTCTTCATAGTAAAGTTACTTGGCGCAGTCGCAGTGCGAACTTTGCGCATGCGTACTAAGCGGATTTTCACTGCGATGCGATGAAAAAGAACGAGCGAACAACTCGGAATGAGGGCCATAATTGTCTGAAAATAGGGAGGTATGCTGCTTAGTCTGTATATGGGCCCTCATTCCGAGTTGTTCGCTCGCAAGTGAATTTTAGCAGATTTGCTCATGCTAAGCCGCCGCCTACTGGGAGTGAATCTTAGCATCTTAAAATTGCGAACGATGTATTCGCAATATTGCGATTACACACCTCGTAGCAGTTTCTGAGTAGCTTCTGACTTACTCGGCATCTGCGATCAGTTCAGTGCTTGTCGTTCCTGGTTTGACGTCACAAACACACCCAGCGTTCGGCCAGACACTCCCCCGTTTCTCCAGCCACTCCTGCGTTTTTTCCGGAAACGGTAGCGTTTTTTCCCACACGCCCATAAAATGGCCTGTTTCCGCCCAGTAACACCCATTTCCTGTCAATCACATTACGATCGCCAGAACGATGAAAAAGCCGTGAGTAAAATTCCTAACTGCGTAGCAAATTTACTTGGCGCAGTCGCACTGCGGACATTGCGCATGCGCATTAAGCGGAAAATCACTGCGATGCGAAGATTTTTACAGAGCGAACAACTCGGAATGACCCCCATAGTTATCTTCAAGTAACTATCCCTCCTTTCTTAGACTGTATTATGCTGGTATTTCCTTGTATAACTTCTCTTACTAATGTAAATGAATTTCTTTACTTAGTTGTCTACAACTTATGGAGGAAATCTCTGCCCATCGCAACTCTGAGGAACATATAGAAGAGCAAGCGGCTGGGCTACTGTGTCTTAACTGCTGCTGCGGTAAGTATATTCTTATATCCTAACAGTATAGTTTATTTGCTGGCTAACTGTTGTTTCTCCTCATAAGCTCAATATAGTCTTTCTGAATCTTGACAAAATACTCTTCCAACATTATTCCAGACTGAATATATTAGGGAAGATGCAATCTCCTATATATTAGCCCTGTGACTCTGTGTCTGCATTTCTAACGCTGGGTGGAGTCACAGAGCCTGCCCTGTACCAGTGTCAGCACACCTGGGTGGAGTCACAGACCCTGCCCTGTCCCAGTCTCAGCACAGCAGAACGGACCACTACAGACACACCACACTGCCAGGTAAGCTAGGAGACCCACACACCCCTCTCCTGCAAACACCCACCACCACCTACTGCAACCACCTTACCCTCCACGGCGCCACACACAGCCGCTAGCCCGCCCGCCACCCCCCCCTTCCTTCTCTTACAGTGCTGCCGCGCCGACGGCGCCACACACGGCCGCTAGCCAGTCCGTGGCTAGCGCGCCCGCCCCCCCTTCCATCTACAGTGCTGCCGCGCCGACGGCGCCACACACGGCCGCTAGCCAGTCCGCAGCTAGCGCGCCCGCCCCCCCTTCCATCTACAGTGCTGCCGCGCCTACGGCGCCACACACGGACGCTAGCCAGTCCGCGGCTAGTGCGCCCGCCCGCCCCCCCCTTCCATCTACAGTGCTGCCGCGCCGACGGAAGTTGAGCTGCTATTGGGCCTCTTGCTGGTGGTGGTGGTGGTGGGGTGGGGGTTCTTAATGCCGGCTATCGTGCTGGAAGGGGGGGGGGGAACTGGAAGGCAAGCTGATATTGCTCACTTCACCATGTCCCAATCACACTTACATGACACCTTACAACACTCTCACCCATTCCCCATCAACCCCACAAACACTATTCCTGCAATTCCTATGTCTTCTGTTCACTACAACATCCATCAATGCTAACCCTGAGCATACACACCCAACTGCACCCTTACAGCATCCTGCCTAATTACCCAACACCCACACCATCTTACCCACCCCAATTACACTTCACAAACACTGTATACACCACTCTACCTCCACTATACTGCACACTACACATATAAAGCCTACACCATCTGTCATATAACTCCTAAGCCCCTCCACAGAAGCCACAATCACATCCACCACACTGTCCTACCTAGCCCCTGTCACATACACTTCAACCCATTTTGCACACACCTCAACAACAATATTTTCTACTACACACACTGTGCACCCTTACTCCTAACCTCATTCAATACACACCACAACCAACACACACCCCCACACAGTATGTACAGCCACCACTAACAACATGTCCTCCCCAGCTACACCCCCATCTACAATGCCCTTTTGACTCCACTCCTCACCCACACACACCACATTCCCAAAACCCCACTCCCCTCTAACAAACAACCTAAATCACTCCCTAACCCCACGAGTACCAACCCCACACCACTCCCTGCACCCAACCTAATTTTCTGTACTAACACTAAAATTAAGTGTAATAACTACCACAGCAATCCACCCAACTACCCATCCACCACACAACCCCCACATACATACATCTACCTAACTAAACACATACCTACTACCCACCAAACACCCCTACACACATAACTACCCTTCGCCACAACCATCACCATCCAACTACCACACACCCCTACACACAACATGCCCCAACATACACTCCAACCACTGTGGAAATCCACCACCTATACCACCAATCAACTCACTCCACCCATTGCCTAAGCCCAACAACCAAACATTAGAACAAAAAAACACTTCTTTCCCCACCAACATCACTACCACTAAAATCTATGTATATACCTTTACCCTTACCCACCCATACACTTCCACACACCACTTCATCCCCCAACCAATACCATCCACCCTTCCTATCCCCAGTAACTCCACATCCACAAGAGTACCTTCAAACACCAAACCATTTCCACACCACCACCCCAAACGCACATCACACACAACCTACATCCACCCACCACAACCACCGACCCTTACCACACGACCACAACACATACAGTACATATACCATACCCTCCTACCCCTGTGACTCCTACTGAATACCAACCCTTCCTCCCACACACCATATCCAAACAGCCTCCTCCATCTCCTTCAACCCCACTCACCAACCAAAACCAATCAACCCATTAACACACAACATTTCTACATACACCACTATTTACACACACACACACACACACACACACACACACACCCCTTTCAAAACCACACATCCTCCACACACACTATAACACAATCACTACACGCTACAAGTCACTCCCTCAAACTCAAGAACACACTAACTGCAACACACAACTCCACCTTAATGCTACCACCCGCTTTTGCATACAATCCAAACGTGCTTATTTCCCATGCAACCCCATGCCACCCCCACCCACCTTACCAACAACCAACGCAAAGCATGTCCATAGACCATTCACCCAAAACACCATACCTTACACATACCTCCCACACATACACCCCACAACACTACCCCCTACACATTCACACAACCTTCCACATTCACATACCTTTCCCCCATCCCTACACACAGCATGTGCACCTCCAACAGACATTACACCTCCAATACCCATCACCCCCCTCAAACAAAATAAATCATACCATAATCTGTACTGGGTGGTCTTCAGTATGCTGAATGTCGGGATCCCGGCAAACAGTATACCGACGTCGGCATCCCCACACCCCGCATACCCACACCTATTCATCCTCATGGGGGTCCACAACCCCCCTGGATGGAGAAAAAAATTGTGTGCTGCACCTAGCGCGCTACCGTGCCCACAGCGTGACCAGCGCATCAAGCCCGCAAGGGGCTCCTTTCCGCTCGCCACGCTGTCGGCCAACATAGTCTATTTAACACACTCCCCTGGTTCTTTTCTGCTTATCAGGCACACTACTACCTATGCACACTGTGTCGCAGCCTATGTAGTAACACTGCACACTGTGTATCTACTCCCTACTTCCCTGTCAACACTGTCTACATACGTAACAAACAAATCTGCACACACCCTGTGTCTATCCACCTGCACTACGTACAAATTTTTAACTGCATACCCTCCACTCCTACCGAACGCTTTTCTCTTTACACACATCTGTGACACCTGTACACATTCACTCTGTAACTCACTCTACTATCTCTTCCCACAGACCATTCTACACTTTTTCTGCCGCCTACTGAACACAACATTACACAATTCAACAAACACATAACACATTTATCCCTCCTTCTTATGCTGTCTTTTTCTTCTATTACATGGCCATTGTTAAAAACTCCCAATAACACTTTGTACTACACAAACATCAACTTAATATACCACCCTTTCTAGCCGTCACCAACAGCACAACTACAACACTTTTCTTTCCCCAAACTTTACACTTTATGCACTCCCACTCTGTTGTTACTTTTATTGTCCCTCTTTCTCAACTTACACAACATTCATACACAAACATACTTTACACAACTGTATACTTCACAACCAAATTTTCAACAACTTACACTCTTTTCTACACACTACTTATCCGTAGCCATCTCCTATTCAATTGCAACCCATTCCAAATTCACCCCACACCACTTCTCACAATTTCCCTTCCTAACACTATGTTTTACTTCCCAGTGTAATCATCTCCCTTTACCACTACATTACCTACTGTCCTCTCTCTCATTGATCACTAATCCACAATTTAGCACTCAGTGCATTTTTAGGCCCACACCAAACAACCCACAACAATACACACAGTAATACAACCCAACCAATTTCCTATTACCAATACATTACTCAAACCTTACAACACAACTTTCAATAATAAATGTACCTAACATTACCTATCAGCACATTTCCACTCCAAACTACACATGACTATACCTTACATAACATCCTGCATTTATAACACATCGCCATTAGCGTCCCTTACAAACTCCACATACCATCACTAACCAACATCCTTTCCTATGTAACACAACACAATGGGGGTCATTCCGAGTTGTTCGCTCGGTAAAAATCTTCGCATCGCAGCGATTTTCCGCTTAATGCGCATGCGCAATGTCCGCACTGCGACTGCGCCAAGTAAATTTGCTATGCAGTTAGGATTTTTACTCACGGCTTTTTCATCGTTCTGGCGATCGTAATGTGATTGACAGGAAATGGGTGTTACTGGGCGGAAACAGGCCGTTTTATGGGCGTGTGGGAAAAAACGCTACCGTTTCCGGAAAAAACGCAGGAGTGGCCGGAGAAACGGAGGAGTGTCTGGGTGAACGCTGGGTGTGTTTGTGACGTCAAACCAGGAACGACAAGCAGTGAAATGATCGCAGATGCCGAGTAAGTCTGGAGCTACTCAGAAACTGCTACGAGGTGTGTAATCGCAATATTGCGAATACATCGTTCGCAATTTTAAGATGCTAAGATTCACTCCCAGTAGGCGGCGGCTTAGCATGAGCAAATCTGCTAAAATCCGCTTTGCGAGCGAACAACTCGGAATGACCCCCAATGTATCTATCCTCTCCTTCACTTTCATCCTTATTTTTTTAACATCCATTTCACCCTCTGTAACCCACTTCCCTTCCTCACAAGTCGTGTATGTCTCTTCTTTTACCATTTCCATTCCCCTGCCTATCACCTTCCATCTCTCTAATTTCTACATACGGCGCCTCTGCACCTTCATAACGTATTCACAATTTAATACTATTTACTACCCTGTTATTTCTATGTCTCCCTCTATTGTCTACATTTACCCTTCTTCTCCACATGACCAAGAGCTTCATACACAACTATTACTTCCAAAAACCCTCTCCTTTACACACATGTAAGGCACCAAATATCATTGTCTCCACTAACAATTTCATTTACTCAACACTAGATTACTATGGATTTACATGAGGATCCCTTAGTCCGAAAAAAACGCAAAACCAAAGAACGCCAGGCCAGATGGCTAGCTAAACAAAGCCAAGCCACGCGCAGTACCATTGTCGCCTGTAAAACAGTATCTCTTAAAAACAAACATAATCTCCAAACCATGCAACAAGCCACAACACGCAGACAAACCAAAGCCGCATATGAACGAGCCAGACTACTAAGCCAAACATTGAAAACCACAACACTCCGCAGATCTCGACATGCAAACTCTCAACGCCTTCAACGTCAAAAACAAACTACACAACAAGCTCAGTCACGTCGCAGTAAAGATGCACTACAGCACAAAATAAGAATCCAACAAGAAACGTTAGAAGAAGGCACTGTACGCCGCACTGCACATGCTCAATCTCAGCAGCGTAGCCGCATTTGCCAAACTATTGACACAACTACAGCAACACCTTTCCCACATTCACAACCCCATTTACATGCTCAGGACTTACACACTCACTTTATACATTATCAGGATATTACGTTACAACACCATCATGTCACCCCACACACTTGCGGACCTTTTAACGTCATGTTCCAATTCTGTGAAGCACGACATTTTGTCGCCGAAAGGCCATCTGACGGAAAATTCACAAGCTGTTGCCAAAAAGGCAAAGTAAAGTTGCCAAAGCCACAAGACATCAATTCATTTGATTTACTGTATCCTGATTTTCTACACAAATTACTCTCTGACACAGCTAACCCCAACTGCATTCATTTTCGAGAAAACATCCGCTCTTACAACAGTGCTGTTTCCTTTGCTTCAATTGGAGCTACCATTGTGACTTTACCAGGAAAAGGCCCTTACGTATTCAAAGTACACGGACAGACATATCATCGCACTTCACACCTACAGCCGGTCAACAACCAAGCCCCACAGTTTGCACAGCTATACGTTATAGACAGCACACAAGCAGCCACCTTTCGTGAACAACATGCCGCCAATGATGAGTGTCGACCTGAAATCATGGACCAAATTGATCGCTTCTTTCGCAAACACAATCGCCTTGCACATAGCTACCAGCTAATTACTAACATTCATAAATACCACGTGCAACTTGCCGCTCAAACAGGAGAACAAGTTCCAGTCGTTAGTATGGCCCTTAGACGTGATCGCCACTCTGATTACCGACGATACAACAACCCCACATCCAATGAAGTTGCCATGATCTTTGTCAACGAAGATGGAGAACCACCTTTCCAACGAGACATACGAATCTATCCAAAAAATCCAGAAGATCCAAACCAACCATTCATTAACCTTAACATTCTAAGCCCAAACATGGATCCTATGACATATGCTCTGTTTTTCCCTTATGGGGAACCTGGCTGGCAACCAAATTGGCAATGTCATTCTTACCGTGGAGCACAACTCAATCAAGTTCGCAACTATGTTACCATGTTGCAATACAAAGCCGCTTTAACAGCTATTCGCGATACTTTCAGTCCCATTATGTCTGCAGGCAAATTAACACAACAGTGGTTAGTTGATTCCTATCTTCAGGTTGAGGCAAACCGATTAAACTACATTCGCCACAATCAA
Source organism: Pseudophryne corroboree (assembly GCF_028390025.1). NCBI lineage: Eukaryota > Metazoa > Chordata > Amphibia > Anura > Myobatrachidae > Pseudophryne > Pseudophryne corroboree. The sequence continues at coordinate 56,799,828 of NC_086452.1, read as the reverse complement.
AGCAGATTAAGAGCAGAACAGTATCAAGGACTAGCTGACCACGTTGCAAACATGGCAGACTATAATCACATACCAGCTGGCGTTCCCATTATTCTACCATCAACCTTTGAAGGATCCCCAAGACATATGCGTGAACGTTGCTGTGATGCTATGTCTATTTTTTCTAAGTGGGGAGCACCAGATGTTTTCATCACTTTCACTGCTAATCCCACATGGCCGGAAATAATAAACAATTTACAGCCAGGTGAACAGACTTCTGATAGACCTGATTTAGTTGCACGCGTCAAACTTGATGCACTTATGGATGACCTAACCAAACATTGCCTTTTCGGACAGACAAAATCCTTTGTCTATACTATTGAATTTCAGAAAAGAGGCCTTCCTCACGCTCACATACTACTTGCACTAAGAGCTGAGGATAAATTTAACACTGCTGAAAAAATCAATAAGTTTGTATCGGCAGAAATACCACATATACAAACACCCATTTTACGCCAAATCATTATCCGCTGCATGCTACATGGTCCATGCGGCACCGCTAATCCACGAGCACCCTGCATGACAAATGGCAAATGTTCAAAAAATGTCCCAAAAGATTTTAATGACAACACCATTATACATCGTCATACTTATCCTGTGTACCAACGTCGACCTCAAGAAACCGTTGAAGTTCGAGGCGTACTTATGTCCAACCAAAATGTGGTACCATACAATCAATACGTGGCCCTAAAGTACAATGCACACATAAATGTGGAAGTTTGCACATCCCTTTACGCTATTAAGTACATCTACAAGTACATTTTTAAGGGATTCGATTGTGCTAATGTGGTTATCAAACCAGATGGTCAGCCAGAGCAACAGTACAATGAAATACAAAATTTTATTGACTGTCGCTATGTAAGCCCACCAGAAGCTATTTGGAGACTACGAGAATATGTTATGCACAAAAGATCACATGCTGTCATACGACTTCCGGTACATCTACCTCACCAACAAACAATCATCTTTGAACACGGACATGAGGAAGAAGCCCTCCTTGCTGCCAAAACAGGAAAAACTAAACTGGAATCTTGGTTTGAACTCAACGCACATGACCAACATGCACAACAATGGCTCTACACTGACATTCCACAATACTACGTTTATACGCATGGACATTGGCTAAAAAGAAAACGAGGAGGTGATAAAATTGTGGCAAGAATGTAGACGGTCAGTCTAAAAAATGAGGAACGCTTCTACTTACGCATGTTACTTCTCCATGTGCCGGGTGCAACCAGTTTTCAATCATTGCGCACAGTCAATAATGTACACTATGAAACCTTTAAAGCCACTGCTTTTGCACGCTGCCTTCTTGCATCCGATGAAGAATGGCATCACTGCTTAACAGACGAAGCCACCTACCTCATGCCAAAACAGTTACGCGAAATGTTCTCATACATCTGCTGCTTTTGTCAGCCTACTCACCCAATACGACTGTGCGAAGATCACCTACTTGATCTAACTCTTGACTTTCTTAAACACAATTCTCAAAACATTTCACAAAACAAAGCACTACACGAAATTAACACAGTCTTAAAACAACATGGACTTTCCTGTACACTACTTGGTTTGCCTAATCCACAGGGTCACCCACCACCAGAACACATGTATAATATCACAGATGAGGCTCAGGAAGCTATGACACGCCTTGCAATGCTCAACCCACAACAGTTACATGCTTTCAACACAATTATCACGGCTGTGGATAACAGCCATGTTACCAACCATGCATTTTATCTGGATGGACCTGGTGGGTCTGGCAAAACCTTCCTCTACACCACACTCATAGCATACATACGAGGAAAGGGGAAAACAGTATTGCCATTTGCAACCACTGGAATTGCCGCTACCTTACTCAAAGGAGGACGAACTGTTCACAGTGGATTCAAACTTCCTGTACCACTGCTTGATACCACCGTTTCTTCCCTCCGCCTAACTTCACCGGAAGCAGATCTATTACGTCAAGCTACCCTCATCATTATTGATGAAATTACTATGCTTCCCAAACATGGACTACGCTGTATTGACACACTGTTACGTGACATCATGAACATAAACACACCATTTGGAAACAAAGTTATCGTCTTAGGAGGAGATTTCCGCCAAACACTTCCAGTTGTTCCAAGAGGCACCCAAACTGATATTCTTGAATGCTGCATTAAAGCAAGCCACCTGTGGAAACTTTTCACTCATCTCACTCTTACAACCAACATGCGCACAGAGGGAGAGGAGGCACACAATACATGGCTTCTACACGTTGGAATGGGAAGCCTGCCACCAAACCCCCATTTTAATGACAATACCACCATTCAAATCCCACCACATATGATCACCCACGACGATCTTATTGAAACAATTTTTAATCATGTACACGACATGTCACAGGATTCCCTTGCAAAACGAGTCATTGTTGCACCCACAAATGCACACACACTAGACATGAATAGAAAAATCATTGATTTAATACCAGGAAATCCAACAATTTATTACAGTGCCGACTCTGTGGACACGGAAGATCCAAACGACACTTTGACCTTCCCCCTAGAATTTCTACACAACCAAACACCCTCAGGAATGCCTCCACATGTCCTGCTTTTAAAAAAAGGTGTCATTATCATGCTTTTACGCAACCTTAACCCACAAAAGGGACTGTGTAACGGCACACGATTAATCATAGAAGACCTGGCACACCACTTCATAAAATGCCGCATTCTTTCTGAGTGCAACCACGGGGACGAAGTCTTTATTCCACGCATTGATTTGGCAACAAGTGATACAACATTACCATTTATATTACGCCGTAGACAGTTTCCAATCACTCCAGCTTACGCTATAACCATCAACAAATCACAAGGCCAAACTTTTGATCACGTTGGCATTTGTCTACAAACATCCGTCTTCTCACATGGCCAACTGTACGTTGCATTATCACGCTCAAGAAAAGCACATCACGTCAAAGTACACATTACACCAACTGAACAACAAGGACAGCTCCTTGGTGACACCCAACACTTTACTAAAAATGTAGTTTTCACACAAATTTTTCACATGTAAACCATATCTTCACATCTTTGCCTTGGACTACCATCTTTACTATACATAACATTTACACCTAACATCTAACCAGCCTCCCATATAGACACTGCTCACTCACTCACAAGACAGTAGCGCATGCAGGGGGGGTTTCGGACTACCCAAAAACACACCCTCATGGACCAAAATCTTTATTTGAAAACACCCTTTGGCAGCGGCCAGATTCTCACCCACTGACATCAGAAATCCGCAGTATCATCACGTGGCCAGGATCGCAAGGTCACAGTCAGAGATAGGAGCAAAAGCTGTGGCGGTGTCATTTTACTGAGGGGCCCCTAGCAGGCGCTATCATGTGCTCAGCGATACCATCAACACACAGTCACCACTATACTTACTGCCCGCAGAAGCTGAATATGCCTGGTGCTGTCCATTGCCTCCGCATTGCCTGGTGCTGTCCGTCGCCTCCGCCAACGCATCTCTTCCCCGCCCTCTTCGTGCCTTCCCCCTACTGACATGCATAAAGGTCGTCTTCTTCCTGCTGTATCCCTTCTGTTTTGCCGCATGTAAAGTAATTTTACTTTTGTGTCCCATCCTGTGTTACTATAGTATAGTGTTGTCACCAAATTTTACTTACAATGCTGTATATTAGGCTTCTTAAACTCTTTCAAATGTATAATGCATTTACATATCATTACTTCATTAAACTCTTGTGTTTTTTCCTTATTTAATGGACTGATTTTGTCTTTATTATAGCAGTTGCATTCAAAGTTAAACATATGTGTTTGTAACAAAACACATAGCAAACCAAAAAAAAAAAAAAAACACAAATATCTCCTATATGCCCTGTGACTCTGTGTCTGCATTTCTAACGCTGGGTGGAGTCACAGACCTGGGCGGACTTAGTAGCTCCTGGCCTGTCCCAGTGTCAGCACAGCACACACCACTAGCAGAAGGGACCACCAGCCACAGATTGCACACACCATTCCCTGCCACAAGGTAGCAGTGCACTGACCACCCACACAGCCACGTAAGCATGGACACCCATGCAGCCTCACCCCACACCTCCCCTGCAAACACCCACCACAACCTAACACACCCACCTTCCCCACCACGGTGGGACACACAGCAACAACCAAGGCCGCCGATAACCCCCCCTACCATCTGTAAGATTGCAGCCACGCAGCAGCCACACACTCATGGCTAACACCCAGCCCGCACACACCACTCCCCCCCTCCCCACTGCCGCTGCACACACTGCAAAAGCCGCCCCACACTGACCCGCCACCTCGCTCTGCACTTCACCAGCCCCCTCACTCGCACCTGTCTGGCTACGGGCGACAGGCCTCTCGCCACTCCCGCATCACCCAGCGCAACCTTCAACCAACACCCTCCCCAACCAACCACAGCCCTCATCCCCATCAACCACACAATAATATATGTGGCTTATATACGACCCAGCAGCAGCGCATCCCCCACCACACCCCCTTCCCCACCTTGGCACACAGCTTATGCTAATACACCACCCTGCAGCTCACACGAAAGCTCAACAAAACCATCAACCTCCCCCTCCCCGTACCCTACTCTCCACCCCTCCCATTAACACTACAAATCCCCCATACCCTTCACCATCCACCCACACACCCCATGTGGAACTCCACCACCTATGGCAGCCTCAGACATAACCTCCCCAATCCCCCTGCCGCACACACCCACAACTCCAACAAGCCCAACACCTCCTGCCCCCTCCACCATCCCTCAGCCGACAGGGACGTAGCCCCTTACGACGGTGTGAAGAGCGCCCGTAGGGCGCGATGAATCACCTAGTGTTATATTAAGTGGCTTCCAATATAGTACTGTAATGTTAGAAGCTCTTTGTGCGATGCGGAGTTATTTTCCCTTCAGTGTACAGCCGTAGTGGCATAGTCTCTTATGATGCCTGGACTAATATTCCCTTCCGTGAGAAGCCCTTTTGCTATGTCAGTCTCTAGACTTTCCGCCCCTCACCTTATATGGGATGTCCGGAGCCACCCTCTGCCCTGCCTTATTTGGACACTCACGGCTTACTCAGTTGAGTGGGCCGGCTCGGGGCGTCGTCAAGGGGCAATCTCACCAGTTAGCTCCCGCAGACCTCCTCCTCCGTCACCGCCGTCGCGTCAATGTGCCGCCTCCTCTCTTTCCTGGATGAAGCCGCAGACAGTTAAAGTTGCGCTGTCCGAGGCGGAGATCGTAACAGGTAATCCCCGGTAACAGTTGCGGTGCCTCTCCAGTATCACAGGCGGCGTCGCTCTTCACACCACCCGGCACACTGCTCCGGCCTCACGATGCACTCTTCTCCCCTCTATCTCGTTTACCTCAGAGCGCTCAACGGTCCTCTCACGCTCCCTTTTAAATCCTCCGTCTCAGGTCCCCGGATCAGTCCCGCTCTCCCTCACTGCACGCGCCGGTCTCTCCTCTTCCAGGCACGCTCCAAGCACCCCCCAGCACTCTGCCAGTGGTCAAGTCCTGGGGCCACGAGCCCATACAACTCCTGGGCTATCAACTGTCCTGCCCAACGTATTTACCCTCCGTGGGGGTGTGATACATCTTATATAAGTTTCTGCCCTCTATGAGGGTAACATGCATTATAATTTTTCAATACCAGTTACCACTAAGTGACATTACATTTTACAATAAAACCCATGAACTTAAAGTGTTTTCTATAATTTTATTTTAACATAAAACACACTTGGATATATATGATTACATGTTGGCTTATTTTGCTAACCGCCAGGGTACTACAAATCCATCATTCTGGACCAGACCAAATTTCCTTTACCCCTGATGAAGTGGAGAATATGGTGGAGACAAACGCAGCAGATGGCAAAGTGCTATCATCAGTACAGATGGCATCTTTACAAAATCATTCCAGGAAAGATTTCACCTCCCACCCCCACCATATGCAGCCCAGTAACCTGGAGGTCTCTGTTCTGTTGTCCTTGACTTTGGTCCATGATCTTGGCTCACCCATTATAGATAAGCAACTGATAGTCCTGACAAAATGAAATGCTCTACAGGACTCGCTAAGTTTGGTAGACATATATTATCATGGATAATAGAACAAAATACCATTATTTTCTATATTAAAAAAAAACAACAGTGAATTTATCTGTAATCTTATTACAGGAGACACCTTCAAAAACAATGGATCATACATCTCTCAGCCAGAAAACAAAACAAAACAGTTTGGCTTCTTTGTAGGTCTCTGCCACCTAACGCTAATGGCTTCATTGTACTGTATGTGGTGTTGGATACGGTTCCTTTGTTTATAAACAAGTCTTGTAAGACTGGATTACAGAAGGACCATATAGATTTTTCTCTGCAGTATTGATAACTAGAAGTCTGTTTTGACATTTTGAGAAATGAACCTCTCATTAATCATCATAATTACAAACAATGCGGTATGTGAAGAATGACTTCCAGTCACCCCCCCCCCCCCCCCCCCCCCCCATACTTATGCAACCTAAAAACGGTACTATTAGGAATCTGATGCTTTGACAAAAATGTTGCTTTACCAGAATACAAAAAAGGGGGAGGGGCGGTTTGGGTGTACTATATAAAACAGAATTTATTTATTTATTAACAGTGTCTTATAGAGCATAGCAAATTCCGTTGCGCTTTACAATTGTAAATAACAATGATATCACAAAGCTTACAATCTATAGGGAAATAGTCATGGATACACAAAGATAGGTGCTATCTATTGCATAGTTGTCCACCAGATTGCAAAGGTTCTTGGTGGGCTGCATTCAGGGCCGGATTGGCCATTACAGTTACCGGGGGTCGGGAGGAAGGGAGAGTGAAGAATGAGAAGACATGTGAGGATATGTGTGGACTGTGCAGAGTGGATGCAATTTGATAGGAAAGTTTATGAAAGTTATGTGGGCGGTTCTGGAATTTGATATGCTTGCCTGAAGAGGTGAGTTTTCAGGGAATGCTTGAAGGTTTGGAGACTAAAGGGCAGTCTAATTGTGCGTGGTAAGGCATTCCACAGAGTGGGTGCAGCCTGAAGAAAGTCCTGCAATCGTGAGTGGGAGCGAGTGGATGAAAGGCGCAGAATAATCTTCCTCATACATTCTCATAAAACTTAGCTATTGCCTATATTTTGCCTTTCTTTGAGACAACATATTTCCCTTATTTGCTATATCTCTCAAAACAAAACAACACAGTCTCATATAATATTAATGTATATATTTGTAAAATTTCTAATAAAAATATTTATAAAAAAAAATGACAAGTTTTTATAGTGATGGCATTTTAACGTTAAACAGGACAAACAATTTAAGTGTGGTATTTGCAGGAAATAAAATATACACGCTTGGGGACACGTACCCAGAGGCGGATTTGGAAGTCAGGGCCCCCCGCCCTAAGCACAATTTATATTGGCTGCCCCACCAGCCGTATGCTGTAAAAGGGGGGAGGGGGCCATGACCCGTGACTTTCAACACCCATGACCCACATCCCCCTTCACACGCGACTTGTGGGCGTTGGGTGTTTGCGACTTGCGGGTGGAGGGGTTGCGGGCCGTTATTACTGAACAACATTAAAAAGAATGCTCAAACAAGGTGGGAAGGGGGGGGGGGGGGGGGGGAGCTTCCGTACTGCCCCCAGCAGGTGTCGCCCCTAGGCTCATGCCTCAAGTGCTTAGTGGGAAATCCGGCACTGGACGTACCAATGTGCATTTTAACTTTTTTGTGAGGTAACTTTAAAAACAACATCAGTCAGTTACAGTTTTCACACAAAAACAACGTTTAATTATTAATCTGCGCTGCGTATATTTTCATCTGATGTATGGTGGTTTTAGAAGACACAGGGCCTAATTCAGCATCAGTTGCTAATTTACAAAAATGGCAGGCAGACGCTTTTTGGCCATCTGCGCATGTGCAAACTTTCATTTTGTGATTGCATCCTGGAAGGATGCGATTGCAATTTGATTGACAGGCGGTGGACATTTGAGGGCGGCGATGCGCTGTTGGGGGTGAGGGCAGCAGGAAACGCAGGCGTGTCATGGCCATTTTCGGTGCAGTTACCTGCGCTTCCTGCGATCGGAAACATGGCGGTGGTGCACCTGCCAGGCTGCGTATGCAGGGGGCTTCCACTAACTGCCGATTTCTGTGATGCATTTGCAATTGGATTGCGGTCGCATCACTGGGCGGCACTTGGCATGCTGTGCGGCCTTTAGCATGCGATTGCAACCAATAGCAGTTTTGCTATATTAGCAAAACCACTACTGAAGCTGAATTAGGCCACAAGCCGCTAGTTTGCAAGCTGCACCTTGTGTACACAACATTCACACCGGATTTAACCCTCTGTGATATGTTAGATTTGACTTCATTTTATCTTTAAGATACGTATCCTTGTGCTTCACACAGGCCTGCTGCAAGTTTACATGTTGATGATGATGTTGATCTTGACACCTGTACTCTGAATAAACCTGGATCATATATATACTGCTCAAAAAAAATAAAGGGAACACTAAAATAACACATCCTAGATCTGAATGAATGAAATATTCTTATTAAATACTTTGTTCTTTACATAGTTGAATGTGCTGACAACAAAATCACACAAAAATTATCAATGGAAATCAAATTTATTAACCCATGGAGGTCTGGATTTGGAGTCACACTCAAAATTAAAGTGGAAAAACACACTACAGGCTGATCCAACTTTGATGTAAATGTCCTTAAAACAAGTCAAAATGAGGCTCAGTAGTGTGTGTGGCCTCCACGTGCCTGAATGACCTCCCTACAACGCCTGGGCATGCTCCTGATGAGGTGGCGGATGGTCTCCTGAGGGATCTCCTTCCAGACCTGGACTAAAGCATCCGCCAACTCCTGGACAGTCTGTGGTGCAACGTGGCGTTGGTGAATGGAGCGAGACATGATGTCCCAGATGTGCTCAATTGGATTCAGGTCTGGGGAACGGGCGGGCCAGTCCATAGCATCAATGCCTTTGTCTTGCAGGAACTGCTGACACACTCCAGCCACATGAGGTCTAGCATTGTCTTGCATTAGGAGGAACCCAGGGCCAACCGCACCAGCATATGGTCTCACAAGGGGTCTGAGGATCTCATCTCGGTACCTAATGCCGGTCAGGCTACCTCTGGCGAGCACATGGAGGGCTGTGCGGCCCCCCAAAGAAATGCCACCCCACACCATTACTGACCCACTGCCAAACCGGTCATGCTGGAGGATGTTGCTGGCAGCAGAACGTTCTCCTTGGCGTCTCCAGACTCTGTCACGTCTGTCACATGTGCTCAGTGAGAACCTGCTTTCATCTGTGAACAGCACAGGGCGCCAGTGGCGAATTTGCCAATCTTGGTGTTCTCTGGCAAATGCCAAACGTCCTGCATGGTGTTGGGCTGTAAGCCCAACCCCTACCTGTGGACGTCGGGCCCTCATACCACCCTCATGGAGTCTGTTTCTGATCATTTGAGTAGACACATGCACATTTGTGGCTTGCTGGAGGTCATTTTGCAGGGCTCTGGCAGTGCTCCTCCTGTTCCTCCTTGCACAAAGGCGGAGGTAGCGGTCCTGCTGCTGGGTTGTTGTCCTCCTACGGCCTCCTTCACGTCTCCTGATGTACTGGCCTGTCTCCTGGTAGCGCCTCCATGCTCTGGACACTACGCTGACAGACACAGCCAACCTTCTTGCCACAGCTCGCATTGATGTGCCATCCTGGATGAGCTGCACTACCTGAGCCACTTGTGTGGGTTGTAGACTCCGTCTCATGCTACCACTAGAGTGAAAGCACCACCAGCTTTCAAAAGTGACCAAAACATCAGCCAGAAAGCATAGGAGCTGAGAAGTGGTCTGTGGTCACCACCTGCAGAACAACTCCTTCATTGGGGGTGTCTTGCTAATTGCCTATATTTTCCACCTATTGTCTATTCCATTTGCACAACAGCATGTGAAATTGATTGTCAGTCAGTGTTGCTTCCTAAGTGGACAGTTTGATTTCACAAAAGTGTGATTGACTTGGAGTTACATTGTGTTGTTTAAGTGTTACCTTTATTTTTTTGAGCAGTGTATAGCACGAGGAGGCCACAGACACTACTGAGCCTCATTTTGACTTGTTTTAAGGACATTACATCAAAGTTGGATCAGCCTGTAGTGTGTTTTTCCACTTTAATTTTGAGGGTGACTCCAAATCCAGACCTCCATGGGTTAATAAATTTGATTTCCATTGATAATTTCTCTGACGTCCTAGTGGATGCTGGGTACTCCGTAAGGACCATGGGGAATAGACAGGCTCCGCAGGAGACTGGGCACTCTTTAAAGAAAGATTAGGTACTACATCTGGTGTGCACTGGCTCCTCCCTCTATGCCCCTCCTCCAGACCTCAGTTAGAATCTGTGCCCGGCCAGAGCTGGATGCACTTAGTGGGCTCTCCTGAGTTCACTAAAAAGAAAGTATTTGTTAGGTTTTTTATTTTCAGTGAGATCTGCTGGCAACAGACTCACTGCTACGTGGGACTTAGGGGAGAGAAGCAAACCTACCTGCTTGCAGCTAGCTTGTGCTTCTAAGGCTACTGGACACCATTAGCTCCAGAGGGATCGAACACAGGGCCCGACCTCGATCGTCCGTTCCCGGAGCCGCGCCGCCGTCCCCCTTGCAGAGCCAGAAGACGGAAGATTCCGGAGAAAATCGGCGGCTGAAGACTCCGGTCTTCAATAAGGTAGCGCACAGCACTGCAGCTGTGCGCCATTGCTCCCGCAGCACACCACACGCTCCGTCACTGGTGGGTGCAGGGCGCTGGGGGGGGGGGGGGGGGCGCCCTGGGCTGCAATTAGTATACCATAAGTGGCAAAATGCACATAATACAGTTCTAAACTGTATATGTGCCTAATCCCCCGCCATAATTATTATTAAAAAAGCGGGAGAAGCCCGCCGCTGAAGGGGCGGGGCTATCTTCCTCAGCACAGCCAGCGCCATTTTCTCTTCACAGCTCCGCTGGAAGGACGCTCCCCAGGCTCTCCCCTGCAGTATACACTACGTAAAGGGTAAAAAAGAGAGGGGGGGCACATAAATTTAGGCGCAAATTGTGATATAAGCAGCTATTGGGGGAAAATTCACTTGTGTGTATAGTGTAAATCCCTCTGTTATATAGCGCTCTGGTGTGTGCTGGCATACTCTCTCTCTGTCTCCCCAAAGGACTTTGTGGGGTCCTGTCCTCAGTCAGAGCATTCCCTGTGTGTGTGTGCGGTGTGTCGGTACGGCTGTGTCGACATGTTTGATGAGGACGCTTACGTGGAGGCGGAACAGGTGCCGATAAGTGTGATGTCGCCCCCTGCGGGGCCGACACCAGAGTGGATGGATATGTGGAAGGTATTAACCGACAGTGTCAACTCCTGGCATAAAAGGTTCGATGACGCAGCTTTGGGACAGCCGGCATCTCAGCCCGCGCCTGCCCAGGCATCTCAGAGGCCATCAGGGGCTCAAAAATGCCCGCTACCTCAGATGGCAGACACAGATGTCGACACGGAGTCTGACTCCAGTGTCGACGAGGATGAGACAAATGTACAATCCACAAGGGCCATCCGATGCATGATTACGGCAATGAAAAATGTGTTGCACATTTCTGACATTAACCCAGTTACCACAAAAAAGGGTATTATGTTTGGGGAGAAAAAGCAGCCAGTGACTTTTCCCCCATCTGATGAGTTAAATGAATTGTGTGAAGAAGCGTGGGGTTCCCCAGATAAGAAACTAGTGATTTCTAAGCGGTTACTAATGGCGTACCCTTTCCCGCCAACGGATAGGTTACGCTGGGAGACATCCCCTAGGGTGGACGAGGCGCTCACACGCTTATCAAAAAAGGTGGCACTGCCGTCTCAGGATACGGCCGCCTTAAAGGAGCCTGCAGATAGAAAGCAGGAGGCTATCCTGAAGTCTGTGTATACACACTCAGGTACTATACTGAGACCTGCTATTGCTTCAGCATGGATGTGTAGTGCTGCAGCAGCATGGTCTGATACCCTGTCTGATAACATTGATTCCCTTGACAGGGACACTATTTTGCTAACCATAGAGCATATTAAAGACGTAGTCTTATATATGAGGGATGCACAGAGGGACATTTGCCGGCTGGCATCTAGAATTAATGCAATGTCCATTTCTGCCAGGAGAGTATTATGGACTCGGCAGTGGACAGGTGATGCTGATTCTAAAAGGCACATGGAGATTTTGCCTTATAAGGGTGAGGAATTGTTTGGGGACGGTCTCTCGGACCTCGTATCCACAGCAACAGCTGGGAAGTCGACTTTTTTACCTCAGGTTCCCTCACAGCCTAAGAAAGCACCGTATTATCAAGTACAGTCCTTTCGGCCTCAGAAAGGCAAGCGGGTCAGAGGCGCGTTCTTTCTGCCCAGAGGCAGGGGTAGAGGTAGAGGGAAAAAGCTGCACCAGACAGCGAGTTCCCAGGAACAAAAATCCTCCCCTGCTTCCACTAAGTCCACCGCATGACGCTGGGGCTCCACAGGTGGAGCCAGGTGCGGTGGGGGCCCGTCTCCGGAACTTCAGCGACCAGTGGGTTCGCTCACAGGTGGATCTCTGGGTTCTACAAGTGGTATCTCAGGGATACAAGCTGGAGTTCGAGACGTCTCCCCCTCGCCGTTACCTCAAATCAGCCTTGCCAGCTACTCCCAAGGACAGGGAGGTAGTACTGGCGGCAATTCACAAGCTGTACCTCCAGCAGGTGATAATCAAAGTTCCCCTCCTTCAACAGGGACGGGGTTACTATTCCACAATGTTTGTGGTACCGAAACCAGACGGTTCGGTGAGACCCATTCTAAATTTGAAATCCTTGAACACTTATATAAGGAAGTTCAAGTTCAAAATGGAATCGCTCAGGGCGGTTATTGCAAGCCTGGAAGAGGGGGATTATATGGTATCACTGGACATCAAGGATGCTTACCTACATGTCCCCATTTACCCACCTCACCAGGAGTTCCTCCGATTTGTGGTACAGGACTGCCATTACCAATTCCAGACGTTGCCGTTTGGTCTGTCCACGGCACCGAGGGTATTTACCAAGGTAATGGCCGAAATGATGATACTCCTTCGAAAGAAGGGAGTTATAATTATCCCGTACTTGGACGATCTCCTTATAAAGGCGAGGTCCATGGAGCAGTTGTTGGTCGGAGTAGCACTATCTCGGGAAGTGCTACAACAGCACGGCTGGATTCTGAATATCCCAAAGTCGCAGCTGGTTCCTACGACACGTCTGCTGTTCTTGGGTATGATTCTGGACACAGAACAGAAGAAGGTGTTTCTCCCGGAGGAGAAGGCCAAGGAGTTGTCATCTCTGGTCAGAGACCTCCTGAAACCAAAACAGGTGTCGGTGCATCACTGCACGCGAGTCCTGGGAAAGATGGTAGCTTCTTACGAAGCAATTCCCTTCGGCAGGTTCCATGCAAGGATCTTTCAGTGGGATCTGTTAGACAAGTGGTCCGGATCGCATCTTCAGATGCATCGGCTGATCACCCTGTCCCCGAGGGCCAGGGTGTCTCTGCTGTGGTGGCTGCAGAGTGCTCATCTTCTCGAGGGCCGCAGATTTGGCATACAGGACTGGGTCCTGGTGACCACGGATGCAAGCCTCCGAGGTTGGGGGGCAGTCACTCAGGGAAGAAACTTCCAAGGACAATGGTCGAGTCAGGAGACTTCCCTACACATAAATATTCTGGAACTAAGGGCCATTTACAATGCCCTAAGTCAAGCAAAACCCCTGCTTCAAAACCAGCCGGTGCTGATTCAGTCAGACAACATCACGGCGGTCGCCCATGTAAACCGACAGGGCGGCACAAGAAGCAGGATGGCAATGGCAGAAGCCACAAGGATTCTCCGATGGGCGGAGAATCACGTGATAGCACTGTCAGCAGTGTTCATTCCGGGAGTGGACAACTGGGAAGCAGACTTCCTCAGCAGGCACGACCTCCACCCGGGAGAGTGGGGACTTCATCCAGAAGTCTTCCAGCTGATTGTAAATAGTTGGGAAAGGCCACAGGTGGACATGATGGCATCCCGCCTCAACAAAAAGCTAAAAAGATATTGCGCCAGGTCAAGGTACCCTCAGGCGATAGCTGTGGACGCTCTAGTGACACCGTGGGTGTACCAATCGGTTTATGTGTTCCCTCCTCTTCCTCTCATACCAAAGGTACTGAGTATAATAAGAAAGAGAGGAGTAAGAACTATACTCATCGTTCCAGATTGGCCAAGAAGAACTTGGAACCCGGAACTACAAGAAATGATCTCAGAGGACCCTTGGCCTCTGCCGCTCCGACAGGACCTGCTGCAGCAGGGGCCCTGTCTGTTCCAAGACTTACCGCAGCTGCGTTTGACGGCATGGCGGTTGAACGCCGGATCCTGATGGAAAAGGGCATTCCGGTTGAAGTCATTCCTACGCTGATAAAAGCTAGGAAGGATGTGACAGCAAAACATTATCACCGCATATGGCGAAAATATGTTGCTTGGTGTGAGGCTATGAAGGCCCCAACAGAGGAATTTCAGCTGGGTCGATTTCTGCACTTCCTACAGTCAGGAGTGACTATGGGCCTAAAATTGGGATCCATAAAAGTCCAGATTTCGGCCCTGTCTATTTTCTTTCAAAAAGAACTGGCTTCACTGCCTGAAGTTCAGACGTTTGTAAAGGGAGTGCTGCATATTCAGCCCCCTTTTGTGCCTCCAGTGGCACCTTGGGATCTCAACGTTGTGTTGGATTTCCTAAAATCACATTGGTTTGAGCCACTTCAGACCGTGGAGCTAAAATATCTCACGTGGAAAGTGGTCATGCTATTGGCCTTGGCTTCGGCTAGGCGTGTGTCAGAATTGGCGGCTTTGTCATGTAAAAGCCCCTATCTGATCTTCCATATGGACAGGGCAGAATTGAGGACTCGTCCCCAATTTCTCCCTAAGGTGGTATCAGCGTTTCATTTGAACCAACCTATTGTGGTGCCTGCGGCTACTCGGGACTTGGAGGATTCCAAGTTGCTGGACGTAGTCCGGGCCCTGAAAATCTATGTTTCCAGGACGGCTAGAGTCAGAAAAACTGACTCGCTGTTTATCCTGCATGCACCCAACAAGCTGGGTGCTTCTGCTTCTAAGCAGACTATTGCTCGCTGGATCTGTAGCACGATTCAGCAGGCTCATTCTGCGGCTGGACTGCCGCATCCTAAATCAGTAAATGCCCATTCCACGAGGAAGGTGGGCTCTTCTTGGGCGGCTGCCCGAGGGGTCTCGGCTTTACAACTTTGCCGAGCTGCTACCTGGTCGGGATCAAACACGTTTGCAAATTTCTACAAGTTTGATACCCTGGCTGAGGAGGACCTTGAGTTTGCTCATTCGGTGCTGCAGAGTCATCCGCACTCTCCCGCCCGTTTGGGAGCTTTGGTATAATCCCCATGGTCCTTACGGAGTACCCAGCATCCACTAGGACGTCAGAGAAAATAAGAATTTACTCACCGGTAATTCTATTTCTCGTAGTCCGTAGTGGATGCTGGGAGCCCGTCCCAAGTGCGGACTTCTGCAATACTTGTATATAGTTATTGCTTAACTATAGGGTTATTGTTCTGAGCCATCTGTTGAATGGGGCTCAGCTGTTACTGGGTATAGTTAACTGTTAACTCAACTGTTAACTGGGGCTCAACTGTTAACTGGGTATAGTTATCACAAGTTGTACGGTGTGATTGGTGTGGCTGGTATGAGTCTTACCCTGGATTCCAAATCCTTTCCTAGTAATGTCAGCTCTTCCGGGCACAGTTTCCCTAACTGAGGTCTGGAGGAGGGGCATAGAGGGAGGAGCCAGTGCACACCAGATGTAGTACCTAATCTTTCTTTAAAGAGTGCCCAGTCTCCTGCGGAGCCCGTCTATTCCCCATGGTCCTTACGGAGTACCCAGCATCCACTACGGACTACGAGAAATAGAATTACCGGTGAGTAAATTCTTATTTTTGTGTGATTTTGTTGTCAGCACATTCAACTATGTAAAGAACAAAGTATTTAATAAGAAAATGTCATTCATTCAGATCTAGGATGTGTTATTTTAGTGTTCCCTTTATTTTTTTGAGAAGTGTATATCTCCTATATAATAGCCCAGATCTGTGATCTTGTGATTCATTTGCTAACGCTGGGCGGAGTTACAACAGTGGGCGGAGTTAGTCAAATGAGTCACAGATCTGGCCAAATCTATAGGACACTAGGAGCAGCTGCAGAAGCAGATAGTATGGACATGGCACAGGCAGGGTGCATACCTCCCAGCTTTCACACACACACACACACACACACACACACACACACACACACACACACGGCGAAAAGGGGGCGTGGCTTCACGGGAGGGCCCCGTTTTCGCCAGTGAGGGGGCAGTGAGCCCCCAGGGGCTGATTATGAGTCCGGGGGGCACAGGGTACTTGAGACAGGGGAGCCCTATCTCATTGCTGTGCCTGCTGTGGGTTGGGGGCGTGGCCTAATCGCGGGACGCGAGGCCACGCCCCATTATGCAAATTCCGGGATTTTTATTTATTTTTATTTTTTACTGGAATTTTGGCCCCTCAGCTAGGGCTAAATCCAGAGGAGGTGGTCGCTCCCCCTACACACCCGCACAGGCAGAAGAAAGAGACTGCTGCCTCCCTGTAACACCACAGACCTGCCAATACGCAGCAGCGTGTGCTGACTGTAGCACAATGCTGCCGCTGTTGCTGGCAGGACGGGGGAGCTTCTGAGCTGGGACAGAGCTACTCGAGCCGGGGGGGCCCCTAAAACTGTGGGGCCAACGGTACGTACCGCCTGCCCCCCCTTAATCCGGCTCTGCTGCTGGAACCCCCCCTTAATCCGTACCCCCTGATGCCCCCTCTCCCTCTGTCTCCACTATTCACCGCTGCTCTGCTAAGCAGAACAGCGAGTACAGGAGCTTTCCAACTGCTCCCCCCCCCCCCCCCACCGCAGGACACTGCGACCCGCGGGTGGGACAGCGGGACAGACCCCAAAAAATGGGACTGTCCCGCGAAAATTGGGACATTTGGGAGGTATGGGGGTGTGTGAGGGGGTATGCCATACTTGACCCCCACATCAGCATACTCAGCAGGGTCTCTCTGGCGGGAGGAGCGTCACATTCTGGCACACTCCACGCTTCTTAGCTGTAGTTTTGTGGGTCACCAGCCGCTGTGCACTTTCCGTACTGCCTCTGTTATCTCCAGCCCCTGCGACCCCACCGCTAGCTGCAGCGCTGCCACCCGCAGTGAGTTGCGCCCAGCTCCTTCACACACTTTAGCCGGCGGGTAGCGTTGCAGAAGTCCGCGCTGCTTGCAGGCTCTGACCCCCTCCTCCCTCCAGCATCAGCGTCTCCTGGGAGCTAACCAATCACTCCCAGTCTCCCCTTACCATAGTGCCCAGCAGCCGTGAGGTCCGCGCCACGTGCATGCTATGACCCCCTCCTCCCTCCAGCCGCAGCATCTCCTGGGGGCTAACCAGTCACTTCCAGTCTCACCTTACCACAGTGCCCGGCAGCTGCGCGAGGTCTGCGGTGTGTGACTGAGGAGGGGGGGGAGTGATGCGGACGGGCAGAGGAAGCAGGAATACAGCCTAAGAGAGTCAGCCATGCCAAGTGTCCACCAGCAGCAGATGCCAACAGGTTGGAGTGGAACAGCAGCAGCCAGCAGCAGTGACTCCGCTAAGACACATCTGTCTGTCACCACTGTTCTGTCCCTAATACCAATCTCTCCCATGCCCTGTGTTCTGTCATGTCCCTGTCACCCCTGGCCTTGACCTGCCACCCTTATCCTGGCCCTTTCACCCTTATCCTGGCCCTGTCACCCTTATGCTGGCCCTGCTACCCCTATCCTGGCCCTGTCACCCCTGTGCTTGCCCTGTCAACCCTATACTGGCCCTGTCACCCCTGTCCTGGTCCTGCCGCCCCTACACTGACCCTGTCACCCCTATCCTGTCCCTGTCATTTCTGTCCTGGCCCCGTCGCCCATGTCCTGGCCCCGTCACCCCTGTCCTGGCCCCGTCACCCCTGTCCTGGCCCCGTCACCCCTGTTCTGACCCTGTCACCCCTGTTCTGACCCCGTCACCCCTGTCCTGGCCCAGTCAACCCTGTTCTGACCCTGTCACCCCTGTCCTGGCCCTGTTACTGCATACCCTCCAACTACCTTTTTGGCAGGTACAGTACCCGCAGCACCTCCAGACCTCTCCCCAATGCACCACACCTCCGCACCTTCCCCTCCACCACATGCGGCACTCCACCCCTCCCCCACATGCTGTGCCTCCAGACCCCCTACACCACCCGCGGCTCCCACTCCTCCGCCCCTTCACCACCCCCAGCAATCTCCAGGCCCCCTCCACCATTCACCCCCCTTATATGTCTCCCCCACACCTGCCCCCCTCCACCCGCAGCATCTGCAGACACCCTCCTCCATCCGCGGTCCCCCCCTCACCCACCCCTCCCCCACCAATGCCACCCCCGCACCTGCCCCACCACCACCTGCAGCACCTCCGGACCTCCTTCCCCATCTGCCGCAACACCCGTACCTGCCCCTCCCCTACCCATGGCGCCTACGGACCCCTACCCCACCAGTGGCACTCCCGCCCCTTCCCATCCCACAGCACCTCCGGAACCCTTCACCCATCTGCAACATCCCCACACCTGCCCCTCCCCCACCCATGGCACCCCTGCCCCTCCCCCACCTGCAGTGCCTCCGGACCCCTCCCCCATCTGCATCCCCCACTCCTCTGCCCCTCCCCCACCCGCAGCACCTCCCAACCCTTCCCCATCCGGGCCCCACCCCCACTTCCGCCCCCCCCTCCATCCGCAGCATCTACAGACACCATCCGCAGTACCCCCCGCACCCGCTACATTCTGTACATTGTGGCCTGCAGGTGCTGTTCACGCCGTCGCAAGGGGCTGCGCCTCCTTCACCATCGCACACCCTTTCATTGTGCAATATTTAACCACTAACAAAGGAATCCATGAACCCCAGAAAGGCATGCAAGGGTTAGCCCCTTGCGACGGTGTGAAGAGCGCCCGTAGGGCGATGAAGCACCTAGTGTATATATATATATATATATATATATAATGAGAGATAATACATGCGATGATATACCTCGCTGCGCTCGCCACGCATAGGGGGGGGGGCGGTGGCGAGCTTTGCTCACCACAGGTTATATTCCCACTCAGGTGGTGGCGTGGACCCAACACCCGAGTGGGAATACGAGGCTGTGGTTGGGATATTAGATATACCACTCTTGGGTGTGCGGCTAGGCTAAATTCTGATATACGCATGCATTGATGTGCGTTGTGATGAACGAAGCCGAAAGGCATGTGTATATCTGCACGTGGTCGCACACCCAAGAGTGGTATGTCTATCTTATAAAATGGTTCCTATTGTGACAAAATAGTTCTGTGTGGAGATAATGTAGGGTGACGCAGATGTTTGCTGCTACTGAAGTGGCTGCTCAGGGAATAGATCATCATTGTCTGGGGTGATGAGGTCTGATGTGATATCATTTGAGTTATGTGGTAAATTTGACATTTTGGGAAATGTTTCTGTCAGAAATATCCGTCATAGTGAGGCAGTGATGTGCTGCTCCTCTGTGAGCAGTGTCTGTGTGAGAGATGTTACTGTGTAAACCTGTGGAGTGATACAGCTGTGGTTTTGTGATGAGGTTTTGGTCACAGCAGGAAGTAGATCAGGCCTGAGATGCGCGGTAGTAGGGAAAGAATGCACGGTCATGTGATTTTATGTGTCCAATCATGTTGGTGAAATCTGTCTCAATATACCACACCATTATATATATACACGGTCATCTTGGCTAGTTTGCTGCACCAAGGCACAACATGATTTATTAATATAAACCCTTCATCTGTTGTTCTCAGCTGCAATACAATACAGAGAACAATACAGCAGGGGATTAAATCATTACAGCAGGGGATTAAGTCCGACTGCCCAGTCTCAGATAATCCTATTAAAGGTCAAGATAAACATGGACCCATCTGTATACAGTTGTGCTCATAAGTTTACATACCCTAGCAGAATTAGTGATTCTCTGGCCATTTGTCAGAGAATATGAATGATAACGCACAAACTTTTCTTTCACTCATGGTTAGTGGTTGGGTGAAGCCATTTATTGTCAAACAACTGTGTTTACTCTTTTTGAAATCATAATGACAACAGAAACTACCCAAATGACCCTGATCAAAAGTTTACATACCCTGGAGATTTTGTCCTGATAACATGCACACAAGTTGACACAAACGGGTTTGAATGGCTACTAAAGGTAACCATCCTCACCTGTGATCTGTTTGCTTGTAATCAGTGTGTGTATAAAAGGTCAGTGAGTTTCTGGACTCCTGAAAGACCCTTGCATCTTTCATCCAGTGCTGCACTGACGTGTCTGGATTCTGAGTCATGGGGAAAGCAAAAGAATTGTCAAATGATCTGCGGGAAAAGGTAATTGAACTGTATAAAACAGGAAAGGGATACAAAAAGATATCCAAGCAATTGAGAATGCCAATCAGCAGTGTTCAAACTCTAATTAAGAAGTGGAAAATGAGGGATTCTGTGGAAACCAAATCACGGTCGGTAGACCAACAAAAATTTCAGCCACAACTGCCAGGAAAATTGTTTGGGATGCAAAGAAAAATCCACAAATAACTTCAGCTGAAATACAGGACTCTCTGAAAAAAAGTGGTGTGGTTGTTTCAAGATGCACAATAAGGAGGCATTTGAAGAAAAATGGGCTGCATGGTCGAGTCGCCAGAAGAAAGCCATTACTACGCAAATGCCACAAAGCATCCCACTTACAATACTCCAAACAGCACGGAGACAAGCCTCAAAACTTCTGGAACAAAGTCATTTGGAGTGATGAGACCAAAATTTAACTTTTTGGCCACAACCATAAACATTACATTTGGAGAGGAGTCCACAAGGCCTATGATGAATGGTACACCATTCCTACCGTGAAACACGGAGGTGGATCGCTGATGTTTTGGGGATGTGTGAGCTACAAAGGCACTGGAAACTTGGTCAAAATTGATGGCAAGATGAATGCAGCATGTTATCAGAAAATACTGGAGGAAAATTTGCACTCATCAGCCCGGAAGCTGCGCATGGGACGTACTTGGATGTTCCAACATGACAATGATCCAAAATAAAGCGAAAATAGACGATCCTAATTGCGCTTATAAATAGGTGGCAGCCCTTGGTCACACAAAAAACCTTCAACGTGGTTTTAATATAGAATCAGTGGCGCACCCAGGGGAGGTTTCCGAGTACCCAGAAACCCCCCTCCACTAAAAAAAAAAAAAAAAAAAATTTTTTTTTTTTTTTTTACCTGCATGAGTATTATTAATGACTGTCTAGCGTCCTCTGCAGCCTGCTGTCTTCCTGGTGGCACTTGTAAGTGCAATAAAAGTTTACTTTATTTTAATTATAGTACATATATATCCATGTGCATACATATATACACATGTATATACATACATACATACATACATACATACATATAAACACACACACACATATGATATATATATACATGTGTATATATATGTGTACTATATGTGTGTGTACATATATATATATATATGTATGCATGTTTAATATGCTATGTATATGTGTATATGTATGTGTGTGTGTATGTATATATATATATATATATATGTAGATATATGTGTATATATATATATATATATATATATATACACACACACACACACACACACACACACACACACTAGTTTTACGGACCCAGCATATACTGGGTCACCTCAGTCCCCACCCCCGTGATTGGCTCCGCCCAGTTCTGGAAACCCCCCCCCCATGCAAATCCTGCGTTTGCCACTGAGAATCATGCACCCAAAATTAGTGAAACCAGGTGGCGCAACCTTATCACAACAAGATTTAAATGGTCAAAGAAAGGCTTACACAATAAATATGATAGAATGGTTCCAGCTCCAGATTGATTAACAATGGGCTAAAAAAATAATGAGAAAATACAACACATAGTGTATTCCGCTTGAATGAAAGTGTGATTTTATTACTCAATGGTCCCACTCACATAGCTGTATAGTATAGTATAGTATATAGTATAGCTGGTAAATTTGCATGTAGTAGGCAGAATCTCATTCTGGCTGGTTTTACTTCTGAAATGTGTTACGATACACTGTCCGCTGCAGTCTTCTGGACACCTTTTGTTATATGCTGTTTTTTAACCTTTGTTTGTGAGTGTGTCTTGTATTAAATTTATTTTAAATCAAATACACAGACGGTATTGCACTATCATTATTCTTTATTCAAGCTCCGTATGGGAATGGTATCGTAACACATTTAAGAAGTAAAACCAGCCAGAATGAGATTCTGCCTACTACATGCAAATTTACCAGCTATACTATGTGAGTGGGACCATTGAGTAATAAAATCACACTTTCATTCAAGCGGAATACACTATGTGTTGTATTTTCTCATTATTTTTTTTAGCCCATTGTTAATCAATCTGGAGCTGGAACCATTCTATCATATTTATTGTGTAAGCCTTTCTTTGACCATTTAAATCTTGTTGTGATAAGGTTGCGCCACCTGGTTTCACTAATTTTGGGTGCATGACAATGATCCAAACCACAAGGCAAGGTCGACCTGTCATTGGCTACAGCACAATAAAGTGAAGGTTCTGGAGTGGCCATCTCAGTCTCCTGACCTCAATATCATTGAGCCACTCTGGGGAGATCTCAAACGTACAGTTCATGCAAGACAGCCCAAGAATTTACAGGAACTGGAGGCTTTTTGCCAAGAAGAATGGGCAGCTTTACCATCTGAGAAAATAAAGAGCCTCATCCACAACTACCACAAAAGACTTCAAGCTGTCATTGATGTTAAAGGGGGCAATACACGGTATTAAGAACTGGGGTATGTAAACTTTTGATCAGGGTCATTTGGGTAGTTTCTGTTGTCATTATGATATAAAGAGTAAACACAGTTGTTTGACAATAAATGGCTTCACCCAACCACTAACCATGAGTGAAAGAAAAGTTGACAAATGGCCAGAAAATCACAAATTCTGCTAGGGTATGTAAACTTATGAGCACAACTGTATGTGTGTATATATATGTCACATTTTAGCAAACAACTGAACATCAGTCACCTTTTAATTGGCATTATACTTAAAACATAATGGGGGGATTCAGTTATGGGCAAAGGGAGCAAATTGACATTGCAGCAGCATTTAAACACCGGCAACGGCAGTCCAACTCACACCTTTTGCCCGGCCGATTCGCACCTCTGTCTTTCAAAAGTGCTCACTACCCTATGGTGTAATGACTACTTTTTAACAAGATCCCGCTGTCGTAAAGTGCAGCGGGTGTCCTAAAAAATTTTTTTTCCCTCGCGAGATAATCACCGGCAATTGAATTCCTCCTCCCCCAATGACTTGACCAAACTCACTAGTTAAAGATTTACTGCGGACACCTCTGACGTCCATTATTTATGGGTTAAATATTGGTGCATATTGGTGCATACCTGCCATTTAAATCGCCAATGTCCGTTCTTTTCAACAGGCATTGAATGAAGCTGGAACTGAGCTTTAAAGTTGTGATTACCGAGTTCATAAACATGAAATTTACACGGAAGACCAAACATAGGGGGAGGTTTATCAAAAGCTTGGAGCTACCAACCAAATAGCCTGTAAAATGACACGCTAGAAACTGAATAATACTGTCTCTTTCCGAGCTTTGATAAGGTATCCAGGCGATAGGTCGACATTTAAAAGGTGGCAAGCAATTGGTCGATACCAAATGGTTGATATGGTCAAAAGGCCGACAGTTTCAAATGATATGACAATGGTCGAAGCAGCATAATGTCGACATGAGTTTTTTGGATTTCTTTTTAATTTTTAGGACTTTTTCATACTTTACCATCCACGCAGACTACAATTCAGAATGGTAATCTTTGCCCGAAGCATGGTGAGCGAAGCAAGCCATGCAAGCGAACGCGGTGTACAAATAGGGGGGTCCACATGCTGGAAGGGAAATTTTGACACCAAAAATACAAATTTTTACATTTTCATGTGTCGACAATTTCTGTGTTGACCTTTCATCCCTGTTGACTATGTGTATGTTGACCATTTGCTATCGACCCTTTGATCCATAACCAGTGCCGTCACTAGGCATTTTAGCGCTGTGTGCAAGAAACGGCATTGGTGCCCCCCCCATGCAAGTTAGGGGCAGCAAAAAATATATAGGGGCGTGACTTCATGGGAAGGGACGTGGCCACAAAATAATACCAATTCATACTATGGTGCACAGTAGTCTCCATTATTCAAATTACACTGCACAGTAGCGCCACTACACCAGGTAGAGCCCCTTTTACACATTACGACAGACAGCGTCACCCTTTTACACATTACGGCAGACAGCGTCCCCCTTTTTACACATTACGGTAGACAGCGTCCCCCTTTTTACACATTACGGCAGACAGCGTCCCATTTTTACGCATTACAGCAGACAGCGTCCCCGTTTTTACACATTACGGCAGACAGCGTCCCCTTTTTACACATTACGGCAGACAGCGTCCCCCTTTTTACACATTACAGCAGACAGCGCCCCCCTTTTTACACATTATGGCAGACAGAGTCCCCTTTTTACACATTATGGCAGCCAGTCCCCCCTTTTACACATTGTGGCAGACAGGAGAGAGAGAGAGAGAGATACCATCTCTCCCCGCTGTCAGTCAGGCTCCTCGTACTGGCAGATCCCGGGCAGCCGCAGGGGAGGAGGTGGAGGAGGAGGGGGGACTGGTGCCGCCGCAGCAGCGCTATGTAATTGGTAGAGGCGCCACTGCAGCAGTCCCCTCTCCTTCCGTATATTGGCTGCCCGCCGCCACTGTGGATGCTGGGATGAAGGAACCGCATCCCAGCATTCACAGCAGCGCCGGGCAGCCAATACGGAAGGAGAGGGGACTGCTGCAGCGGCGCTACTACTAATTACATAGCGCTGCTGTGGCTCCAGTCCTCCTCCCTCCTCTTCCTTCTCCGCTGCCTCCGCCGCTGCTCTCCTCACCAGCGCGGCGCACACAGCAGAGGCGGCTTGTAATGAGTCAATTTGACTCATTACAAGCCGCTGGCCGTTGCGCCCTCAGGGCAACTGCGCTGTGTGCCAGGCACACACGTAGTTACGGCCCTGTCCATAACCCTTTGATACATCTCCCCTTAAGAATGACTGTGGGCACAGTAGTGAAAGGCACAATTATACTGATAGTGCAAAGCCTAAATCTGTGCACTGCACTGTACTTTTATTTTTATATCCAGTTTGAACAAATTACAATTCATGTATTATTATATGTTTCCTTTTATTGTGCTTATTTATACATTTATTGATTATTATTTTTTTTATAGATGTACTGTTAATAAATTGTAATTAATCGGTTTGGAAGGTGTCAGGTTGTTTTTTTGCACAGCCACATCCTATCCCTTTTTCTGCATGCACAGCTGGTGTTCCTTCTAAAGTCAATATGTACGGTGGGATTTCTGTGCCAGGTAAACTGAGTGGAAACAAAGGGATCATAGCGGTGGGTGGGAGTGTTCAGTAAATGTGTAGGATCTCTGTAGAGTATGTAAGCAAAGTTTTAGGAGCAGGAGAACTCTGGTCATTAACAGTGTAAGTGTGTTGTAGACACCCCCCATCCCCACAATGCAAGCTACACACCCACGTATCGCCTGAGACCTAGGCCGTTGAAATATAAGTGTTATGCTGGTTTCTGATTGCAGATCGTCCATATTGTTGTTTAGGCAGTTCTAAAAATCCCTCAAATTGAATAACATGTTCAGACACCAGCAAAACACGCCAAGGCCATACCCCATAGCAACCCTACTGCAGGTCCCTACTCTTCTGAGAGCACGTTGAGAATGCCGCATGCACCATAAATCCCAGCATGATTAGTCCCCCTCACCTCTAACCTTCACCTCTGCAAGTGTGTTAGCTCTGTCTCTGGAAACCAGATAATATGATAAGAGGTAGTAATATGTATTTGCTAAGTTTTATTTAATACTTAGTTACATAGTAAATGTTGTAAGCTGGTGACCATCCATTTTGGAATGCTTGGAAAGAAGCGTGACTAGAATGAGACTCGGGTTAGTCTGGGAGCTGAGTTACTTTGCCCCTGAATGCTTTGCTCTGTGGAAGTAAATGTTGGGAGAACAGCACTCTGCAATGTCTCCTATGCTGCATGCACTTCAGGCACTAGGACCCAGAGTCTGCAGGGGAGGCAACCTGATGTGCTACTGCACATCTGCAGACTGCAGACATCTTTACTGTCACAGTGATGCACACAGGCTCGGACTGGCCCACAGGGGTACAGGGGAAACCACCGGTGGGCCCCAGACCTCCTGCTCTAAGGAACAGGTTCCAGACTGTGCACTTGAATTATACATATGTTACCTTATACTGTACTGTGTATTTTGTACAGTGCATTGCTGTTATTAATCTGTTATTAATCTGGTACATTATCATGCATGCAGCAGCTGAATTTACTCCATATATTTATGAAGGGGCCCAGACGTTGCACTCTCTAATGGTTAGTCAAACCAATGAGGTGGCAGGCCACACCCCCTATACGGACTGGCCACTCCCCTAAACATGGGCCCCTACCACTGCATTCCCCCGGTGGGCCCTACTTGCCCCAGTCCGACACTGGATGCACACATGTGTAATACTAAGCTACTGAGGTGAGACACCAGATACCAGCATTTACCACTGTTTGTTGCCACAGTAAGAATAAGGTAACTGTATATTATTATCAGTAATGTTTGTGGGTTTCTACTGTTTTTTAAAAGTTTACACTCGCAGCAAAGTGTGTTTTAGTATCTGCTTTATTCCTATAGTAAACAGGCATCTATACAAAAATATAGTTTTATTGTAATAAAAACAGCAATTCGGTTAATATCTCTGTAAAATGGTACAAACTATATAACAATATATATATATATTTTAATTTAACAGACAAACATGTTGGATGTAACCAATGACTTGTTAATGTATCCTGTGCTGGATTACATCCCCCTTAAACGTCCTGAATTGGAATCAGCAATGTATTTCTGTCCCCTCATACAGATCCAAGGTTAAGGTAGGTTGACTTAATGTAATAAAAAAGTACATTTTAAACAATGACTACATCACAAAATATAAACAAGGTTAATAGAAGTTAATAAATATTCTTTAAAAAAAGGAAAACAAATCATACAAAATACAACCAATAAATAAATAAGTTAGATGTAATAAATACATAGTCGGTGAGGCACACTGCGATATAGTGTTTAAGTAAAAGTAACAGCTTCCATTGCAGAGTGGTGAAGTGTATAGGATGTAACGTTCTCTAATGTCTGTACATGCAAAGACCGGGGCAGTGGCCGTTACGGCGGGGTTAGGCGGTACGGGAATACCGATGTGCCAAATTCATTATTGTTCTGCAAACGAGCCATTTGTCAGATTCACTTGTCTATCTTGTTCATAAAATATAATCTGACCTACGTATCGTTGGCTGATTCCATGGATCACAGAGATTATTCAGCACCATCCCCTGTACAGACTGTAGGTGCAAAGTGTGTGCTAATGATTATTGGGAAACTGCACTTCTTATTAGGCATACAAATATAGTAAGTAAAGCTTCGGTGGCCACTTGAAATAACGGTTCAATGGGGACTTTTTGTGTGCGTGTTCTAACACCATAACTTATGGAATCTGTAGTTCTTCATTTGTAGTGGAACTGCAAGTCACAGCATGCAGATCTACTACAGCTGGAGGACCACTGGTTATCTGAGACGGGATGCTGGCGGTCATGTGACCAACGCAAATTCCCGACACCACTAGGAGTGCTGACATCCCGAAAGTAAGTATCGGGGCCACTATTAGAGTTAGGACCCGGGGGGGGGGGGGGGGGAGGCTAGGGTTAGGCACTAGAAAGAAGAGGTAGCCATAGCCCCCACCCCCAGTGTCTTAGTCCTAGCCCCCACCCCAAGCGGGTTGGGGACAGGAGAGGGGTCAAATAATGACCCTGTCCCCTGTCGGCATTCTAATTGCCGGGATGCCGGTGTCAGTCATGCGACCGCCGGGATCATATATCACGCCCGTCTGAGGCATGGGAGACAATTATTCTCTCTATTTAAAATGTATACATTAATTGGTCACCTGTGTGTTACTCCTATTGATGTAGCAGCAAGTCTATTAGTATAGAGATCAGTGGTTGTCAGAGAGGGTAGAAGGTTGTCAGTGCCTGTTGGAACAGATGCAGTGGGGTGGGCTTGGGTTAGTTATTGTGTGTCTTTTGATATACATACTGTAACTGTGTCATATTTTATTCCACACTTGAAACCACTAAGGTCTCAATCTTTTAATTACAAAGCTTGATGTGGAAGTCAAGATGCCCCTGAAGATAACCAGGTAGTAACAGAACCCACTGTTATTTATCTCCTCCCAACACCCCTCTAGTTCAAGGGACCTCATTACAAGTATGAGGTGTTGGGTTGTTATGTTTTGTAAAAGTATAATGAGTACATATAAATTATTGGTAGCTTTGGAGACTAATCCTATTGAAACAATAATGTGTGTAGGTTATGTAATACACAGAAGACCCATTAGGATTAAAAAAAAAAGCTAAATTTTTAGGAAATATGTTTTTCCTGTTAATTCTCCTTCTTGTCTCCTAATAAATATTTGCATGTTGATTTATTGGGGGGACCAACTTTTATTCATTTATCATTCTAGATTCCTTTTATTGTGAAGTAATACATTCTACCGTTCTCCGTAAAGATATTTGGAGAATTTGAAAAGCACGCATAGAAATCTGCTATCAATTATAAATTATTTACTTTTTTGCTTTTACATGTTGTAGATTTGTGCTATTTTTGTTTGTGTTTACGACATAATTCATTTTAGACTTTTATATCGTTCGTTATTTTTTTTTTGTATTTAGATTTGTACGAGCCGTCTGTAAACAAGTGGTGAAACAACTTGATTTTACCACAGTATTTCCCTTGTGTTGTTTTAACGGGATGTAGTCAGGTGACCGGCGGTCACCTGACCCCAACCCGTTTCAACACATCAGGGGCTTAAACATCAGCTTATAAAACTGCGAGTCTAGAATGATGTTTTAGCAATAGTAGTAAGGAATGCGAAGCAGCATAGTACTGTAGTGTTTTGAATGTTAATTCGTTTATGGTTTGGAACAAAACTACTTCTAGTTAATGCTGCGGCTGCCAGGTAATTTTGCAATCCCGGAATTGGCAGCTTCATTTGTCAGTCATTTTAATATAAACATTTTTGCGTCATTGCCATGCATATATTACAGTAGAGGAAAATGTGTTTTAGGCAGATATTCCCGGTAATGAAGCATAGAATTTAGCCGTAGAAAAAATATACATCTGGTCTTTCTATGTGAGCAATGTGATACCTGTTTTACTATCCCTGTTGTTGTTTTTTTTATCATTTAAGTACAGCAGCCAAAAACATAATGTAACATCAACATTCCCTGTCTTTAGAAATAGTGTGATAATATTTGTACACTGGCGTAATATCCACATATATCCAAATAGCAAATATAGGGGGTCATTCCGAGTTGTTCGCTCGTTGCCGATTTTCGCTATGCTGCGATTTGTTGCTAATGCGCATGCGCAAGGCACGCAGAGCGCATGTGCTTAGTTATTTAACTAAAAACTTAGCAGTTTTGCTGTGGATCCTGCGGCGCTTTTCAGTCGCCCTGCTGATCGGTGAATGATTGACAGGAAAGGGGCGTTTCTGGGTGGTAACTGAGCGTTTTCCGGGAGTGTGCTAAAAAACGCAGGCGTGTCAGGTAAAAACGCAGGAGTGGCTGGAGAAACGGGGGAGTGGCTGGCCGAACGCAGGGCGTGTTTGTGACGTCAAACCAGGAACTAAACGGACTGAGCTGATCGCAATCTGTGAGTAAGTCTGGAGCTACTCAGAAACTGCTAAGAATTATTTAGTAGCAGTTCTGCTAATCTTTCGTTCGCAATTCTGCTAAGCTAAGATACACTCCCAGAGGGCGGCGACCTAGCGTGTGCAATGCTGCTAAAAACAGCTAGCGAGCGAACAATTCGGAATGAGGGCCATAGGCAGATGTGGAAATGTGGCATTTACTGTGGACTAGGAAACCGGAAGTGATGGATTAAGGGTTTATGCCGGCAAACCTGTGTTGAATACTTATAGCGTTAAAAACGTTACTGTTTTGTTATAATATATTTAGACTTCTTTGTAAACAATTAACATGACACATAATTAACGTATGTGTATACAGTGTCTGGAAGAACAATTAGATGAAACACAAACATTTAATCAGGTGTGGAGAATCCTTCCCAAGGCTCTACCCTGCCCTTCCTCCTGTATTCAGAGCATTAGCAGAAATGCGAAATGCGTTGCTGTTATTTTGCACAGACTACCTCAGTGCAGTATGGAGAAGAACACCATAGTACATATTATTGTGCTAATAGAGGTTATTGTTACCACTGAAAAACATGGCTGAGTTTTTACTTTTTAAGTGACATTAAAAAAAATAACAAAATAAAACTTCGACTGATTGAATATGCCCCCATAGCTGTTTCTCAGTAGAATTGTGGAACAAATGTGCAATTCCCCATTACACAGAAGAAGCCATATTTCTCAGCAGGTTAATGTGTCTCTTATATTTGGAGGATGGTGAAAGAACCAAAAAGCTGCCTTGGAGACGGCGGTGAGTAATGGCGGTAAAGGGTCTCATTTTATCATTAGCCGTGCTATATAATGACCTTCGAATGTCATTGAACTAGAGTAAAGCTATGACTTAATACATCCATTCGCAACTGTATTTTTCTAGCACTTGACTGGAAAGGCCTAAAATTATCCCAGCAAATTCCTGCGTCTTGTATACAAAAGACCACAAATACTTTGCTATAGTAATCCGGGATTATTTGTCGAATATACACAGTTCAGTTTATTCACACAGTGATTGTCGCATACAGTAATCTTGTGTCTATTTTCTATATCTGCCTCATAATACGGTAGGTTGGCGACTGTAACAAACAGCGATCCCCGAGTGCACCAAATACGCTTTTCCTACGACGCAACTTCTATCCTCCAAGCTGCAGGTTGGTCATTTATGAAGAAGACTTCACCTCTAAAGTCAAAAGAAGACGTTGCCATTCATTGACCCTTTTGTGCATTACTTATCATCAGCATCATTAGCGATAGACAATCTCCATCTCCATGAGAGGCCTCATTTGTGAACAACCTTTTTGCGTGAGTCCTGCTCTGGCCAAGTTTTAAACATTTTAAACAACTGAGGTGGGACTTTTGTAGGACCATCAACTCCATCTGCAGATTGCGAGGGTGGTTCTTCCGCCAGCATTTCAGTTCTATGCAGGGAAATGCCCTGTACGGCCTGTTGCTTCCCCTGTTGGGCATCGGACTGCTCGACCTTCGCTTCCTTGGCGATTCTTGGTTTATACCAGGAGCCGTCAATTGTTCCTACTTCCTGTTTGTGACGTCTAACAAACCTCAGCGCACACAGCTGCAATCGGCCGCAGACAACTTGTCTACTACTTTCCAGTTGTTCTTGACGTCCATGAATGACACCGGGAGGTAACTGGTGGGCCGACAGCAAGGGTGGTTGCTGACCCGTCCGTGAGAGCTGTGCGTGATGTTCTTGTTGTTGAGCAGAGTAGTAAGCGTGACATCATAATTGCTGCGGGACTGTTGGCAGGTACCACTGCAGTAATAAAACGTGATCCATTCGTCAGAGTCGTATCCCAGTCCCAGGTCTCTGACTTTCACTCGCAGACTTTGCTTGCTGCAGCCTTTCTCGCCTTTCTTACCGTTCCCACGGCTACCAGACTTCCTGTTCTTTTTTGGCTTAACCAAAGTTTCAGGAGAGCGTTCGGCACGGAATAGGATGTTGTCTTGTAGTTCGTCTTCACTGCGGCCCTCAGATGTGATATTTTCTAAAGCGAAATACGAACACGTTAATGAGGCATCAGATACTTTCTCTTTAACTCCCACATTAATATACGTCCCAACTTTCTAGAACGACCTCGCTGCGCACCCAAAAAGGGGAAGAGCCACGATGAAATGGGGGAGGATAGCAGGTCCCCGATCCCGACTGAAAACGGTTGGGATCGGCAAATCGGGAATTTTGAACTTGAATTTCCCCGATTTCCCTACGGATAGGCCCGGGGCTGAAAATGATTCAAGGGCCCATAATGAGAAGCTGAGGAGCAGTGACCAGCTCTGTGTGGGTGTGGTCAGTACATTGTGGGTGTGCCCAGAGCTGTGTGGGTGTGGCCAGTGTCACATGGGCATGCACACCTTTACACTACCAGTTTCAATGTATACGTAAATATGTAAAAATATATAAATGTAATAATTTTATGAGGAACATAGAAATACAATGGAAATACTTATGGTTAATGGTGGAAATAGTGACCATCTCGTGGGTGGTCATCATGCTTCCATGATGATGGGCCTATTTATGTGAGGCCTGGAGCTGTTAATCTGGCCTTGCACAGACCAGATGTACAGTTCTCTTTCACACTTTACATAATGAGTTCGGTTTCTCTTACACACCTTAGCAATGGTCTTTTTCTTATGATTAAAGTAAGGCCCCTATTAAGTCATTGATTTGGAATGTGCACGTTATTTAATATCAAACTGATAAATTGCAGCACACCGTAAATCTAATATTATTACCAGTCTTTATATTTCCTGTAAATGTATTTATTTGTTAGACTTTACTGGTCGTTCTAATAACTTACATAAAATATAACATAATATAAACTTTATTGCCTGAACAATAGAGAGTGATTCTACTCACCATATGTAGTACTCCATGTAGATTTAATGGTTATGTCTAAGTTCTCCTCCACCACAAAATCGATGCTACTGGGGTCGGAGGTCACCGACGTGTCAGAGTCTGTCTCTGTGTCAGACGGCCCCCCAATAACAGGAGTTGGAGACCCGGAGGTGATCATCGCTGACAGCAGCAAGGACAATAGAAGAGGCCAGAGCGTTACCTACAAACACAATGGGAAAATGGTCAATGATCAGATTCTAGATGAACGGGAACATGTCAGTAAGCCAGCAATGATTCTAGTGATCAGGAACATCTGTCAGTAACACTTCGGATCACATTGAGAAATGACTTCGGATATTCAAGAGGTTTTGAGATAAACTCCATTGAGCTAAATTCCTCAATCTCACCAATAGATGTCACTAGAACACCCCCTTTAGCTCACATATGTTAAGCTAATATATACTTCATAGAAACATAGAATTTGACGGCAGATAAGAAACACTTTGCCCATCTAGTCTGCCCCTCTTTTTAGCCTTTAGGTAATCTCAACCCTTTTTGAACCTTAATTCTTTGTAAGGATATTCATATGCTTATCCCAAGCATGTTTATAAATTGCTCTACAGTCTTAGCCTCTACCACCTCTGATGGGAGGCTATTCCACCTATCCACTACCCTTTCTGTGAAGTAATTTTTCCTTAAATTTCCCCTGAACCTGCCTCCCTCCAGTTTCAGTATATGTCCTCGAGTTCTAATAGTTCATAGTTGGCGACTTTCTGGCTGCCCTATTCGGGAAAGGGCAGCCAGGCCAGCACACCAGGGAGCAGTACAAGGAGCCAAAGAATGCTGTGTGGGGGTGCGTCATTTATGCGGTTGGGTCATCGAGGCTACACCGCGGCTATAAAATGCCAAGGTTATTGGCATTGCACAGCAGGGGTGTGGCTACGATAACGCGATTCAGCGTAAAACGCGTCATCACCCAGCTTAGTGGGGAGGCAGAGGCCGGCCTCGGGAGAAATGCCCACTTCTCTGGGCGGCTGGGAGGGTCACCTGATTTTCAGGAGCCTACAGGCTGTTCTGGGACAGTAGGCAAGTATTCTAAACGTTGGGGGTGATTTAACGTTGGATGTCTGTTTCTTTTTATGCAAATTGCTCTTCTTTGTACTGTTCGCACGCACAAAAATGTATTGCGCATCCATTGACTCCTCACACTTAGAGGCAAAATGGAGTGCAAGCATTGACCAAGTAAGGGAGTGCTAACACAAAGGCGACTCACGCAGATCACAACAAAGACACAAGCCTATCAGGAGGTGCGTCACTTGCCGGTGCTATCCAATGTGCAAAATAAGGGCCGATGATGACAACCAGAAGCTGTTTTTGATTGGCCGAGATCGTCTTGATTAGGAAGGCCAATCCTGGGCCATTTTTTCAATCCCGGGTATCGGGATTGAAAAATGATCAATCCTGGGATTCCCAGGATATCTGAGATTGGGTTGAAGATTTTAAAATTAAAGTCTTCAGTGCCCCCCAAACCCGCCCAGCCCACAGAACTACCCCCCATCCTCTGGGAGTGCGGGCAGTTTCACTTGCTGCAGGCGGCGAACTGCGATCTGGGCAGTGCGGGCATCTGGCATCAGACTGCGCAGCGTGACCTCTGACTTCACGTCACGCTGCGCAATGTGCACAGCTGGGAGCAGTGGGAGCTGGGTGGAGGGAACTGGGTGGCGTCTGAGCCTCCTGAGGACGCTCGACGCTTCCTGGCATTGAAATAACAAGCGGACTTCTAATCCCGAAATCACCGGGATTGGAAGGTCCAGTCTCGGGAACCCGCCTATCCTGATCCCGGGATTGGCCACCCTAGTCTTGATCCCTCCTACTGATATTCTAATAAATATTAATATGGCTGCTGCTTTCTATTCACATTATTTAGTTCATATCTGCAATTGGTCTGAGGCAGACATAGAGCTTTCCTACTTGATCGTTAAAGGAGAAACTTACAGACGCTGGTATTTAATTTGAATGGAATCTTTACTTTGTATTAGCATCTGTACTTTATTGTGTTATACATGGTAAATGTAACTACGTATTTCTTATGCCCAGACACAGACTGTCTTATGTTTGAGATAAAAGCATAGTTGGCACGTCAGCACAGCAGGGGTCAGGGTGTGGCAAGGGGGGCGATGCAGGGGCGTGACCGTGTAATGACATCATCGGGGCCCTGCCCCCCACTTTACAATGCCAGGTGGCCTGGACCGACCACTTTACTCAGAGAGTGGGTGGTGCTGGGCAGACTTGGTGGTGTACTCTGGGAGACTTAAATGCTCTTCTCGGCTGCCGGGAGCAGCACCCAAGTTTTCGGACCCTCCCGGCCATTTAAAAATAGTAAAAAATATATATTCTGTACGAAATATGTATTGTCATTTTAGTATTAACTACTGTCACCCACATCTCCTGGTGTAAACCTGGCGCATACACTACTGTGTTATCCTAGCATTAATCTGGCGCATTCTCCTGGTGTAAACCTGGCGCATACACTACTGTGTTATCCTAGCATTAATCTGGCGCATTCTCCTGGTGTAGACCTGGCGCATACACTACTGTGTTATCCTAGCATTAATCTGGCGCATTCTCCTGGTGTAAAACTGACACATACACTACTGTGTTATCCTAGCATTAATCTGGCGCATTCTCCTGGTGTAAACCTGGCGCATACACTACTGTGTTATCCTAGCATTAATCTGGCGCATTCTCCTGGTGTAAAACTGACACATACACTACTGTGTTATCCTAGCATTAATCTGGCGCATTCTCCTGGTGTAAAACTGACACATACACTACTGTGTTATCCTAGCATTAATCTGGCGCATTCTCCTGGTGTAAACCTGGCGCATACACTACTGTGTTATCCTAGCATTAATCTGGCGCATTCTCCTGGTGTAAACCTGGCGCATACACTACTGTGTTATCCTAGCATGAATGTGGCGCATTCTCCTGGTGTAAAACTGACACATACACTACTGTGTTATCCTAGCATTAATCTGGCGCATTCTCCTGGTGTAAACCTGGCGCATACACTACTGTGTTATCCTAGCATTAATCTGGCGCATTCTCCTGGTGTAAAACTGACACATACACTACTGTGTTATCCTAGCATTAATCTGGCGCATTCTCCTGGTGTAAACCTGGCGCATACACTACTGTGTTATCCTAGCATTAATCTGGCGCATTCTCCTGGTGTAAAACTGGCGCATACACTACTGTGTTATCCTAGCATTAATCTGGCGCATTCTCCTGGTGTAAACCTGGCGCATACACTACTGTGTTATCCTAGCATTAATCTGGCGCATTCTCCTGGTGTAAACCTGGCGTATACACTACTGTGTTATCCTAGCGTTAATCTGGCGCATTCTCCTGGTGTAAACCTGGCGCATACACTACTGTGTTATCCTAGCATGAATGTGGCGCATTCTCCTGGTGTAAACCTGGCGCATACACTACTGTGTTATCCTAGCGTTAATCTGGCGCATTCTCCTGGTGTAAAACTGACACATACACTACTGTGTTATCCTAGCATTAATCTGGCGCATTCTCCTGGTGTAAACCTGGCGCATACACTACTGTGTTATCCTAGCATTAATCTGGCGCATTCTCCTGGTGTAAACCTGGCGCATACACTACTGTGTTATCCTAGCATGAATCTGGTGCATTCTCCTGGTGTAAACCTGGCGCATACACTACTGTGTTATCCTAGCATTAATCTGGCGCATTCTCCTGGTGTAAACCTGGCGCATACACTACTGTGTTATCCTAGCATTAATCTGGCGCATTCTCCTGGTGTAAACCTGGCGCATACACTACTGTGTTATCCTAGCATGAATCTGGCGCATTCTCCTGGTGTAAACCTGGCGCATACACTACTGTGTTATCCTAGCATGAATCTGGTGCATTCTCCTGGTGTAAACCTGGCGCATACACTACTGTGTTATCCTAGCATTAATCTGGCGCATTCTCCTGGTGTAAACCTGGCGCATACACTACTGTGTTATCCTAGCATGAATCTGGCGCATTCTCCTGGTGTAAACCTGGCGCATACACTACTGTGTTATCCTAGCATGAATCTGGCGCATTCTCCTGGTGTAAACCTGGCGCATACACTACTGTGTTATCCTAGCATTAATCTGGCGCATTCTCCTGGTGTAAACCTGGCGCATACACTACTGTGTTATCCTAGCATGAATCTGGCGCATTCTCCTGGTGTAAAACTGACACATACACTACTGTGTTAGCCTAGCATTAATCTGGCGCATTCTCCTGGTGTAAACCTGGCGCATACACTACTGTGTTATCCTAGCATTAATCTGGCGCATTCTCCTGGCGTAAAACGGACACATACACTACTGTGTTATCCTAGCATTAATCTGGCGCATTCTCCTGGCGTAAAACGGACACATATTGCAGACCTGACCCATCTTGAGACTTCAAGATCTGCAATCTGTGTAAAATGCATCTTTTTTCGGGGGTCATTTTTGCCTGTGTTTTGTATGCAAAATGCATTTAACTCTACCGCCGCCTTTCTTGCGAACCAGCAATTTGAAGCTACAGTACATGATCTTATGGCTACTTTTAATACTAACTTGGGTGAATGTTTAAAGGGTCAACCCAGGACACATACTTACCAGACCAATACAGTTCTAGTTTACAACACTGCATTCCTTTCACTGTCTTGGCTGAGAAATTGGTTTACAAGAAGATTAGGACTAATTACACCTCCTGAGAGGGCGTCTCACTACACTGAGAAATTCCAAATATTGTGCATTATCATTGCTTGCTGAATTTGGGAATTACTAGGTTACCCTATTAGTGTAGGGGGACTGTGTTCTGCTGCGGTGCTGTCAGGTAAGCAGGAGATCTCGGTGAAACCTGTGCTACCTAGATACAGAAAGTAAGTTTTCTGTGTCTATAAATAAATAATGAGTAGACCCCAAATGCTGCCACCGTAGTCGCCACCCTTGAAATTTAGCCCTAAACACCTCCCCCCCCCCCCTGATAATCTATCACACCCTTTCATTTAATACTAAAAGCAGCGTTGCTTTCAGCTGCCTTTTATATTCCTGAAGCCGTATTGATGTCTCGTTTACTATAGGCATCCGTAGGAGGGTTTGCCTGGGACACAGAGAGCCGGGCTGCCATGAGAAATTATGGGGCCCGGGGACTGACAAAAGAGACAGGGCCCCTCCCTCCCCTACAGGAACGGTTTATAGAGAGCTGATGTGTAAATATATAAGGCTTGTTTTAAGAAGTTCTCCTTGTGCATTGGAGCCAGGGGTGGGCTTCCCTCTCTATAAGGGCCCGGTACACCAGTCTCCACAGCCCCCCTGATGGCTTCCCTGTACAATTCATCACCTAAATATGTTCCACATTTGACATTCCTGCTATTTCCTTTATTTTCCCTATATCCTTTCTGTACAAGCAATGAGTTTGTTGTATCAAATAAAGAAGAACTAACTACAGTACTTTGGAGCAATTACGTCATCCTGCAAAGCCAAGTTTCTCAGAATGCAGAATGCTTAGAGTTGTGATTTTTCAGAATGACTCTTGATGAATGACTAGGGTTTGTTATGATGGAGAAAGTTCTAAGTGGACCATGAAACGCCAAGACTATGTGATGAACCTGTTTAGTAACTGCCCATTTGATATAACGTATTGGATATTGAATCTACAGTAATTCAGAGATTTATGTAAACCCGATGTCTACGCTCATTTCCGATGTTATTAGATTGCTCACAGTGCCCCAAAATCCACAGCAGCTGCTGGCATTACCGGGGTGGCGACCGGCTGCGTGCAAGAAAACACAGTGGCTTTAGTGGATTTAGCAGCGGGACTTCACCGGATTTCCTGAGTAACCTGAAGGATCTGATCTGAAGCAGTGGATCACAGAAGGCGTCAGTGGGAGCTATTTATACAAGACACCTGCACTGTCCCTGTTTTGCTCATGAGGGGAGTCCAAAAGAAACTTCCACCCTAAGCTCCACAAGGTCTAGAACCGGCCCTGTCACCAATGTTGGCTTTATCTATTTTTTTCTTTTGAAATGTAACATGCCCCAATTCAGTACAGGGGAGGTGCGCCAAAACATACCCTTGCTCCGGGCACCATGGCACCTAGCTACACCTCTGTCCACACTCCATATAATCTTTGCTTTGGGCCTGATCGTCCCCTGTCTGCGGATCACTTATTAATATACACAGCAAGCCTCTTATCCAAGTAATCTCCCGAAATACATTGGGATATTCAGTGAGATGATCACCTCAAGGTCACTTTGTCAAATTCATACTTGCTAAAACTGTCTAAGTCCCCCGGGCTTCCAATTAATGTCCACTTTTATATAATCTGCCATTGAGCTTGAATAATATTAGTCAAACTCCCCCCCCCCCCCCTCCCCAAGGATTGGCAGTGATCTCGGCGCGGGATCCCGATTGTAGGACCTGTTGGGGGGAGAGGGTGCGTTCTTTCTTTTCAAACAATTTCTGCACAACTTTGTTTCTTTTCACTAAAGTGCGCGTCGTCTTTGGAATGCAGGATAATGGAATATGGAATCATAAGTCAGGCTTTGAGCCCTATTCATTTATTTCAAATATCTCAACCCAGTATTCAATTCAACAGCCACATTTTGCATCATAGGGCCCCCAAGTACTTACCTTACAGCTCCAGGGCGGGGTTGTCACAGGCCGGGATCCTCTTCCCATGAACAGCTCGGGCCTGTCTGCAGAAACAAACATATTGTTATTATAAAAAACCTTTCCTACGTTCCACATAGTCTACAGTGTATTGGTCTGTCCACTACTATAGGTCATGCACACTTGGATGAGGAGATCCCTCATAGGAGGTTTGGCGATATGACAAAAGCAAGTAGGGAAGGGACTTTTTTTCTGTTTGAGTGTCCCAGTGTTATGGACTGAGGGCCGAATTCAGAGATGCGGAACCCGATGTTTACGCACCACTCCGATCTTTTTATACCTGCACATGTGCAAATCTGGGGCTGTGATGTCGCTCGCAGTGCCCCAGAGGTGTCTGTCATCTGCATATTGCTGCACAGCCGCTGCATGCAGAGAGAGAGACGCTGCGGCGAAATAGTGTACACCTCTGAATGAGCCCCCGAGAACCTGCTCAACGGACAGTATTTTTATTAAGGGTAGAACACGTAGAAAACCTCTGGTAAAGACAGACACAGAAGTGTCATTTCAACACATTGCTGGATTTTTCTGCCCTAATAATGTTACTGGACTTTCGAGCGGAATCTATGCTGGGAATTGATCTGGATCTGTCTCTGCTACAAGGAAAAGTGGTCACGACATAGCTGGAATTCCCAGGTGAAGTGCAGATTTAACTGCACGCAGTATAGAATGTTGTGCAACATCCTAAAAGTAATCTGCCAACTGGG
This sequence comes from Pseudophryne corroboree, assembly GCF_028390025.1. Classification (NCBI taxonomy): domain Eukaryota; kingdom Metazoa; phylum Chordata; class Amphibia; order Anura; family Myobatrachidae; genus Pseudophryne; species Pseudophryne corroboree. The sequence goes on along the minus strand of NC_086452.1, from coordinate 56,759,466 downwards.
AACGGCTTCTATCGGTCCCTGGCTGAGTTACAGGACCTGAGGGCTAAGTGAGGACACTCCTTGCGCACAGCTGGCGGCTCGCCAGGCTCTCATCTGCGGCCCTGGCCCGGTGGGATTGGCAAAATTACCAATGCTTCCGGGTCAGAGTAGCAGAATGGAACAGCAGAGCCACCATGGTCTGCAGGTAATTGCATGCAAATAAAAAGAAAAAAGTTGCATTACATAATAGTTTTTTTTTTTCTTTTGCATAATTCCCTATAGCTGTTGTGTAATTATCATAATAATGTCACAATATTCCCATTACATTCCCATTATCGCTCAGGTCTGAGTACAGAATTTAACAAACTGCAGTGAAGGCTGAATGACATATACACAGCTCACTTGTTACCAATACCAATACCCTAAAAATGTTGTGCAACCGGCTGCCGCAACCCGCCGCCTACGCCGACCCCAGAGCCGGCCCTAACCAATATGATGCCCTAGGCAACATTTTGGCCTTTGCCCCCTAGCACCACCGCTGGTTCCGCCTCTGACCTTGCACCTCTTTCCCAGCACCATCACCCCTCACCCATAGCAGTCCATATTTTGGTGTTTGCACCCCCTATATTTTAAATAGGAACAGTTTGCACATTTGGCGCACAGCCCAAAAAGGGGGGTGTTTTTGCTGGCAAGGGGGATGGCCACACAATAGTAACCCCAATTCCAATTACGCCACACAGTACTGCAACTTTATTCACATTATATCATGCGATAGTGTCCATAATTCATATTACATCCCACAGTAGTATCACTCTACCTTATAAACATTACTCCTCACAGTAGAGCCCCTTATTCACATTACATCACACTGAATTGCTCCTTATTCCCATTACACCACACCCTATTGCTCTTTATTCACATTAGACAACACAGTAGTGCCCTTTCTATATGCAACGCCACATAGTAGAGCACCTTATACACATAATGCCACACATTAGTAATGCATTTATACACGTAATGCCACACAGTAATGCCCCTTACACATGAGATACATTATTAATGTCCTTATAAACATAATGCGCCTTACACATTATGACAACCTTTATTAATGCCCTTTTACACATAATGTCCCTTACACATATGCCACACATTATTAATACCCTTATACACATAATGACACACATAGTGCCCCATACACATTCGCTGCACATTATTAGTGCCCCTATACACATAATGACACACATACAGTACTACCCTGTTACACATATGCCGCACATTATTAATGCCCTTATACAGATAATGACACACATAGTGCCCCTTACACATATGTTGCACATTACTAATGCATTTTTACATGACACACATAATGCTACTTACACATATTCCGAACACTACTGCACAACCAACCCACTCACATGCACACAGCACTCACACTGCCACTAACACTGTGACCTCTGCCTCTGCTTGGATACAGATGTGTCCTCAGAAATCTTGCCTCAATTCTAACGTCGGCACCTTTTTTTATGAAAATGCATCTTATTTGCATTGCTATGTGGCTAGGATGCACAACCAGCTTCTGCTGATTAAAATGATATGCAGCATGCCTATATACTGTGTGAGACTGTGGCTGTATCTGCATATGAAATGCTACACACAGAATATAGGCATGCTGCATATCATTTTAATCAGCAGAAGCTGCTGATGCCCCTAGGCATATCAAATGCCCTAGGCAATTGCCTAGTTTGCCTATGCCTATGGCCGGCTCTGGCCGACCCCCCTCCCCACGGCATACCTCTGTTAAGGCAGCCCTGGTCCCAGAAACCAAACTCCTCCTCCGACCTAGCAACACAGCCGAAGGTCCTTCCGGCTGCAGGGAGGATAAGGCGCCCGGGGACAGTCTGCTGCCTGCATGCCGTGCAGGGAGGATATGGTGACCCCAGGGAGGTGACGGAGACCGCCCCCCCCCCACCCCCGGCACACCACCTCGCAGGTATCGCGGGTGGCCTCCGTCACCGCATTGCGATGTTAATCACATATGTTAGTACATATGCAACTAGCATCGCTGCGAGGGGCGGCGATGTATGTTAATACATCCCGCCCAGAAAGAGAAGTGTGTGTGTGTGTGTGTGTGTGTGTGTGTGTGTGTGTGTGTGTGTGTGTGTGTGTGTGTTTACATTGGGTCTGGGAGTACGCCAGATCAGACTGAAAGCATTCCTCACAAACACAAGCCAGATTCCACCAGATCTCTCCCTCCTGTTATTACAGTAAGGCTTTTATCTCAGATCTAATTACCACGGAAGGAAAACATGCTGATAAATCGGTGCCTCTTTATCGAGACGAAGCAGGAAGCAGTACCGACGAGATGTATCAACATCTCAGAGGCCGTTGTGGAGGAGAGAAAACTACCCCCTCCAGTGATCTCTGCCAGCGCCACAGCGCATCGGCCTCATGCTGATGCCCTGTGTCTCCTGGCCGCCTCCACTGGGCATGCGCAAGATCTCGCAACCACTGCAAGATCTCACGTGAAACAGCCTGGAGCCCATCAGCCGCCGCAGCTATGTACACATACCGGCAAGTAGCACCAGCCTACGTGTGAAAAAAACAATACAACGCAAATGTGCACTTATCTTTTTAATACATCTGGATGATTTTCCGTCGCCATACAATAGTATGGCAACGGCAAAATTGTTAGATGTTTGCAGATAACGTGGAGAAAAGTGATTTATCGCTGCGGTATCGGCTTTCATACATACCAGGGGCGGATGTACTAATGTACATCGCCGCCCTGCGCCACGATGCTGATCGCATATGTACTAACATAAGCGATCAGCATTGCGGAGGACAGCTCTTCCGATAAGAGCTGACCTCCGCGATGCACAGCGGCAGCCTGACTTCCGGGATTCGTCCCGGGAGTCAGTCTGCGCATGCGCGGGGTGACGGGGGCGGCCGCAGGGCATGATGGGAGGATCGGATCCCTCACACAGCGCCGCGGAGAGAAGCCCATAGGCTTCTATGGACTATCGCCAGCTAAAGCTGGCGTACCCCGCCGCGGCGCTGACCTGCCGGCCGGGGGTTAGTACATCAGGAAAATGCGGTAAACAGGGAGTTTACCGCATTTTCCGCTTAGTACATCCGGCTCCAGGGCTGTTTGTAAGTATGTTGCTTCTGACACTTACTACCTCTTCATACATCTCCCCCTTTATCTCTCTGCAAGGCTTAGTACATCTGCCCCTATGTCGCCAAGACCTGAATTGTAGGATTGGTAAGGTGTAGGACCAACATCGGAGTGGGATTATAATTCATGAGAACTACTGCAGATCCCGCATTTATTTCTAGAGCAAATAAGAAAATTAAAATGGAGCCAACACCTGCCCAGTCCGTGCCACGTGCAGCCACGTTACCAGTCACCCGGTCCGTGTTAATGCAGCCCTGATAAGGGCATGTCAGTGTACCCGGAAATCCTATGCTCCTGCGATGAAGGACCCACAAAATCCATTCCCACTCGCTGCCACTAAATTGGCTGTGAAGCTGCGGTGAGAGAATCCCTGCAATTGCAGCTTCCTATTGGACCCTCCACACTGTCACGCCGTCCACAGCTTTTGGCTGAGCCATGAGAGTATTTTATTATACGCGATCTTAGATTTTCTTATACATATGTTTTCTGTCATTCTTAATGCCGTGACCGCGAACAGTGTTTTTTTTTTTTTTTGCAATTTTTTTTTATTTGATCAATGTTTTTTTCGGTGGTATCTAATTACATCACCCTGAAAAGCTACGGACCTATGTAATTTTGCGCACTTATCGTGGCAAAAATAGTCACTTATTGGGGATTTGGCTTTGCCTACCTAAGTAAATTACCACGGCTAATTGTATACCACCCAACGGGAGAAGAATAAGAAAATCTAAATATTTATGTTGAGCATGTCTACACAGGATTATTATTGCTTTACTACTACTACAACTACTAACTACAACTACTAACTACAACTACTACTACTAACTACAACTATTAACTACTACAACAACAACAACAACAACAACAACAACTACTACTATTACTAACTACTACTACTACTACCACCACCATTACAACTATTACTAACTACTACTACAACAGCTACTACTACTACTACTACTACTACTACTACAACAACAATCTACTACTACTACCATTACTACTACTACTACTACTACTACTACTACCATTAATACTACTAACTACTACTACAACTACTACTGCTGCTACTACTACTACTACTTTGTAACTTGTGAATGTGCCAACTTGTCCCCCTGGAGGAGACGCTCGCCCATTTGACCAGATACACACACAAATGGGCATATTTGCTTTGGTACATGCATTATAAGCTAAAACTGGCTATTTGCATCCATACAAACAGATCTGTCATCCTCTGAATCAGCCCCAATGCGGTCCATTGAGGAAGAGGTAATGTGCGCCAGAACTGTGAATTGCCAGAGCAACAATTGCAGCTGACACTAATTCTGTACAATTCCCTTACAGAGATCCTCTACTGGTGTCAGAGGTAACAGGTGGAATCAGTCTGGGAAGAAAACACCTGAATGCTCGGGACGGGAAGTGGCCTTTTTCCCAGACACCTCCTCCCTGGTTCTGTCTGAACACGCCACCCTGTTGCAGAGGTTTGGCATCTGATGCCCCTGTAGATGGCTTAAGGCCTTATATATGTATATTTCTCACAACGCCATCATAACATCGCACCATCATAACAATCTCCATGTATGGATGGGGTAATGGTTAGCATTACTGCCTCACAGCACTGTGGTCCTGGGTTCGATTCCCCACTATGGCCCTAACTGTGTGGAGTTTGTATATTCTCCCTGTACTTGTGTGGGTTTCCTCCCACTATTCAAAAATATACTGGTAGGTTAATTGGATCCCAGTAAAATGAGCCCTAGTGTGAATTTGTGTGTGTGTACAATGTACTGCCCACCTGGGCAAGGACTGATGTGATTGGCCAAATATTCTCTGTAAAGCGCTGCGGAATATGTGTGCGCTATATAAATAACTGTTAATAAATAAATAATAAATAATGAGGGCTGGTTAGTAAGGCAGGAACACTGGGGCAGATGTATTAAGTCGGGAAAAGTAATAAAGCCGTGATAAGTGGAAGGTGATAATGCATCAGTCAATCATTCCAGGCTGAAAAAATGACAGGAGCTGATTGGCTGGTGTATTATCACCTTCCACTTATCACTTCTTTATCATTGCTTTATCACTTCCCCAGGCTTAATACATCTTCCTGGGCAACTTCAGGACGCTGCCAGGAGGAACCGCAGCAGCCAGCGGGCAATGACTAGAATGCATACTTGCCTACTTTTAAAAAAGCATTTCAGGGAGATCATAAAAGTAACGACTATCAGCGCTGATGTCACGTGTACTGCTACATCTGAGAGGCGTGTCATAAACATGACTTACATCCAAATGTAAATGAGTCCCGGCGTTAGTAAGATCTACTTGTTTAAGAAAAGACACTGATATTTTGCAGGATTTGTTCATGTTTTGTGTTTTACAAGAGGTTCCATATACTGTAAGTGGCCAAGAGAAATCTTATTTAAAATGCATGTAGCTTTAGGGATGGATCATGTGCCTTATAACCAATGCACTGATGATCTCATTTGAATGTATGTATCTCTGATTTCTTTTCTTTTTTTCTCCAAGAATGTAACAGCTACATAATGGGTGTAAGGTGCTATCGGGGAGATTGCTGGTCTATTCAGGGAGTCAGGGAGATTGCTGCTATCTCAGGGAGTCTCCCGCAGAATGCGAGAGGGTAGGCAACTATACTAAAATGTAATCTAGCACTGAAGCAGGGATCCAATGCTGGCAAGATAATCTGGGTTTCCCACACACGGAGACTGCACACGGGTCCCCTCCTCTGTAGATGCGCCATTGGTTTCTAGAAAATCATTTTCTGATCTCTGTTGCTTGTTCCTAAGCCCTGGAGCCCAAATCTTAGTACCAGTAAATATATTAAGGATCAGCTAGTAGGGAGTTCTATTTTTGGCTGCAGGTATGCCATTCCTCACTGCTTTCTGTGGACACTGAATGACAAAACTACAGAATAATTCAGATACATTATAATGAGCTACACCGTACCATTTCATCCCTTCGGTACCAGCACAGTTTTGTTTCTGGACCCCTAGAAGGTGTTTTCACCGGGTCAGTCAGCGTCGTTGTGAAGTGGTCCTGTGTGCCCACATTTTTGGCTTTCAGTTCTATTAGTTAAAAAATAATCCACTAACAAAAACAGAACATTATATACAATATATAACTATTATTATGTTGATGTTGCTTGCATTCATAATATCTGAGCAATGGTGGAACAGAGTTGCCTACCCTCCCTCATTCTGCAGGAGACTCCCTGAAATAGTATCAATCTCCCTCACTCCCTGAATAAACCAGCAATCTCCCTGATTTTACTTTACATTCTTGGGGTAAAAAAAATAAATCAGAGATACATACATTCAAATGAGTTCATCAGCGCCATTTCCCTGCATTGTTATAAGGCACAATGATCGCTATGGCTACATGCATTTTAAATAAGGTTTCTCTTGGCACTTACAGTATATGGAAAACACAACACACCACAATACACAAACAATTCCTGAAAAATATGAGTGTCTTTTCTACAAGAGGATCTTACAAACTTTGGAGCTCATTTACATTTGGAAGTAAGTCATTTTTATGACCCGCCTCTCAGATGTAGCAGTACACGTCCGTGCTCATAGGTATTACTTTCACAATCTCCCTGAAATGCTTTTTCAAACGTAGGCAAGTATGTGGTGGAAGTGTTTGCCTGGGCTATATAAGTACCAGACCCTGCTAAATTCAGCAAAGGGACAGACCTCAAGAATGGTACTATTATTGGGTAGGGAGGGGAGTTTGTAATGGGGTAAAACCCCTCCTAATGGATTGTTACATTTGAAGGGGCACTTTAAAAAGAAAAAAAAATTAATTTGATTCTGGATGTTTAAATATAGCATATATAGCACTGTCCTGTATTCAAAGTTGGAGGAAAGTGTAAAAATAAATAACATTTCCTATGTAATTGGTTAGTAATTGCTGCATGCTAATCCACTCTTGGCCATTAGCTAGCAATCCAATGCATAAGTGATATGTCACCCCATTCACACAGAGTCTCTGAGACAGACAGTACCACTGGCAAATTAGCAATGAATCCCTCTACTCTCTGAGAAAGGTGATGTCTCTGAGGATGCAAAAAGTTACTTCCATATTAACTACTGTTCCATTATATGGGCTTATCAATATAAAAATAAATAAAGCTCTAAAATGTAAACCTTTTGTGCAAACTTTTATAAGTATAACATGGATTATCGCCTCACCTACGTTTTGCTCTGATACAAATCTACATAATAATTTTTTCCACCAGACATTATCACAATCCTATAAATCTCCCGCAGTGAACTATTTCCCCACTAGGTGGCAGTAACACATCTCTGTAACCTTTCTCCCATCCAGTCTGGTCTGTCATGCTAAGTCGGTGTCACTTCTCTATTAATAACCGGCACAGACCTTTTGCCAGAGGTCATCATACAATTCACATTCATTCTCTGCATTCCCATAAGAATCTGTACCCAAATTAGGCCAGATCTGAATAGCGAAGCGCCAGGAAGATCTTTTATTTTACACACTGACATTGTGTACCATGATGAATATTTTATATTGCACAAACGGATACACAATACTAATGATCTGTTTCTCTAAATTGCGAAATGCGTAGTGTGGCTTGGCATCAGAAGATTATAACTCGGTAGTATCACCAGTCTAATAAATACATACAGAATAATACCCAGTATTGAATACTGGGGCATACTGTAGGCACCTTATTCCTCTGCCCATTGGTACCAAGTCCCTAATAGTGAATATTGGGATACAGACTTTTTTAAGTTTAAGACATTTGAATCCACTTAGACCACTCTATAAGAAACCTGTCCTGTCTGGACGATTATAGTGTCACAATACCTACAGGGGAGGACACCTGGTGCCCAGATGCTTCATATAATATTATTTCAGTTCTTATGCAGTATATGATTATGATGAGATGTTTTAGTGTAAGATACACCTAGGGGGAGATTCAATTGTTTGAAAAGTCAGTGGGGTGTATGTTTTTTTCCTATCTAATAGACAGGGAAAAACCAGACACCCAACCGACTTTTCAAACAATTGAATTCCCCCCTTCCCTAGTGTCATATAGTCCTAGAGGCCAGTGTGGGCGTACAGGACCTGTTGGCAGTAAATTGCACGCACACTGTAGAAAAGAAGCCTGCACGGAACATAAATATCCGCCAGTATAAAAAAGTTGTTTGCATCCTGAGATGTCCACGTGTGTGTGTGTGTGTGTGTGTGTGTGTGTGTGTGTGTGTGTGTGTGTCATGTTGACACCCCAGTTTACCCTCTTTGGATGATGTGATTAAATTGCGCCTTAGTCTGCAGAGCCCATTTTTGGCACGTGCGAATATAAGCAAGGTACACTCCCCAAAAGTACGCCAGTTTTTCTCTGCGTCATCTCCATCACCATCTACATACAGAAGTGTCTATTTCCCGATATACAATGCTGCTGTCTTGTCCCACATCTCCCTGTGTATCTCCACGGCATCCCCACTTTCCGGCTGCATAACATTATTTACTGACACTGGTTTTCTTGCAATATTCATTACAGCATGCACATCCACAACTGCACATACCATCATTCCCTAGAGCCACTTGTACACCATACTCCCTCCTTTTTTCCTCTCTCCGCCGACAGGAATACTAAATGTGCATGACCTATTTCCAGTGGGAACTCATCAATTAAATCCTAATGCCCCCTTGGGATATTCTAATAACTTCACATTGACTCCTCCGACACCTATTCCCTCTGCTTCTCTGTCTCCCTGTCTCTACCCTACCACACTCACTGACGTGCCTCCAGGTTTAACCACGTGAATCTAAAAATATATACGTTTCCCTGCACCCCATTTCAAATGTCAAATTTTGTGGCTTGCCCCTCTGGCACAGCCCTGGCATGTCGCATGGTCGCCCTTTCCTATCTGATACCATTAGTATGCCTAACACAAACTACACTAAGAAGACATTCTTCTGTATGATAATTGTTACCAGTTATACGTCCTACGGCGGCGGGAAAATTCTGAATTTTTCTGTATTCCCTACGTATATCAGACCCTCCGACCCTGCTCCCTCTTTATATTGGCCTCCAGTGGTTTTACTGAGCAAGGCTTCCGCCCTCTGCACTTTATTGTAGTAATATACACTGTACAGACACAGCTGTTCTCAGATCTCTGCCTCCCACAAATAGTTGCACTACTGCTTCTCCAACTTCTTCCCAGGCTGCTGTTTAGACTCAGAGCTGCCGCTTTACGTGGCTGCACCTTTAAGAGCCTTCAGTAAGAAACTATGACATTTCTATGTGACTAATAATTCAGCACACATTATGCTCCATCTGTTACGTGGCAACGTGGAAATAGTAATGCAGATTATTCAACGTGCTCGTTCTGCTGATCTTCCAGGTAACCTCTTGTCACAGCTGCTTGTAGCTAGCTACACACCTGAATATCTGACTGTCACTCACAATGCAGGTTAGTAAATATCAAGCATGACACAGCTCCCTCCCCACCATCACCTACCATGTGGAGAGGGGACCCTCAGACAGACAGGTGACAGGTGGACACAGAGACATCAAACGTCCAAACCAGGCTCCGCTCATACCCAAGTGCTGTCATCAGTGGGTCTGAGCTCTCGCTGCCTCCAGCACCTACTGCATTACATGTAGGGGAGGTGTCTGCATTGTGTGAGATGGGGGTTGGAAGAGGGATAGTCTTTAAAATTATTTAACCTCTTGACGACCACATAGTACAAGCTCAGGACTTTTTTTTTGTCAAGCAAATAACAAACACCATACAGAAACATTCACCGTATGCAGTGTACACAGTCGGCTCATTGACAGTTTGCAGTTACAGAATGTTTCTTAAAATCTAATATGAGGCGGCTGGAATGCAGGCCCTGCCATGTGTGCAATAAGGGTGGAATTCTAGAGACAGGAGTACCAGGCATGCTACATATAAACACGCAGCGGAGATAGAGGGATGTGTACAGCCAGGAAAAAGTATCTGCAATCGTTCGGTTGGAGAGACGGGGACCAATCGATGGCCAATGCAAGTTAATCCCACATGAAACAGCAATTAAGTCCAAGTTTACAAATTCTGGAAAATATTTGGCCGGAATGCACATGGTAGCGAGCAGAATTCCTTTCCCGGCAGTGCTGAAAATGCTGCTGTTCTCGCCTGTAACCCGCATAATACTACGGCTCTGCGTACGCATCTTGCTGTTGTATTTGATAAAGACACCGGAAACGCTCTGAAGAGATTGTGTTACACTCAGAGTGAATAAAGTGTGTACACTAGGTGATTTCTGGCCAACCTGTGGCTCTCCATCTGTTGTGAAACTACAAGTCCCAGCATGCCCTGCCACAGTTCTGCTATTAGTGAATGCCAAAACTGTGGCAGGGCATGCTGGGATATGTATTTTCACCGCAGCTGGAGGGCCGCAGGTTGGCTAGGCCTGCACTAGGTAATTAGATTCAATATTCTCCCCATGTTTGCATGGGTTTTCTCCGGGTCTTAAGGTTTCCTCTCATGCTTTCATGACATACTGGTAGGTTAATTGGCTGCTGACTGAACTGACTTTCAGTCACTGATTGGCTGGGAGAGCGCCGCACAGTGATGTCACCGCGCAGCACGCTTCCAGTTTATCAGGGACTGCGAGAATCTTCATTGTGGAACTCCATCCATTCTGCGGACAGCTGGGAGAGCCTGAGAGAACCGGATAATGCGACTGGAACCGAGTCAATAGCTATTATACAGATGCCCCAAGTCCCGTAATAGGTGGGATTTAATGTTTATTATCCCAGATATTTTTGGGACTCAAAAACATCTGTGATCCTAGGATTGGCTTCCCTATTTAGGATGCATCATAGTGATAATGCAAAGTTGAGCAAATATCCTCATCTTCAAATCTCTGCAGCTTCGGACATTTAGGGGTATATTTAGTTAAGTTCATGTTTTCAGAAGTGGAGATGTTGCCCATAGTAACCAATCGGAGTGTAGCTATTATCTTGTAGAAGGTGCAAGATAAAAATTAAGTAGAATCTGATTGGTTGCTAATTGCTAAAGGCAACATCTCCACTTCTAAAAACCCGAGCTTTAGTAAATATACACCTTATAGGCCCTACACACTTACCGATTACACTGAGCGATATGAACGGTCTTGTTCATTAATGAATGAGATATCGTTCATATCGATCAGTGTGTAGGCACCAACGATGAACGATGCGCGGCCCCGCGGTCGTTCATCGTTGGTGCCGGCTCGTTTATACATGCAAGGCAATATGGATAATCTCGTCCATATTGGCATGCAGGGCTATGGGGCCGGGTGACCTCAGGGAGTGAAGAAGCTTCAATCCCCCCGTCACCCCCCCTCCGCCGCCAGGTCATCCGTATCGGCCATCGGGTACCTTGGCCAGTGTGTAGGGCCCATTAGTATAATAAATGTTACGTTAATACAGTACAAGTTCAGATAAAGGAAGAAAGTGCAGATATGAGAGGTGGTGAGGGCCCTGCTCGTTGGAGGTTCAGTCCAGAGGAGTGGAGATGTGCAGAGAGTTGATTGTATCATTTGGGGGTAGTGTAAGCTGTAGTTTGGAGGTTTTGAAGGCGTCCTTAAAAGATTGAAGGTTGGGGGTGACTCAGATGTGATTTTGATGACTAGTAATTATTTGTGGATTATTTCTTGCAGTAGCCAGTATATCGGGCCAGCCCTCCCATAAGTAACATACGTGTGGGCTCTCCAGACTGGTTGGCTGTGGGCTTTCTAGACTGCTTGGCCTGAGCATTAAGAGACAAGATGGGTCTGGTCATCAGAGTCTGCGGCCCAACTGTACATGGGTCCTGGTGTTTGGCTTTTGTCAACTATTGGCTAACATGTGGCCAGTGTTATTTACAGAAACAGTATCGGAAACATACAGAAGGTCAAGAATTTGATCTTCATATTTAAGGTTGCAGGCAGACGGGACGGACATTCTTTAGTAGAACAGCCTGGGGCTTGAACACACAGGCGTTGCTCACATCTCTCACCTCTGGTCAGTTTATGACAGATAAGAGGTGGAGAAACAGGAACTCGCAAAGCTCATTAATCTCTGGAGATACTATGATGAAATTCCACCCAACTGGTTTGCCATAGCTGGTCATGGAACAGGGATGGGGGAATGGCATCTACTTGCCTCTGTTTTGTCACCCACTATGGTAAAACAACCACGCGTACTACCTGGAGGTCTCTCTCTAGAATTCTTTGACTGTCAGCTTCTCCTCCATTCGCCTGTTGAAAGAGTAACAGAGGGGATACAGACTTATAAAAGCCTTCATCTGGGAGAGAGCCAAGTGGTGAACAAGAATAAATGTTTAGGAGTTTGGAGCTTTAATAAGACAAATTAAATGACCTTCTATCATCAATGGTGGACTACACTGGTTGCGTGGAGAGTGCCAGGGGGAGTACAGTGTATTAGGGAGTGAATGATCCCTTCAGGCACTTTCCCTGGTCTACAGACAAGCTGAGATGGTGTCTGGATGGGCATATGCGGGCATAGCTCCAACCACTACACCATAATCAGCCACCAAGTGAGACCTGGGCCCAAGTACTTTGTCCATGCCCTGTTCTCAGCACCTTGTCTGAAGTTCATCATCAATGCGCACCTGCACTATACGATGTGCAAAAGATATGCCTCCAAACAGGAGTACTTACAGCTATAGCCAGCAGCACGCGCTGTGGCTCCACATATACCAAAGATACAACACCTGCAGTCAACCACAATCACTCTGATGGCATGTGGGGGAGGGTCTGATGGATATGTGAGGGGCATGTGGTGACATCAGATGGCATGTAATGGGCAAGTGTGAAGATCTGTTGGGAATGTGTACGGAGGTCTGATAGGAATGTAGGGCGGCATGTGGGTAGATGTGAGGGGCATGCGAGTATGTCTGATGGCATGTAAGGGGCAAGCGGGAAGATCTGATGGGAATGTAGGGGGAGTCTGGTGGTATGTGGGGTAGATGTCCAGGGGAATGAGGGGAGGTCTGATGACATATTGGAGTGACTGATCAAGTTTCTTTTTGGTTTCTGAAACCAATTTTGAAAAAAAAAGCTGAATTTTTGCCCTTGGTGAAAGGAAGCCTAGCTTCACCCCTGATATATATAGTACAAAGTATATTGATTGGATTGTGTTTATAAGGTTATCAGAGCATCATCTATAGCATAAGTAATTTCTATACCCGCCTGCTCATATAACTGCTATCGCGGCCATGATAACAAGAGTCAATAAGTGCATTGCTGACCTTGCAATTTGCCTGTCCTTAATACAGACTTGTAATCGGCAAGGTAGGATTTGTATTGGTGTGTGTATTTGCTCTTTGGCCTCTCATTTTTACAGAGATCCTATTTGCAGGACTTCCACGTGTTCTGTACAGAACGCAACATGTGAGAAAAGCACATACATCCAGAACATGGTGAATCTCCAACGTAAGACATGACGGAAGAATACAACGAACCCTAGTACTGCTCCATATGAAGAATGTAATGAACTCTTCTAATTTAATGGCGCAGTGAAAAGTTTCCATAGTTTTTAATGACAAAAATGACAACGAATACTTTTCATTGTACAATAGAAACAGTTTAGTTGCAATTTACGGCACACAATAGCGAATATGTTATTAAACCACTCGCAGTATTTACTTGGAGCAATGTTATGCTGAAATAAACCGTGTAAATTCCTGTACCAGCCGCCGGCCTGTTGAGTGTCGTTTTGTACAAAAGGCTGTACTGTATGAGGAATATCCCTTCCAGATAGTATTGTGCAAGCATTGGAAATATTTGTTGTTTCTGCCTAAAACCAGCGATTTCTCTGTGCGAGATTCTCAGTTGCAGCTACATGATATGTTCAGAATATTTTGGGTCAGGTCGTAGGGCCTGAGGAAGCAATACTGGGAGGTTAGTGGCTCCTGTCAGTCACAAAAGCACTCCGTATGCAAGTAGAACACTGTCTGCCGCTCTGTGAATGGAGGTAGCAATCGACATCGATGTTCCATGGTGTAACACCATCCATGTTTTTCTTGTGATGGTAATGTTTTCACCATTAGATATCTGGTAAGTTTCCATCGCAGGGAAAGTTTAGAAGGTAGAAGCTCAGCCATCATCCAAGGACGGGCTTCCGATGTCCTTCCCAACCTGGGGTGCACTGGGGGAGGCGAGACTCACACCAGTGCCAGAAAGTAGAGGCTTCATTTGTTAGAAATATTCTAATCAGGGGCGGAACACCAGGCCCATTAGCAATATTTGACAGCCCCCAGTGGTGCAGTCTGTTCTCCAGCGGCTGTGCTGTACTGAGCATGTGTGGGATGTACGTAAGTCATGAAGCCATGTTTTATGGTGATAGAGGTAGGGACCTGATAGGCTGCTTTTGAGTCACGCGACTCTCTATCCACGCAGCAAATGGCGAGTGTTTGCATATAGCGTAGAAGCGAATTTATATATTTTATTCTGAGTTAGATTATACTTGGCTGGATCTGTCTTTCCGTGAAATAGAATGTTTTTTTTGGGGACATGAACTGGGCCTGACAATGACCTATGGGAGTGATGTGGACATGTATCTAAAGCTCCATACTATTCTGAGTTGTGTGTATGGTGAAGGAAAGCCTGTTTCTGAGGAATCTCTTGCGCATAGTATTTGGCTGGTGCAAGGGCTCCTGTATTGTAGGCATGCTGAGGTCAGAGAAAATGCAGATGCACACTCTATTACTAAGCACTGCTAAGCAGAATAACTATAATAAACTCTGCACTATGACATAGAGCAACAGTGAGGTGCTTAGCATAATTTTTGTCCAAAAATATGTGCCCACCTACCACAACCAGGTGACCTCATCTGGAAGGTCCCTAATACTAAGGTTCAAGTCCAGGGCATGGGACCCCCCCAGGCCAGCACAAGCCAACCGCCCCAAGGCAACATATTAGTAAGAGGTTTAGCTGTTAGTGTTGCATAAGTAAGACGCAAAAGCTATATGTTAAAAGTTTTTTTATATAGGTGAAAGGTAATAATTAGAATGTTAAAAAGTGTTACATTGGTAAAAAAATAAAAATAAAATAATAATTAGGTGACAAAAAAAGTGCTAGATTGTTGCAATATGATGTCCCAAAGCAGCCAGGCCACACCAGCCCAGGGGGCCCTGCCCCCATCCCTACAACTGACATTTTGTATAAATTTTTTCAGGATTTACCAAACATAATGCCTTTTCCTATACACAGTCTGCAAATGAATGCTAATTAAAAACACGCTTGGGCATGTGGGAGGGGTGCTAATCCATTAGAATCTGAAAGAGTCTCCACCTTCAAGTGTACACAGGTACACACAATACAGAATATATACAGCGTGGTAGCACCTCTTATGTTTAGAATGGGTGTGCAGTCCAGGGGCACCCCGCCACCCCCCATATAAGCTGAGGTCAGAGTCTGCATCTTCTGGGGCCTAGCAGTGGAGTTCCAGTGGTCAGTCTGAATATGCTTGCAGTGTTGGACTGGGGCATGAAGGGCCCACCGGGGGTATGCTGTGGTAGGGGCCCATGTTTAGGGGTGTGGCCAGTCTGTAGTTGGGTGGCATGGTCTGGGCCTCATGATAAATATATATTGCAAATACTGCTAGTGCATGCAGGATAATGTAGCAGATTAATACTAGAAAATAATAATATACCATAGTCCTGTGCAGTATAAATAAGGTAACATATGTACTGTATAATGTATAATTCAAGTGCAATTCAACTGCACAGTCTGGAACCTGATCCCTAAAGGAGGAGGTGGGGGGCCCAGGCATTAGGGCCCACCAGTGGTTTCCCCTGTAACCCTGTGGGCCAGTTCGACCCTGTATGCTTGGGTAACTCAGATGGCTGCAACCATATCCATTTCTGCGTCTTCCTACGTAGCATATTCTCTCAATCGAGCAGCAATTGAGGTACAGACTGCTGAAGGGAACCCGTCACATTTGTGTGACACCCTTGCTCTAGCACACAGGTGCGTGCTGGAGATGTGTCACAGGTTTGCTCTCCACTTACTGCAACTGGAGCAAGGTTCTGTGCATCCCTGATTTCACAGGACAGTCCCACTTTTTTTCCATCCAAAATCCTTAACATATGTATTTTCCTATTCTTCAGATTGCTGTTGCTTCTGAATTAATAGTATTCATAGGATATTTCCTCATTTTATTATTATTATTATTATCATCATTATTATTATTATTATTTTATACTATAGCACCGCCAGTTTGTGCAGGACTATATAGAGATTATTTGTTATTCATTGTGCCTGACTCATACTTGCCGATATTTCAAATCTCCTCTCCGGGAGATGCCTGGAGAGGAGAAGCAGGTGGGCGGTGATGATGGAGGGGCCAACCTGATTACATCAGTAGGCCCTACGCACCCACCCACCCACCCACCAGGAAAAGTCTGTGATTGGGCAAAATTTGTGTAGGGGCGGGGCTAAAATGACGCAATTAGCATATAATTGCGTCATTAGGCTCAGCCCCTCCGCTGGGTCCGTGATTTTGCCCTGTTATTCTCCCTCTTCTGCCCACTACACTAGGAAGTGGGCGGAATGAGGGAGTGGTGCCCACTCTTCCGGGGCCTGCGGGGGACTACCCGAAAACTGGGTGTGTCCCGCAGAATCCGGGAGAGTAGGTAAGTATGGCTTGACTTGCCCTACAACAGTAAGGGCATAGTTAAGATCTGATTGCAGCAGCCAATTTGTTAGCTAATGGGCAAAACCATGTGCACTGCAGGGGTGGCAGATGTAACATGTGCAGAGAGAGTTAGATTTGGGTGGGATGTGTTCAAACTGAAATCTAAATTGCAGTGTAAAAATAAAGCAGCCAGTATTTACCCTGCACAGAAACAATATAACCCACTCAAATCTAACTCTTTCTGCAAATGGTATATCTGCCCCCTGCAGTGCACATGGTTTCGCCCATCTGCAAACAAATTTGCTGCTACGATCAGGTCTGAATTAGACCCTAAGTTAGGGGGGATCAATGCCAGGGGGACATGTGAACCCTCAAACAAAGTGATGAAAACCCCTCATGCTCCACCCTTGTTACCCCAGATGCTGGGAAATGTTATCACACAGGTCGGCACAAGGGGCCTGATTCAGCTGCTGTTGTTACTGCGACACATGCTGGAAAGTACTGATGTTCACTGTGGGAGAGGGTTGAGGCCAGGATCTCCGTCGTAAAACATAGATTTCTCGGCCTCTTTGCTGCATCTGCGGCGGCTGGCCTGTGCAACCTTACAGGTCATGCAGCCGGCTGATGGTGATGCAGAACGGACCACGAACAAAAATACAATATGCACAAGCACTAAGAGTAGCACCTATCAGCGCCAGTGGCGCATCCGCAGTCGGCCAATGACCATCGTTTCCCTAGCGTTGGCGACCTACATCATCGTCATTGTGTATTTGCAGCTACCTTCGGACGCCAGCAAATAACGCAGCTTGGACTGGAGTATATGCGCCTCTGCGGATTTGTTTGGAATTAAGTGAACGCACCCTTACAGTCCTCAACCTGCGTTAGTACTTTTTTGCCTCTCACGGCGTAATTGTGGGACTAGTGCAATTCTGCATGGGCAGAAATGCATGCGCCCTTTATATGTCTAAACGTACGGGGTAATTCTAAGTGTTTTAAGCTACACAGACTGGCGTAAGTCTAATAACATTTTTATAAAGAGCCTATTGTTTCCATCACAATCAGGGGCTGATATACACAGGGCCTGATTCAGAGTTACAAATGCACTAGGCTAATACACTCGTAGCGCCCTCTGTAATGCAGCCAAATGCAGAGCACAGGGCGTATGCACACTCACGATATCCCCATTCCTACCGCACATGTGCAGGTAACGGAGGTTATACAGTTGCTGATACCCATGGCGTAAATTAGGTCATAATTCCCTGGCTGCCAACTGCCGACTAAGGCCCTCATTCTGAGTTGTTCGCTCGCTAGCTGCTTTTAGCAGCCGTGCAAACGCTATGCCGCCGCCCTCTGGGAGTGTATCTTAGCTTAGCAGAAGTGCGACCGAAAGGATCGCAGAGCGGCACCAAAATATTTTTGAGCAGTTTCAGAGTAGCTGCAGACCTAGCTTGCGATCACTTCAGACTATTTCGTTCCTGTTTTGACGTCACAAACACGCGCTGCGTTCGGCCAGCCACGCCTGCGTTTCCCCGGGCACGCCTGTGTTTGTATCTGACACGCCTGCATTTTTACACACACTCCCTGAAAACGGTCAGTTGCCACCCAGAAACACCAACTTCCTGTCAATCACTCTGCGGCCAGCAGTGCGACTGATAAGCGTCGCTAGACCTTGTGTGAAACTGCATCTGCTGTTGTAAAAGTACATCGCGCGTGCGCATTGCGCTGCATATGCGTGTGCATTGCGCCGCATACGCATGCGCAGAAGTGCCGCTTTTTTTTCCTAATCACGGCGCTGCGAACAACTCGGAATGACCCCCTAAATCTCTCCTCTGTTACCTTCCAGGATCGCCCACTAAAATTCACAGACCCTGAATCAGTACTGCGTCTCTGAGCACAGACGCATGCGCAATGCGACTCAGACACGCACAGGCTTAAAACGTTGGCCAACTGTGACGACATATCGAGGACTCCGATTCTATATAAGTAGCGTTTATTGCACAATGGGCTTGCACGTAAGGGGTTGGAATGGGGTTGAGCACAAGGCAGTTTTGCGGATGATATTACGTGTTTTTGCTGTGTGCATGCTCTAGAGCCGAGCGCTGAAAACTATGGGTATTATTATGGGGCAGATGCATTAAGCCTGAAGACGGCATAAAGAAGTGATAAACCAGTGATAAGAGCAAGGTGATGAACGCACCAGCCAATCAGCTCCTAACTGTTAATTTACATATTGAAGCTGATTGGCTGATGCGTTTATCACCTTGCACTTATCACTGGTTTATCACTTCCTTATGCCTTCTCCAGGTTATTACACCTGTACGCTAACAGCCACACCACTTCCTCTTGGCATGTAACTGGGTGGTCATATGTAAACGGGGGCGGACTACTGCTTCTTTCAGACGGGTGTTGTGCCACCTCCAGGGATGTGGAAAGAGAGGGGTGAGTGAGTTTTTGACAAACTGCTGAACATTCTTCCCTCCACCTGCACCCTCCCTCATAGCCCAGAGGTGTTTCCATAGCAGTTACCTGTCTGCACTACAGATCTGTTCTTTACGGGCATTATCACTAAGTTCCAAGATCTGAATAATAATAACCTGAAAGCTACCTTGGATTCACAGCTCAGGGTGCACTGCTACCAGGAACGGGCTGAAAATTACTGCCCACCTTTAAGGGCAGATATAATAATTATAGCGTTTTAGACAATAATTATAATTTATTATCACCGCTATTTGTAGAAATACGAAATTCTAAATCTCCCAAATGTGCTATCAACCACCTGAAAGGGGTTCAGAAAGGTCATCCTTCAGGGACAGGGCTATTCTGTGAATGCGCGGTCTGCTGACCATGTGTGGCAGCCATTGCTGGGGAGGGTTCCAGGGAAACCCTCTCCCAGTAATTTTCTGTGCATTGTAGCTCATCATAGGCTGCTGCGGCTAATGATTTCCGTTCCGGAGATTGGTAAATCTGACTGCTCTGCAGCCCCCCAAAGAACATTTATATAGAGGCTACAGCTGCTTTTGGTAATGGAGGGACAGCAGCATATATGGAGATACCTGCTGAGGTCTCACCATCATACATTCAAGAGATCCTTAATATTTGCTGGTACCAGCCAGTATCTGTGCGCTACCTGCAGAAGCAGCGAATATTGGGGTCATTCCGAGTTGAGCGCTCGCTAGCTACTTTTAGCAGCCGTGCAAACGCATAGTCGCCGCCCACTGGGGAGTGTATATTTGCTGTGCAAGGGTGCGATCGCATGTGCAGCCGAGCGGTACAAAAATAGTTTGTGCAGTTTCTGAGTAGCTCAGAACTTACTCAGCCCTCGTGATCAATTCAGCCTGTCCGGTCCCGGAATTGATGTCAGACACCAGCCCTGCAAACGCTTGGACACGCCTGCGTTTTTCCAAACACTCCCAGAAAATGGTCAGTTGACTTGACACCCACAATCACCTTCTTCCTGTCAATCTCCTTGCGATCGGCTGTGCGAATGGATTCTTCGTTAAATCCATCACTCAGCACCGATCCGCTTTGTACCCGTATGTCGCGCCTGTGCATTGCGGTGCATATTCATGCGCAGTAGTGACCTGATCGCTGCGCTGCGAAAAACGGCAGCGTGCGATTAGGTTGAAATGACCCTTATTATCCTGCATGTCTAAAAATGCAGCCCCCCCCCCCCCTTATGGGATGACCGGCGGTCATGACTACACCCAGATGCTCGCTGGCTGGATTACGAAGGTCCCCTATTACAGTACATGGAGCTGCGGACGCTTACACTGAAAATGCTGGTGGGAGATAAAAGTATTTCTCCTGTTACATTTTGTGACTAATACGAATTGAAATGTATTTTGCATAGGTTTCCCCCCCCCACCACCACCCCTAACGAGCTGATGAACATGTTGCAGCAAGTATGAGAAGAATTTGCAAACGTTACGTCCTTGTGGTCAATGAACTGGGAAGTAGTGTAGAGAGATAGTAATTCATGTGGTGGGTTTTCTGTATGTTAAGCTTTACATTATTATACAGCCACTACATGTCTGAGTGAGGACGGAGGAGGGGAGGACGGGGGGGCGCTGGGGAATGATGGCGTCCTGGCGCCTGGAGCTGCACAACAATCCCCTGATAGATATTGCTTATTGCGGAATACTTGTTCTGTACAGTGACAACTGCAGTATAACATCCCTGTAGTCTGGGATGTGCACTAATAATGCTCCTCAAGAGGAGATTAAACCTGCAGGTCTCTTCTGGCTTTTAATGTAGCATTAGCAGCGCGTTCTTAAGTGTAGTGTATGATTCACTTAATGTGCCTTCCCATAGGACTCCATTGTATGTTACCAAATGTTACCACTGCTAGCCGTGCTGCCATGATGGCCCTGGGCAAAGTGTGCGTTTACGGCATCAGAGGGCGGTCAATGGGCATAAGAACTTGCATTAAGTGCTGAAAAGAAGCACAAGTCCCAAGGACTTAATCAGGTTGTAGGAGGAGTCTTTTGATTGAATGTTGCAATATACTGTTATGCAAAATACATTTTATACAGGAGGAAGAGATAAATCCAAATCAGATATAGCAATCACAGGTAACCGTTCATCCTTCCTATCTGAAATATCTTGCTTTAAAATGCACCAGGTGAAAGGCACTGGGGCTGATTCATGTTTGTAAGTAAAGCAAAAAAGCAAACAACTGGGCAAAACCATTCTGCACTGCAGGTGGGGCAAGTGTAACATGTGCAGAGAGAGTTAGATTTGGGTGGGGTATGTTCAAACTGAAATCTAAATTGCAGTGTAAAAATAAAGCTGTCTGACATTTGTGGGCTACATGCAAAAGCAGCCAGTATTTACCCTGCACAGAAATAATATAAATGTATTTGCTCCCCTTGCATGGCAGCATGGTTTGTTCCAGACACAAAGTTACTTGCTTTTTTTGCTTTACTTACAAACATGAACCAGCCCCCCCGTGTGCCCGACTCTGCGTATAGAATGATAGCTCACTCACCGTGATCTGATCTCCTGTTGCAATGCTGCTCTCTAGGAGATTTCTTCCTAAGCGTCCGATTTCGATTCCAGACTTGAGAACAATTTCCTGCACGCTTAGTCCCGACTGATGCAGATGTCTTTCCTGCCAGGCTCCATTCAGGACACCGATCCTCTGAAGTTTTCACTGTGCCCCCCCAAGCGACCTTCCCATCGTCTGATAGCCTTCCTGGCAGTGGGTTGCAGATCTGGATCCGATTCCTCCACCAGTGATGCGAAGTGACAGTGAGGTCCCCGTGCCCAAAACTGAGCATCTCCAGGGGATGAGCCCAGTTTAAATCCAGTTCCGCGGCACCATAGTCTGTCGTGGGATAACGCTTGCCCGTCGGAGGGGTCAGGAACGCCTTCCGTAGGGAATGGTTGGACCTCTGAGCACAGAGCACACTGTGTGCCTGCAGGGAGAATGGGTGCAGATAAAACAGAGAGAGGAGGGGAAGAGGAACACAAAGCAAATGTCATTAATCCAGAGACTCCCAAGTGTCTGCCCATAATTCCCTCATTCTTCAAATCCTACATTTCATACAATTATCTCTGGGGATGCTCTATGCTCCTGTGACTGACGTAGCTAATTAGGAGTGGTGCAGCCAGTAGTATAAGCATCATCTGACTTTATAAGGGGCATAATACCTTCTAATACATGTACAGTAATACATGCACCTCGCATTCAGCTCTGCAGTTAAGTTATAAGGTCTGAAACTGTGATTTCATTGGGTGAGGTCGTGACCCGGAAGCAGATGACGCAGAACTTTTGGCTGCTGTAGACGCAGCAGGAATTGTGGCCTTTAGTCAATGTGAGCTCATGGGATGGATATCAAGGTGAAAAACAAACACAGCATTTAAGCCTATAGATGCAAATACATTCCCACCCCAAACCACAGGGATGCAGGGTGGCACAGGAGACACTGGTCTTGGATGTGATGTCATGAGCGCGGCAGATACATTGAAGGAAATGTGCATGGACAAAAATGGTGATGCTCAGCTATTCCTATGATACAGATCTCAGGCCCAAGTAGGGTTTACAAGATTTCATCCTCTTGCTTTTGGTTTCTCCTAAATGCTGCAACCTAGAGGGGGTGCTGCAGAGCTCAACGCATCCATCTGCGGAACGTATTTTGCGTGCTTTCAAACTGCGCGTGCTCGGAAACAATTCACCATGCAGAGCAGCCTGCAGTATGAGGCTAATATTTAGGTGCTTCAGTGCAAGCTGTGTGGGGTATAATTATTAACAGTCATTTCTGACTATGAACCCTTATATAGCACCAGCATCCTCCATAGCGCTGTACAATTTATATATGATTGTCTGTAGACCTCATTGCAGTATAAAACAGCTGGGCCTGACTTAACTATTCCATATCTATCATAAATTGGGCAGGCATATGGTGGTGTGGCGGTATATCCCTGACCACTTTATAGGCCTAGTTGCGCCCTACTGGGAGCTCAGCCTGTGCTCCCTGGAGACCTGAAGGTCCCCCAATAACCTGAACACCTGTGTGTCTGTACCTAGAACAGGATGCAGCAAGGGCATGAGGCCACCCAGAAACGTATGGACCACATGCCCTGACCTGAGCGGTGTCATGGTAATATTGATGTTTGTGATCTGTCCTCACCCCAGAGGTTCAGCCATCCCCACAGAGCCCCCATGAGTGCTCCCATACCTCACTCTGCACAGGAATCACAATGTGTTACAGCATTACTGTACAGTGTGTGCAGCCAATGATTCCTCAGCTCTGTGTGACACACAGTCTGCTCCGCTGCGATGAATCTGCAGCAGTCTGTTATATACAAGGCAGGAATCCCTTGCAGCACACTTGCTGTTGTCACTTTGTGTCTCTGGGTGTCAGGATTGTCCATCTCACCACTGTAACATGCAGGCTTGGACTGGCCCACAGGGGTACAGGGGAAACCACCGGTGGGCCCCACTGCCTGGTGCCCCACTTCCTGCTCTAAGGATCAGGTTCCAGACTGTGCACTTGAATTATACATCATACATATGTTACCTTATACTGTACCCCCTTATACTGTAACCTACACCCCCTTTGCGGCCTGGCCACACCCCTAAACATGGGCCCCCTACCACTGCATCCCCCCAGTGGGCCCTACATGCCTCAGTCTGACATTGGTAACATGTGTCACCCCCTGGAATTTACTGTACACAGTCATTGCTGAGTGTTATCTTGAGTTGGGCTGCTGTGTGCTAAGCGGCCACTGCCAACCCCGCATCCACTAAGCGTGGCGGAGTAAGGACTCCAGCATCTGGGCAGGAGAAATCCCAGCGTCAAAAAAAGTCGCCATACTTCGGGATGCTGTCATGGAAAAAGTTCTGTTACGTTTATGATGTGACAGATACTCGGATGGATGTAAACCAGTCCTGTGTACCTGACTGCACAGACACGGGGAAAGGATGAGTTTGAGCAGAGCTCTCCGCATGTCTGGGGACAAGTTGAGACAAAGTTTGACTCTTCCTCACTATATGAATTCACCTTATCCCGGTAATAGGACCCTGTTACGCTGTCTGTGGAGTGATTAAATAGCTCAAAGATATTATTACAGATTCCTTCCAAGGTTCCTTTCTGTCTATAATGTTGTTTAAAGAGCTTTCTTCCCAACAAGCCGACAAGTTCTGAATTTCTGCAACGCCAAGCTCCGTGTGACTAGTAATACTGAGCGACAAGCCGCACACGTATACAACACAGGTGGGAGTGAGGATAGGTGGGGGATTGCCACCGCTGCGATTAGCAGGATAGAGTCTGGCCGCTCAGCGATACACAATCCACAGCCAGCATATAACTCTCTCCTATAGATGTTGCTGAATTATGGTTTGCTAGACTGGTGGCACAATGAGTGTGGATCATTAGGTCGACAGTAACTAGGTCAACAGTCATTAGGTCGACCACTAGTCGACACCTGAAATAGGTCGACATGGGAAAAGGTCAGCATTTGGGGGGTTTTTTACATTTTTTGGGTGTCGTTTTCTTCGTAAAGTGACCAGGAGCTCCAATTTGTGAACCGTATCCCCTCGCATGGCGAGCAAACTTCAGGCAAGGTGACTGGCTCCGCTACCGCCGCACTCGGCACAGGTTACAATTCCCAATCATAGTCCACATGGATTATAAAGTATGAAAAAGTTCAAATTAAAAAAAAAAATTGTGAAAAACTCATGTCGACATTTTCATGTGTCGACATTTGTCATGTCAACCGAGTGACCATGTAGACGTAATGCATGTTGACCAATAGTGGTCGACCTACAGACCGGATCCCGGCACAATAAGGCAGTATTTTCACTATAAAGACAAACGTGTTCCCAACATCTTATTAGCAAAGTCACAGAACAGAAGTGATCGACATCAGTAGCCCAGAATACAGATAGTCTCCTGGTGGCCTCTCCTGGACCCATGACGGTAATAATACAATATAATATGAATAAGCCTGACATTGTACTGCAAGCAATGCAAAGTCCACAAAGGAGGTGTTGATAGTTTCATATAATAGAGAGGGCAGCAACCACACACTAATATATATGTCATTAACCCTCCTGTGCGAGGCCAGGGATTGCTTCTGACTGATAGAGTTAATAGATCAGCATGTAAATACAGATGTTCCTTACAGTAACCCCCTCCAGGTTCTCCCCAGCGCTCTTGGTGTCCCAGCATAAACAGACATCTGGTTACTACATGTCAGACATTCAGCGATGTTGTCAGCAACAGCAATGAATTGCAAGCTTCTTGACCTAAAACTCATGTCTTTGCATAATGTTTTGCTTTATATCGTCTGCTGCAATCTGGCAGCGCATATCAGCCTGCAAATCAAATGTAAACCTTGGATCTAGCGAGGGAGAGTGTCCTGGGGTTCTCCTGGACTGCGCACCGGTTTATTCCGAGTGCTTGCTAGACGTTGGACAGTACAGACACTAATGCAGAATGCAGAAAGGATGAGACTGGAGGAGAGCGTCTGCTAAAGAGGCAGGAAAAGAGAACAGAACTAATAAAGGAGGAATCACGTTCGCAGTAAGGGATAGCCTCTCTGTAAATCCTTATGGAGAAGTCCGCTATGTCCTATGTGTATAAGTTTCCATAGAGAAGACAGAGCAGGAGGGGGCATAAATGCTCCCCCCACCCCCCAAAAAAAACCAAAAAAACAACAACCCACATTTCTTCCAAGGGGTTAATTTAAGACCAATTACACTTTGTCATCATTAATCTTCTTTTCCAATTTTTTCCATCATGTTCCCCCTGCAGCCCACCTGCCAGTCCCCCTTCTGGCCACTTCTAGCCATGGAACGCACTCTTACCTTGCTTGCCGGCCTTCTCTTGCAAGCAGACAGATGCTTCTCTGATCCACCCCATGGCATGCTCTGGGATAGAAAGGCTTGTGCTGATCCTATCCTACGCTGAGCTGCTGAGGATTGCTCCCACCTCCCGGAGGGTTCCCTCCCTGTCCGCCTGCTTTCCTCATTTACTTCACAGCATCCCCTACCTCTCCACGCAGTGACAGACAGGAGGACTTTCATCCAACACTTTATTTGCCAGATGAAAGACAAAAAGGGACTCGGAATGTCTGAGGGGATTCTGGATTTTCCACATTAAAGCCTCTGCTTCACTTGTTATTTTATTGTCTTCTGTGCGCACGGAAACCTCTTACAGGATGTTGTATTCGGCCTTTTTGGACGTTTTTCCTTTATTCATAGTTTAATAACAATTATCTACTTTGTGGTGTCGAAAGTAGGACATTTTAATAAAATAAAATATATATATATATATATATATATATATATATATATATATATATATATATATATATATACCGTATATACTCGAGTATAAGTCGACCCGAATATAAGCCGAGGCACCTAATTTTACCACAAAAACCTGGGAAAGCTTATTGACTTTAGTATAAGCCTAGGGTGGGAAATGCAGCTCTAGCCGTACACAGCCCTCAGTGCCAGAAATGCCCTCATACTGCCAGATATGCCCCCACAGTGCCAGATATGCCCTCATACTGCCAGATATGCCCCACAGTGCCAGATATGCCCTCATACTGCCAGATAGCCCCCACAGTGCCAGATATGCCCCACAGTGCCTGATGTGCCGGATATGCCCTCATGCTGCCAAATATGCCCCACAGTGCCAGATGTGCAAGATATGCCCTCATGCTGCCAGATATGCCCCTCATGCTGCTGCCAGATATGCCCTCATGCTGCTGCCAGATATGCCCCTCATGCTGCTGCCAGATATGCCCTCATGCTGCTGCCAGATATGCCCTCATGCTGCTGCCAGATATGCCCCTCATGCTGCTGCCAGATATGCCCCTCATGCTGCTGCCAGATATGCCCCTCATGCTGCTGCCAGATGTGCCCCTCATGCTGCTGCCAGATATGCCCTCATGCTGCTGCCAGATGTGCCCCTCATGCTGCTGCCAGATATGCCCCTCATGCTGCTGCCAGATATGCCCCTCATGCTGCGGCCAGATATGCCCCTCATAGTGCCAAATATGCCCTCATGCTGCTGCCAGATGTGCCCCTCATGCTGCTGCCAGATGTGCCCCTCATGCTGCTGCCAGATATGCCCCTCATGCTGCTGCCAGATGTGCCCCTCATGCTGCTGCCAGATGTGCCCCTCATGCTGCTGCCAGATATGCCCCTCATGCTGCTGCCAGATGTGCTCCTCATGCTGCTGCCAGATGTGCTCCTCATGCTGCTGCCAGATGTGCTCCTCATGCCGCTGCCAGATGTGCCCCTCATGCTGCTGCCAGATATGCTCCTCATGCTGCTGCCAGATATGCCCCTCATGCTGCTGCCAGATATGCCCCTCATGCTGCTGCCAGATGTGCCCCTCATGCTGCTGCCAGATGTGCCCCTCATGCTGCTGCCAGATATGCCCCTCATGCTGCTGCCAGATATGCCCCTCATGCTGCTGCCAGATATGCCCCTCATGCTGCTGCCAGATATGCCCCTCATGCTGCCCAGGCCTGCCCTAGATCAGCATCAGTAATATCTATTTATGTCTGAACAAAACCATACTTGTCCTACGTACAGAACATGACACTTCCAGAACTTAGAGAATCCAGAATAAATCTGTATTTAAAGCTAAATGAGATGTTACAATTAGATGTGACCTAGAGACTGTTCCCGCCATTACTTTGTATTGCAGTCGTTTGACAGAATCAGCTGTTAGGAACCAATGTACATAGAATAGAAAGGACAAGACACCAGAGAAGGTCCACAACCCTCTGGCCTGAATGTAATGATCTTTTATTTGCAAATAAGGTGACATGAAAGCACAGGCATTATATATTGGACTCAGTCTTGCAAATACTTCACATGGTCTTATGGTTAGATGATAGTGATGATCCAACCCAGTAACCAGGATTTCCTTCCATCCCCCCGGTACTGTGTACACTATGTGGCACCCCAGAGAGTGGTGTATGTGCCACTTTAAGGCTAACTAACAGTGTTTGCATTGGTGAAGGTGATATGCTAGTACAACAAGGGTTAAGGACAGACCCTGGTACAGTCACATGATGGTGAATGCAGATTGGACGAGGCAATCTGGGAGCAGAGAAGCATTGTGGGAAGAAAGAGCAGGAGTCCAAGGGAAGTGATTGGAGGTGCTGGACATGCTGAGTAACGGATGCAAACCTCATGGTCACGCTGGGTGGTGAGAGCAGCGCTGCAGAGCAGAAGCAGCGGGGTGCTACCAGGAAGCAGAGAGTCGGGTGAGCCAGTGTGAAACGTCACAAACGGCGACCGCCAGCCATACTGAAAGGCACGGACGCCACAACGTGGTTACCTCTATCACAGAGGTTCTGAGTGAGTACACAGACTGCAATTGTTACGAGCAACTGGCAAACAAAGTGCCATGCCCAAGTATCCATTTGTCACATGCTGCACATTGTAAATGGAACAAGCATTCAACATCTCCCAAACCAGCCCCTGTTTGAGTACAGCTAAGACAAACAACCCCTGTTCAAGAGCTGTTGAGAGACATATTTAGTGATCTTTGAGGAGAAAGAAAGAAGTGTCATTCATGCAAGTGAAAGTGAGTTACTTTATCTGGAAAGGACTGAGTTGACTTGCCCAAGGAACCCTTACCACTAAGTAAGCTGTATTTATTGAAAGACACCATAATACCTTCGCTAGTTTCATCCTCTTTGAATAGACTGAGTCAAAGTGACATTCTTGCTACCTCTCGATTCATTGTATTTACATGTGCTATACCCCCTTTGCGAAACTGTGGCACCTCAGGATTTACAGAGAGCTCCAATGTTATTTGCCTGTGAAGATTAAAACATCCTTGTTAGAGAAAGTTAGGAATTTAGAAATTGTAAAAGTGAATTATATTTTT
This sequence comes from Pseudophryne corroboree, assembly GCF_028390025.1. Classification (NCBI taxonomy): domain Eukaryota; kingdom Metazoa; phylum Chordata; class Amphibia; order Anura; family Myobatrachidae; genus Pseudophryne; species Pseudophryne corroboree. The sequence goes on along the minus strand of NC_086452.1, from coordinate 56,730,293 downwards.
CACCACCACATTTTTCTTGTTTCCTATTGGAATAAGAATATATCTGTGATTAGATTGATTGATTGTCCTATTGAATTACTACTTGTTTTCTGCATGTCATTAGCTAATGTCAACCATGGTTTACCAATCTTCTTTGATAACTGTGATTTACCAATCTTCTTTGATGCCATGTCATTCTTGTGATTATCATATTTTGCCAAACAACTAATCATCCTCTATAATCCAGAGTTCACTGTGGCTCAATAAAAAGGCATCCCGTTGGGATTGTTGTCTCATTCCTGTTTCATATCAATTTATCCGCAAGGTACTACAAACAAAGAAGAATATTTTAGGGGAAAGGTCTATCACAGCCACCCAACATCTGTGATACCTCTTCCAACCACTTAGACATACCCACCAACCCCAGGGTGTTACACATTCACCCAGGTGATTGCTGTGTGTGCACAGAGATTCCGCTGTGGGAATCTGCATCAAACACTTATCTTATTAGTTTGATCAATGAGTTCTGGAAAGGACATCGCGGTTTTCCCGACATCGTCATGATACACACTGAGCATCTTGAGAATCACAATGTGTTCATTTAGGGTTTTGGAAGTTTGTTACAACTTAAATTGGCCAGAAGAGAAAGTTCCAGACAAAAATTTGATGTTGTGTTGCCAACATAGAATCTTCGCTACAGATATGTAACCGCTTCCTGCAGTTGTTCTCCTTGTGCTGTGCAGGCTCTGGCAGTTGGTGGCAAATGATGTATTTACTAAAAGTGATTACAGCGAGAGGGCCTAATTCAGAGATATACGTATGCCCAATGCTTATGCACCTCTCCGATGGTTTGTAGATTTGTGCAAAAATATGTAAATCCATCCCAGAATATGGCTAAGGTGACCACGAGCCACCCCATGTTTGTCTAGCTACTGACCTAGTCATCTGCTGACCGTACCGCCCATTACACATGCTGATGCCATGAAATATAGGACACTGTACATTAACATTAAATTTCACATAACCGCTAACATGTTAGTATATTTATGCTGCTAAAAGATAGTCGTATATTGTGTGATCATTGAAAATCAATATATTTATCCCTTATCGATTTCCAATGTGTGTAAACATAGAACACACGATATGGAAGTTGTTGAGGTGGATGCAAAAGCGTCTAATTTCCACGTATTTAATAAATATATTTCTACTGCGGGGTACACTGGGCTCCACAAGGAATAACATTGGGGTGTAGAGTAGGATCTTGATCCGAGGCACCAGCAGGCTCAAAGCTTTAGACTGTTCCCAAGATGCACAGCGCCGCCTTCTCTATAACCCCGCCTCCATGCCAGTGAGCTCAGTTTGTAGTTGGTGCCTGCAGTAGCAGGTCACTTAGCAGGGGGCTGCCTTAGGCAGCCTATTTCTTAGCTTTAGCTTAACAGAAGAAGAGGATTTTACCACAGGGCTGCAGCAGGCTGTGTCAGACGAGACGTCCCTGCAGCAGCTCCATCACCCTCAGCGGCGCTGTATACGCCCGCGCTGCGGTTGCCGGGTCACTACAGCGGAGGTGCCGGCTTTTCTTCCTCTGTCCTCATGAGTCACACACATGCCGTCGTCTCCCGGATCGCGGGGCCGCTGTCGAGGGGGAGGTAAGGGTCTTCTGTGCCGCGCTGTACACCGCAATCCCGCGCGGCCGTAGGAGGCGGGCCGCGCGAGCGCTGGCGTTGTCACAGATTACTGGGCTGCTGTTCCACTAGCCACCAGGGTGTTTTTTATAGGGGCACAGGTCAGGGGGGACACTTGCACCATTACCCCCCCGCTTCTTTTACTGCCCGCACACCCGGTGGGGATGCCAGCAGGGGGAGTAGGCCGGACCTGAGGCCCCTCCCCCCAGCCCCAGGGCGCCATTTATGTAATGTTCCCGCCCTGGAGCTGCATATCACTCTCCCTCACTCCTGACAGGTGGAGCTGTGCTGTTTCTAGGACTGCTGGGGCAAATCCTCCTCTGTGGAACCGCCTGACTGCCAGTGCTGTGCTTCCTACAGGACACTTAGTATTCTACCTGTCACTGAGACTGTGTTAGTAAGAAAGAGTGCATACTGTCAGGGTTGTGTGGTACAAACACCCTGTGATATACATCCAGTGCTTACTGTGTTTGTTATATCTATCATTATCACATATAGCCATACTGAGTATTACTTTGTATTGCTAGTCCAGTGCAGTTTATGGTACATAATATCTGCATGGTACACTTGTGACTATATATGTGTGTGTGCATGTAGCTGCTGTGCGTTTACCTTATTGCAGGGTATTTCACTCAGCGTGCTATCCCTGTATTACTACTATACCTGTGGGGGCCAAGTGTTTCAGGTTTTTCTCTGATAATATAGGTTTGTCTCACAAGTTATACTACTGGAGTATTTTTTACTTGTGAATTATAGTCACTATATATATATTTTATTCCTATTGAACCCTCAGTCTGTGCCAGCTGCGGCTGTTATTTTGAGTGTTCTTCCTAGGTACAGTGCTGCTAAATATAACATACTGTTTGTACCAAGTTGCCCATTACTGTGCGCATTGTTATGTCTGCTACACGTGGCAACGGCGTTGGGGCCTCTCCCACACTGTGTGGTAGTGAGGCCACTGACGGCATGGAAGATAATTTGGCAGCTGAGAGTTCAGGTTCAGGGGTTTCCTTGCCCCCCCGTGGGTCGGTAGCACTCGGGGCAACACAAGATCCTCCTTGGGCTACATTTTCCACATTGTTAAACACGCTTGTAACTAAATTGACGCCCCCTGTGGGACCACCTGTGCCGCTATCACAGATTATGGTCCCCTCTGTGAACCCGCCATGGGCGGATCAGCTTTCCACTCAATTACAGCATTTGAATCGATCGATGTCCAAATCTAAGGGTCACTCTCGCGCGCATAAGACTAAGTCGTCTTCTAAAAGGGCCATTACCTCCTCCCGATCCGCGGCCTTAACTGACACGTTCTCCGAGGAGGACGGTGCTTATACTGACCCCTCGGACACTGACGCTGATGTTTCAGATGGGGAGGGGAAATCGTCCGTGGATGTCTCGGATTTGATAGAGGCGGTACGACTCATTCTTCAGGTGGCTGATGTATCTGAGCCTGAAATTGTCTCCAAGAAACCTAATAGGTTTAAGCGTAAGAAGGTGGTTAAGCAGGTTCTACCCTACTCTAAACACCTGATTGACATACGTCAGGAATTCTGGGAAAATCCGGGGACAAAGTTTACACTGAATAAGAGACTGTTGGCTCGCTATCCTCTCTCTGCGGAGGTGTGTAAAAATTGGGAAACCCCTCCGCCTGTTGATTCTCATGTGGCCTGTATGGTTGTTTCCTCTGCCCTACCAGTTACTACCGTCACCTCTCTGAAGGAACCGATTGATCGTTGGGTGGAGGGCTGTTTAAAAGCGATTTATACCCTGTCTGGGGCTGTTCAAAGGCCAACTATTGCAGCGACTTGGACTGCTGAAGCTGTTGAGGCGTGGGCTCAGGAACTCGAGGCGGAACTGCCTTCTGATATTTCTGAGCATGCTCGACAATGTCTCTCGTATATTGCCACGGCTTCTCTGTACCTTAAGGAGGCGGCCTCCGATGCAGGGGTGCTCGCGGCCAAAGCTGCTACTGTGTACGTTTTGGCCAGACGTATCCTTTGGTTGAGATCCTGGTCGGTGGATTTGGATTCCAGAACAACCCTGGAGGTACTTCCTTTCAATGGAGACATTCTCTTTGGAGAAGACCTCAATAAGATTGTGGCTGATTTGGCTACAGCTAAAACAGCCTGCCTACATGCTCCTTCCGCGCAGAAGGCTAAAAGTACTTTCCCTCGGCGCTTTCGTACTCCAGGTAAAGCAAAAGGTCAGGCATACCCGAAACAAGCCCGTAATTCCAGACCTGCCAAGCCCAGACTGAAGCGTGCTTGGGCCGCCCCTCAGCCAGCTTCAAAAACTGATAAGCCGGCCGCATGACGTGGCGGGCCTCCCTCTTGGGGATCCCAGGGTGGGGGGCCGACTTCTAGGTACTACCCAGGAATGGTTGAAGACCACTTCGGATACCTGGGTGAGGGAAGTCGTTGCTCGAGGTTACGCCATACCCCTCAAGAATCGACCCCCTCATCGATTTTGCCTAACAGATGTGTCTCTGGATCCGGCAAAAGCAAACACGTTGCACTCGGTGGTGCATTCCCTCCTGTCCACAGGAGTGGTGGTAAAGGTGCCTCTGACTCAGAGGGGCGAGGGGTTCTATTCACCGCTGTTTCTAGTCCCGAAACCGAACAGGTCCTCACGGCCCATTCTCAATATGAAGTCCTTGAACAAGCATGTGCGAATTTCCAAGTTCCGTATGGAAACGTTGCGCTCTATTGTTCTGGCCATGGAGCCTGGGGTCTATATGGTCTCCCTGGACATACAGGATGCCTACCTTCATATTCCTATTGCGGTATCTCATCAGCGGTACCTGCGGTTTGCAGTGGGCAACCTTCATTACCAATTTCGGGCGTTACCTTTTGGTTTGACAATGGCTCAGCGAATCTTCACCAAGGTTATGGCGGTCATGACGGCCACGCTACACCGCCAAGGGGTCAGGATACTCCCGTACCTAGACGATTTGTTGATCCTGGTGAGTTCCCCAGAATTTCTTTTGTGTCCTCTCGATTTGACAATCCAGTGCATGAAAGCCCATGGATGGCTGATCAACTGGAAGAAATCCTCCCTGGTTCCGGCTCGGAGCATAGTACACCTGGGAGCGTTATTGGACACCCACAACCAGCGGTTGTTCCTGTCTCAGGAGAAAGTCCTGAAGCTTCAGGACAAGATCCGATGCTTCCTATCCCGTCCGCAAGTGTCGATTCATTCGGCAATGCAAGTGCTAGGTCTCATGGTGTCGGCTTTCGACATGGAGTATGCTCCATTCCATTCTCGCCCTCTGCAGAAGTTGATTCTGTCCAAGTGGGACGGCCTGCCTCACCGGATCAGATCTCACATGACCTCCTCTGTCACTGAGCTGGTGGCTTCAGGACCAACGATTGAGCAGGGGCCGTCCCTTCTGGATATCCAACTGGGTCCTGCTGACAACGGAAGCCAGTCTGAGAGGTTGGGGCGTGGTGTAGGAACAACACTCTCTCCAGGGTCGGTGGACCGAGGAGGAGTCTCTACTCCCAATAAACATTCTGGAAATGCGGGCAGTGTTCAATGCATTTACAGTGGCCCAGCATCTGATACAGAACAGACCTGTTCAAGTATAATCGGGCGAATCAATCATTAGGGCGGCACTCGAAGCTGCATGGCAATGAGGGAAGTATCAAGGATTCTTTTTTTTTTTTTTGTAAGTACTGTTTATTGAAAATTTTACCAAAGTACAATTGACAATGTACAGGAGGATGGGGGAAGGGGAAGACAGAAGGAAAAATGGGAGGGAAGGGAGAGGGAATGGGGTGCAGCAATGTAAACATATGATATCAGGTAAGTAGGTATATCAAAAACCGTATGTCAACGGAGGGGGGCATTTGTAGTACGCCAGCCATGGGGACCAAATATCAGTAAAGGTGACTGCATTGCTCTCGATCACACTGGAGAGAAACTCCATATGGTAAGTATCCCAGACAGCAGCAATCACAGCCGCAATGGATGGAATCGTGTGCGATTTCCAGTGGAAAGCGATTTTACATCTCAGTGCGGTCGTGATGTGCCAGATGAGCTTTTGTGAAGATTTCGGTGTTCCGGGAATGGGTCTCGGGAAAAGGAAGAAGGACGGGGAAGAGGGCATGTTCACTCCAGTGATTCGCAAAATCAGTCTCCGAATGACCTTACAGAGTGATGTTATCCCGGGACAATCCCAAAATATATGGAGCAGGGTACCCTCTGATCCGCAGCCCCTCCAACATCTATCCGATGCGAAAGGGAATATTCTACTCAGTCGCGTCGGAACCAGGTACCAACGGACATATAGTTTAAACGAGTTCTTTCTGTGTCTAATAGAGGTCGCAGAGGAAACCAGATTCTGTTTAATCTGCTCCCAGGTGTCTGTCTCTATGTGCTCCTGCAAGTCAGCTTCCCAAGCTATTTCATGAGGTGCCAATGTGGGTAGGTTATGCGTGAGCATGAGGCGATATATCGATGACAGTAGGCCCTTAGAGGGAGAACGAAGGAAGCATAATGATTCCAGAGGGGATCGGGACAAAGAGCTGTGTGATTGGAGAAATGCTATGTGAAAGCTACGTAATTGCAGGTATTGGAAGAAGCATTGCGGAGGGAGTCCATATCGATTCTGTAAATCTGAGAAGGCTGGAAAAGAGCGTGACAGTGCAATATCGTTGATAAACAGGAGATCGTGAGCCGACCAGTGCTGGAAGGCCTGTGAGGTCCGTCCTTCGACGAACAGTGGGTTGTCCCAGAGGGGAGCAAGAGCGGGAGGGGAGGATAATAGAGCAAAGATCTTAGTGAGCCTATCCCATAGCGAGATGGTGAATGTTATAGATGGGAAATTAGTATATTCAGGGGGTCTGTGAGATCGAGGGATCCATAGAAGGGTGGAGACGGAGCGCACACGAACAAGTTCGGATTCCAATTGAACCCATCTACGAGAGGATATGTGCGAGTGCCAGAGAACGGCCTGTGATAGATGGGCCGCATAATAATATAATTTAATGTTGGGCACTCCAAGTCCACCCTCCCTGGCCCTGTTATAGAGCGTTTTGAATCTAACCCGAGGCCTTTTGCCTGACCATAGAAAGTGTGAGAATTTCTTCTGCAAGTCTAAGAACACTTGTGAGGGAATCCGTACCGGGAGTGCCTGAAAGAGATACAAGAGGCGAGGTAAGATATTCATTTTCAGAGCGTTGGCTCGGCCAGACCAAGAAATGAACTGACCAGACCATCTCTGGAGATCACCAGTAACACTATGAATCAACCGAGGGTAGTTAGCTGCATATAGTTGGGAATATTGTCTGGTGAGAAATACGCCCAGGTATTTCAGGCGGGATTTTTTCCAGTCAAATTTGAAATTGTTACATAGGGAGGCTTTCAGCGGGGTTTGTAGGTGAAAGTCTAATACCTCTGTCTTAGAAGTGTTGACTTTGAAATTGGAAATAACACCAAACCCCCGTATAACTTTGAAAAGGTTTGGGAGAGAGATATGCGGGTTCGAGAGAGTGAGCAAAATATCACCCGCATATAAAGAGATCTTGAACTGAGAAGAGCCCACTGTGATCCCCGAGATATCCGGGCAGCTGCGGATTTTCGACGCCAGAGGCTCCATCATTAGCGCGAAAATTAAGGGTGACAAAGGACAGCCCTGTCTCGTGCCATTCGCAATCGAGAATGGAGGGGATAATAGGCCGTTCACTAGGACACAAGCTGATGGGGAAGCGTAGAGGGATTCAATGCCCGTGAGGAAACCGCCCGAAAGACCAAAGCGTCGGAGGGTGCAGTCCATATATACCCACGATATGCGGTCGAACGCTTTTTCAGCGTCCAACCCCATCACCAGGGAGGGGACTCCAGAAGAGTCAGCGAAGTGCAGGGTATCGATCGCTCTTCTAATGTTGTCAAAGGCCTGTCTGCCGGGGATAAAACCGACCTGGTCCAGGTGAACCAGGGAAGTGATCATCCCCGCAAGCCGGTTAGCAAGTATTTTCGCAAATAATTTCAGATCTGAATTTAGCAGTGATATTGGACGATAGCTTCTACAGTCCGTGGGGTCGCATCCAGGTTTAGGAATGACAACTATTTCCACTCTAGTAGTGGAACTATCGAAGGGTGTACCAGCTAGAATCGCATTGAACAATACTGTCAGGGCCGGGGTCAGCGTACCATTAAACTTCTTATAATATAAAGCTGGTAGTCCATCCGGACCCGGAGCTGAGGCATTTCTCAATGACTTGATTGTGATATCAACCTCTTCCGCAGATATCTCTGCATTGAGTAAGTCAATCTGTTGTTTAGATAGTATCGGGAGGGGGCAGGAAGAGAGGAAGTTGTCTATGCGCTCTTGCAGACTAACGGGATCATCTAGAGTGGGTAGGTTATACAGGGATTGGTAATATTCCTTGAAACAGTGGGCTATTTGCTGAGGGTCATAAGTCAGCTTGTGACGTTGGTCTTTCAGCGAGAGGATTCTATTCCTCTGTTTGCGAGCGCGCAAGCGGGAGGCTAAGAGGGAGTCAGCTTTGTCACCCTTGGAGTAGAACTTATGTTGTAACCATCGCATGGTCTTAGCGGCTTTGGCTGATAATATTTGGTATAATTGGCCTTTAAGAGCCAGGAGTTTACTATATATAGAGCGTCTGGGCGTCTGTTGGTGTCGGGTCGTTAGTTCTTTGATTTGGTTCTCAAGATCCGCAACCGCCCGGCGTTCCTTTAATTTTTGGGCTTTAGTTAAAGAAATAAAATGCCCCCGGATGGTAGCTTTATGTGCTTCCCAAACTATTGCGGGAGATATTTCGGCCGTGGCATTCAGGGAGAAGAATTCCTTCAGGACTTCAGTAGTCTGGACAATATAATCCTTTTTCAGAAGGAGAGCAGAGTTCAATCTCCAACGGAAAGTTGTGGGGGGTGTAGGGGAGGAATCAACAGTCAAGGAAACCGCTAAATGATCTGACCACACCACAGGGGAGACCGAGGCCTTGATTAGGCCTTGTACAGTGGAAGAGTCTACTAGAAAAAGGTCAAGTCTAGAGTGAAGTTCATGGGGAATAGAGTAATGAGTGTACGTTCGTTCACATGGGTATAGTACCCTCCAGGCATCGTAATATCCCGAGGACGTTATGTAGTCAGCTAATCGTCTGGATTCCCTAACTGTCGATGGGCTAGGGGTACGAGATTGAGTACGGTCCCACACTAGATCTGGCACGGCATTAAAGTCTCCACCAATTATCACCCGTCCCTTTGATAATGTATCGAGTTGGGAACGGAAATCGTTGTGGAAGGCTCCATATTAGGGGAATAGATCAAGGCTATAGTTAAAAAGGAGTCCCCAAGCTGTAGGACAACAATATTGAAGCGACCTTTGGGATCCGAGAAAGAGCTCTCAATAGTGTAATGAAGTGAGGCATGAAGCAGGATCGCAGTACCTTTACGCTTTTGGGGGGTTGTGGAGTAGAAGGTCTGAGGGTAGGCCCTCGAGGCCAAGGAGGGGTGTTCAGTTTTAAAGTGTGTCTCCTGTAAAAGAATTATGTCCGCTTTCTGTTTTTTAAAGAATTGGATGGCCATAGTACGCTTTTGGGGGAAGTTGAGTCCGTTGACATTCAGTGATACAATGTTAAGAGTCATGGGGGGTTCCAGGGCGAAACTCTGCTCGAGGGAGGTCTGACCGCCCACAGTGTAGTACAAAGCTGCATAGGGTGGGTATAAATAGGACGGGAGAAATTAGGGGCAAAAAACAAGGGGAATGGAGGTCATGCGGCCAACCGAGTATCCAGAAAAGGTCGCAGTCTGAAGGACACGACGTACAACACCACTATTGGGCTCCATCCGCACAGGAGGGGGACCTGGTGTTGTGGGGGCGAGGCCGGGAGGAGAACAGAGGCATACCAACTGTCCACCAACCAGAACAACAGGATAACGTGGATCGTTAACGTGGGCATGGGGGAAGGGTGGTCTGCATGGCAAAAAGAGGGGGGGGGGATACCCCAGTAACTTGTAAATAGGGTCTGAGTGTACTCCAACTAGGGAGGGTCCATTCCAGTGACGGAATGATCCTAGCAAAGGAACAAACTATACCCTAATGTGTCAGATTAAATTATCACAGTATAACAGACGAATATGAAAGGATATAAATGTATAACAGGTAATAGAGATAGATAATTATCATCAATAAAGACAATCATAGCATCGCCGAGCAGCGGCATGGGGCGATCCCGGGGATTTTCATATGGTAATATCACAAAATCAGTGAGGTAGTGAGACGGGGAGGCAGGGTGTGAGGGTGCATAAGGGGAGCCGCATGCCGCTGCGCAGGAAGAACGGGCACTAGGCACAAATGCAGCATAAACAAGAGAACAAACAACATCTCTATAACCTTAAATTAGAAAAAGATATTCTGTAAGTCCATGTAACAAAAACCTGAGAGTCTTGAGGTCAAGTAGTGTGTTCAGCGGACGGTCGACCAATCAGCATGTGGGGGCTGTCTCGACTTCGGGTTCTCAGGGGAATCTGAGGATGGTGCAGGAGGAGAAGTCGAGAAGAGCCCCAGTCGCCGCAGGGCCGACAAGCCATCGTCAGGGTTCTTCACAGAATAATTCCGACCGTTGAAGGTGAACTGAAGAGCAAACGGAAATCCCCATCTATATAGGATCTGGCGATTGCGTAGGGCCTTAGTGACGGGCAACATTTCCCTTCGTTTTTTGAGCGTGGAGGGGGCCAGATCTTGGAAGATGAGGAGGTTTGATCCCTGATACGGGATAGCAGGAGTGCCTCGGCAGGCGTTGAGCACTTTAGTTTTGATGTGAAAGAAGTGCATGCGGAGGACAATATCTCTCAGGGGTTGGTCCGGGGGAGGTTTTGCACGGAGAGCTCTATGTGCTCTGTCCAGCAGAAATTGATCTTCTGAGAGGTCCGGGAGTAGTTGTTGAAAGAGGCCCAGGAGATACTCCGGCAGTGCAGGTGTATCTATCGACTCTGGTACGTTGCGTATTCGCAAATTGTTTCTGCGCGAGCGATTCTCCAGGTCCTCGACTTGTTCGCGCATGAGGTCAACTTCCGACCGCAGTTCCGAGACTTCCTGAGTAACCACATCTTGATAGTTGCAGATATCATCAGTCTTACGTTCTAAAGCGTCAGTACGAGATCCCAGGGAGGATATTTCCGTTTTAAGTTCCTGAATGGCCGCACGTAGTTCAACTCTGAATGTGGTCGCAATCCTCTGTACTAAGGAATCATAGGGGTCAGAGTCAACAGTGAGAGCCGAATCAGATTTGGACGGGGAGGATCCCGTATCCTGCAGAGTCCCAGGCGAAGCCGGGTGTTGGTTCACATTTTTGCCCCTTTTAGGGCCAAAGAATGACGATGAGTCTCCAGGAGGAGCTTTACGGTTTCTGTTAGACATGACCACTATATTTCAGAGCGGCAATGTGTAGATGTATTGAAAAAACTGTGAGAGGGGTGGGGTAGAGCCCAATGCCTTGCAGAGAGAGGAAGGTGTTTCACATGGACATCACGGAGGGGCTACACAGGGTGAATTTGAGACCCGGCCAGCTATGACTCCCGTTCTCCGATGGTCCTGGGATATTCAGAGCCGGTGATTTTACTATGTGTGGAGTTGTTGCCACCTCTAAGAATCTTGAGAGGGTGGAAATAGGGGTAGTCGTCAAGATGGAAGATAGAAAGGGAGCTCCAGTCGTTCGGCTCAGGACCAGGGGGAGTGGAACAGCAGGTTCAGGGGGGAGTCATGAGAGCGTCAATAGAAAGCCGTGTGTGAGACAGTGTCAGAGAGCCACGACACTGCAAGGGTCCTGTATGGTATGAAGAGACAGGCAGGAGCAGGTGGAAATTTTAATGGAGTACACACAACTTCATGCAATAAGACCTATCCACCACCAGAGGGGGTCAGACAAGCAGGGATGATGGGTGCTGAGGATATAGTGTGGTTCTTGGCATGTACATCCCTCTCCAGGGCCAATATTAGGAGCACACCCGCAAGGTGAGGCCCGGCCACGGTCCAGCCGGTGACCAGGGCACCTCCAGGGCCAGGTAGCAGTGAGGAAGTGGTGGCCGCCGGAGCACAGACCACAGCAGCTGAGGGGGCTTCCCAAGACCACCAGAGCAGGTAGGAGCGTGCAGGAGGGACGGTATAGGCAGTTCAGTGAGAGGGGTGTATGGGTGTGCAGGCCGCCGGGGAGCACCGTCGCGGCCGCACTACAGCGCTGGAGCTCACCTGGTAGTGTCAGGTCCTTCTCCTCAGCGGGGCGCGGGCCTAAGCTCCAAGCCTGGAGCGAGGTCTTCCTCTCGCACGGCCGCCGAGCGCCGCACAGTTCCGGCTCCCCGCCGACGGCTCTGATCGGCCGGGTCTCGAGCACAGCCGCAGCTCCTCAGTGTCTGCCTCAGGTAGTCTCCAGCGTCCGTCCCGTCCCTCAGATGCAGTGGGGGAATCCGCGGCAACGTCACTTCGGTCCCGGAAGGCCTTCCGGGCTGATGCGGAAATTGAGGTCCCGGTCCGAGAGGTGCCTGCAGGCCGCAATCCGTGGGAGCTCCGAAAGGTGCTCCCCGATTCCGCGGTTCTGGCAGGGGTACTCTAGCAGTGATAGCAGGGGCTGGGGTTCTCCCTATTTGGCAATAGGAGCAGGAAAAGGTTTTGAAATATGCTTTTAAAATTTTTAACAGCAGGGGCCCATGTGATTTACGTCTGCTGTCCTCTGCGTCCAGGCCACGCCCCCTGAAAATTGAGTATCAAGGATTCTTCAATGGTCAGAACGCCATCTGCCGGCCATATCAGCAGTGTTCATTCCAGGCGTTCTGAACTGGGAGGCGGACTATCTCAGTCGTCAGGACGTGCACGCTGAAGAATGGAGCCTACATCCGGAGGTGTTTCAACTTCTCGTGGACAAGTGGGGTCTCCCAGATGTGGACCTGATGGCGTCTCGACACAATCACAAGGTTCCGGTCTTCGGAGCAAGGACAAGGGATCCTCAAGCAGCATTCGTGGATGCTCTGTCAATCCCGTGGAATTTTCGGCTGCCGTATGTGTTCCCTCCGGTGTCACTACTGGCCGGAGTAATACAGAAGTTCAAGCAAGAAGGAGGAAACCTACTTCTAGTCGCTCCGGCGTGGCCCAGGCGGCACTGGTTCTCCGATCTACAGGGCCTTTCGTTGGATCGTTCCCTTCTACTTCCACAATGACCAGACCTCCTCGTTCAGGGCCCTTGTGTTTACCAGGATTTGGCCCGTCTGGCTTTGACGGCATGGCTCTTGAAGCTTCCGTCCTGAGGGCCAAGGGTTTTTCTGAGGCGGTCGTTCAAACTATGTTGAAAGCCCGTAAGCCGGCTTCTGCTCGGATATACCATAGGGTCTGGAATGCTTACTTTACTTGGTGTGCGTCTCACAATCATAACGTTTTCAAGTTTAGTACGGCCAAACTATTGGCTTTTCTACAACAAGGCCTGGATTTATGCCTGCGTCTGGCCTCCCTCAAGGTTCACATTTCAGCCTTGTTGGTTTGGTTTCAGAGAAAGATCGCTACCCTGCCTGATGTTCATACATACACTCAGGGTGTGCTGAGGATTCAGCCTCCTTATGTACCACCTGTGGCCCCTTGGGATCTGTCGGTGGTATTGGAGGCTCTACAAGAGTCTCTCCGTTTGAGCCTCTTACCTCTGCTGACCTTAAGTGACTTTCCCTTAAGGTGTTGTTTTTGCTGGCTATTGCTTCGGCCAGAAGGGTCTCGGACTTGGGTGCCTTATCTTATAAGTCCCCCTATTTGATTTTTCACCGTGAGCGGGCAGTTCTTCGGACATGCCCTGGTTATTTACCCAAGTGGTGTCTTCTTTCCACCTTAACCAGGAGATTGTGGTTCCGGCCTTTAATTCTCCTGAGTTGTCTTCCAAAGAGCGGTCTTTGGATGTGGTACGGGCTCTTCCTATCTATGTGAAGAGAACTTCCTCCATTAGGAAATCCAATTCTCTCTTTGTGTTGTTTGGTTTTCACAAACGTGGCTGGCCTGCATCTAAGCAGACATTGGCCAGATGGATTAGAATGGTGATTGCACGTGCTTATGTACAGGCTGGTCGTCCAGTTCCTGCTACTATAAAAGCCCATTCTACTCGGTCGGTTGGACCTTCTTGGGTGGCCCACCGCGGTGTGACCCTTGAACAGTTGTGCAAGGCGGCTACGTGGTCCTCAAGGAACACGTTTATTAGGTTCTATGCCTTTGGTTCTTGTGCCCGCTACAGTGCGTCCCCTCCCATAAGGAACTGCTTTTGGACATCCCCGATGTTATTCCTTGTGGAGCCCAGTGTACCCCGCAGCAGAAAACGAGATTTATGGTAAGAACTTACCGTTGTTAAATCTCTTTTTGCGAGGTTCTCTGGGCTCCACAAGGCGCCCACCCTGACGCACTTCGCTCTTTTGGGTTGGTATTGGCATAGCCGCTGACACCCTCTCCTGCGGTGAGTGTGTGGTGTAATTGTCTATGAGCGGTTGTCGTCTCTGGTACCTGCTACTGCATTGGGCTGGTTAACGAAACTGAGCTCCCTGGCATGGAGGCGGTGTTATAGAGGAGGTGGCGCTGTGCATCTTGGGAACAGTCTAAAGCTTTGAGCCTGTTGGTGCCTCGGATCAAGATCCTACTCTACACCCCGATGTTATTCCTTGTGGAGCCCAGTGTACTTCGCAGATAGAGATTTAACAACGGTAAGTTCTTACCATAAATCTCGTTTTTATATTGCCATCATCACAAAAAGAAATATTTGATACATCTTCACAGTTAATCAGGAAGATAAACAGGGCTACAATGATTAATTCACATGGATTCTACAGGTTTGAGTAATTTGTATCAGAGCCCTGTTGCTGGGCACAGAAATGTAACGTGAGTCACGTTCGTATGTAACATGAGTCACATGTCAAAACTGATTTTAAGTATGGTTTGGTTAACATTGAGTTTTTTGTGTGTCAATCATACGTTTATAAATATGTAATATAACAATCGTATTGTAAAAATTAGGAGAGCAGGTTTAAATAAACATATAAGTCCCCTCAGTTCCGGGTATGGGTCATTAGGTCGACAGTCATTAGGTCAACCACTATTGGTTGACATGGCCGTTAGGTCGACATGCGGGTTTTTTTTCTTCTTTTTTTGTGTCGTTTTCTCCGTACAGTGACCGGGAACCCCAATTACTTCGCTCGCCATGCTTCAGACAAGGGGGGTCATTCCGAGTTGTTCGCTCGCAAGCGGATTTTAGCAGATTTCCTCATGCTAAGCCGCCGCCTACTGGGAGTGAATCTTAGCATCTTAAAATTGCGAACGATGTATTCGCAATATTGCGATTACACACCTCGTAGCAGTTTCTGAGTACCTTCAGACTTACTCGGCATCTGCGATCATTTCACTGCTTGTCGTTCCTGGTTTGATGTCACAAACACACCCAGCGTTCGCCCAGACACTCCTCCGTTTCTCCGGCCACTCCTGCGTTTTTTCCGGAAACGGTAGCGTTTTTTCCCACACGCCCATAAAACGGCCTGTTTCCGCCCAGTAACACCCATTTCCTGTCAATCACATTACGATCGCCAGAACGATGAAAAAGCCGTGAGTAAAAATCCTAACTGCATAGCAAATTTACTTGGCGCAGTCGCAGTGCGGACATTGCGCATGCGCATTAAGCGGAAAATCGCTGCGATGCGAAGATTTTTACCGAGCGAACAACTCGGAATGACCCCCAAGGTTACTATTTCCAATCGTAGTCCACGTGGATCGTAAAGTATGAAAAAGTTCAAAAAATAAAAAACAATGTGAAAAACTCATCTCGAAAATGTAAATGTCGACCTAGCACATGTCGACCTAATGACCATGTCGACCTAATGCATGTTGACTAATAGTGGTCGACCTAATGACCGTATCCCCTCAGTTCCTATGTCCATTCTGCTGTAACGTGAGTCACACATAGTAAAATGTAATACTATGGGTGCGATTCAAATGATATATCACGCCCAATTTCCTTTTTAAAATGATCTACGTTATCACGCATATTGCACCCATAGTGATCAGGTTTAGCTGTGTAAAGGCTTGGGTGCCTCCCTACTTCAGGGTATCGAGCTGAAATAATGATATCATGCCCCTGAGGGCAGAAACAGAACGGATGTGGAAAGGGGTGAAAAGAATTGAATCCCGCCCTAAGGGTGTACATTTTTTCCTGCTCCTAAGCATTATGACTGCCTACCTCATATATTATTGACAAAATTTGAAAATGTTGAATTCCAGCTTAATATTTTGTGTGTCGTGCATTTACACTTCTATTAACATGAATCGTAACGTGAGTCACATGGAATGACCCAGATGCAGATTCCTTATATGGCGCCACAATATCACACAGTGTTTTCCAGAGAATATTTAATCATTTAGGGCGGGATGTATTAAGATACATCGCCGCCCCTCGCCGCTTACCGCAGCGATGTTGATCGCATATGTACTAACATATGCGATCAATATCGCAATGCGGTGACGGAGGCCCCCCACGATACCTGTTAGGTGGTCTGCGGGGGGTCTCTGTCACCTCCCAGGGGTCTCCACACTGCGTGGATGCCGGGAAGCAGCAGCAGGCTGCCCCCGGTGCCTCCTCCTCCCCCCTGCAGCCGGAAGGACCTCCGGCTGCGTTGCTAGGGGGGGGGGGAGATTACCTTCCGGTACCAGGGCTGCCTGGAGGAAGGTATGCCGGGGGGAAGGCGTGGGCGGCGGAGGCGGCTGGTTGCGGCGGTCGGCGATAAGAAGCCCATAGGCTTCTATAGGGTATCGCCATCCAAAGATGGCGATACCCTGGACGGCGAAAAACCGGCGGTAGGGTTTTAGTAAATTTGAAAATGCGGTAAAACCCCCGTTTTCGGGGGTTTTACAGCATTTTTCCTTTAGTACATCCCACCCTCAGTCTCTGGAGCTTACAATCTGTATTCTCAGCCACAGACCTACTAGGGTGGACTCTTTCAGAAGCCAATTATACTACCAGTATGTCCTTGAACTTTGTATGGAAATAGTAGCATCTGGAGGAACCTAGCACTAACATACAAACTCCACTATTGGTCGACATCCATTAGGTCGACATGGTCATTAGGTAGACATGTACTAGGTCGACATGAGTTTTTCACATTTTCTTTAATTTTCTTGACCTTTTTCATACTTTACAATCCATGTGGACTACAATTGGGAACGGTAACCTTGCCCGAAGTAGCTCGCCATGCGAGGGGACACGGTGCACTAATTGGAGTTCCCCATCACTTTATGAAGAAAACAACACCCAAAAAAGTTTACAAATTTCATGTTGACCTTTTTTCCACATCGACCTAGTGAGCATGTCGACCTAGTGCATGTCGGCCAATAGTGGTCAACCTAATGACTGTCGACCTAAGTCTTGTCGACCAAATGACCCATACCCACCAGGGCTGCCATCTGTCAAAGTCGAAAAATATTGCAGAACACACATCACGTACAAACTACACACACATGCCCGCTGCGCGTGCACTTGTTCTGCCGTGCGTGCACATATCCGCAATTTGCGTATGGTCGCTCCCGCGGTCCTGCGCGTGGTATGGGTATTTATGGCAGAGTTTGTGAACGCATGGAGAGCTATCAAAACATTACATATTTAATCCAAATAGTGCACATTGTACACATAGTCCCCCTGCACCACACCAGAAAGTAACAACAGTTTAAATGATTCCAGAACAAAGGGATTCACCTTTACAGGATAGGAGGGGACAGACTAAGGGTATAAGGTGGTGTTTGGTATCCAGCTGTAGGGTATTTTATGGGTAACATTCCGGTGTTGGTTTGCGGAAGATCGCATGTTCCTGAGGATAGTTAGGTGCAGAAGCAGAATATAGATATAAACTGTATTTACTGTATATTATGTATGCAGCGGGAATCCAGAGGAGACCACCCACAAGAGCAGTTAGGAAAGACATCGCCTACCTTTTCAAATCGACCTATGACCTCTCCTGTACTGTAAAAGTGCATTCCTGTGTCCAATGGACAAAGGGATTACAGTATCCATTGTATTGCTTTTGGAAGAATTGTATAAATAAAGCCTGCTGCAGCTTGGCCATACACAAGACTCACAACGCAATCAATCGGATAGCGGAGGACCGGGCCGGGTTGCGCAAGCGAATATTCTCACGTATGTACATTGACTGTAGCCATTTACTCTGTTGTATTGTAGTGCATAATTTGTATTGTTAACCCCCTTTCAGAAATATTACTCTGTGGTGTCGGAACCCAGTGATTAACTACAAATCGGTGTTGTGTCCTCTTTTCCCTGCTAAGGTTTAAAGTGTATTGTATTGCTTAGCTGTATAAGGTTTTAAGTGTAATAATTGGGTGTGTACGCGCTGCGGGTACTTTGTACCGTCAGCGCTGCATTTGTACGCAGAGTCCGTACATAGTACAGGACTCATTACGCAAATAGCGTAAAAGGTACGTAGAGTGCATATTAAGTCTAGCGGCCGCAGCGGCTCCATGGTAAAAGTGTGTTTAAAGGTATAGCTGTATGTTTTAATATAAAAATCGACATTATCAATTGCGGGATCGTCCGTTTTTTTCCTCATACCCGCAGCCTAGCAGGTTAAAGCAGACTTTATCAGCAAAGGGCGGACACGTATCCTACGTAAACCTTTTTCTGGCCGGTGGATACACTGGAAACCCTATTTTATTGCTGATTAGATGGCGTCTGCTCTGCATGGTTTGTAGGGATGCTGGTAGGACCCGTAAAGTAAATACGCAAAGCTATTTGAAAAGTCTGTGAATTTCTGTTTGGCGCCAAATGCGCACACAACACAATCGTACACATGTACTCTTTGTATACCCGCTCACATTGTTGCCATAAGTACTGATTACTAGATTCATTTAGACCTGTGTAAAAGCCGGAGAAATTTGTTGCTATTTAGTTACAATATAGAATAAATATTAAGGAAGTAAACGTAAAACACAAACACAGTCTGGCCTAGTTAAATAGGTTTATACAGAAAGACACTGTGTTGTGTTAAGTGAGCGATTATAGGTAATATCGCTTACATTTATAGAAGTGTGGGATTTGTACTATTGCGGACGTACGGTTTTTGTACACGTGTCTCAGACAAAGTACGGGACTGCGTATGCAATGTAAAGACATACGCACGGTCTCGTGTTTACGCAATGTGCGTAAGGGTACGACCGCTAAGTACAAATTACACCATAGTATCGTTTCGTTTAAAGGCGGGACAGTAGCCATGCTACATTAGCACAAATTGCTCGGTTTCCAAGATTTAGTTTAAATAAAACCTTTCTTACTGTATTGCCTCTGAGAAAAAAGCTGTTTTATCTGAATGAAAGATAATTTTCTGTACAGAAAAACCAAAGTGTATTTGAGTGAGCGAACGTGAGTGAGCGAACGTAACATTGAACGTAGTGGACCCCAGGAATTCGGGATCCCGTCGAAGTGGTACACCGAGTGAGTG
The DNA here is from genome assembly GCF_028390025.1 of Pseudophryne corroboree. NCBI lineage: Eukaryota > Metazoa > Chordata > Amphibia > Anura > Myobatrachidae > Pseudophryne > Pseudophryne corroboree. Next base: position 56,711,163 of record NC_086452.1, on the reverse strand, counting down.
GAGGCTTGGTGGCGTGAGGCAGCTGACTCATGTTAATGTAGATTGAAGTACAAAGGAGCAAGGTAGTAGAGTACCGCGGCCCAGGAGGTCAGCGAGGTTTAGAGTACCGCGGCCCAGGAGGTCAGCGAGGTTTAGAGTACCGCGGCCCAGGGGGTCAGCGAGGTTTACCCATATAGTTTTTGATACGCTCCGGCTGAGGTTTCGTAGCTTGTGATTCGATTCCAGTGGTCGTACGGCGGATAAGTAACAAGTACCTATACGCTGTGCGATTGGACCGTGCGTTCGTGGGTGCAATATTTAGCACAATGTGATACCCTTTTTACGAGCTTTGCGTAAAATCGCGGTATCATTAGCGCTGTATATAGCATACGCAAGCGTGATTTGTGTATAATAAAGGTTTAGGGAGTTTTCGCTGGCCTCTCTCAGGAAATCTCCAACGGCCTATATTTACTGGAAAGGGTAAGTTATTCCCAGAAACTTCCAGTAAATAGAGGTTACATAGGGGCCCTAGGTTGGGTACATTGCCTTCGCTATCAACAGTGTATGGTAGTACTGGCCAATGTGGGCGTGAGTGGGTGAAAGCACTCGGAGAACTTTCACTGTTGCTTTATATTGAGTATTTTGTTTTTTTGTGGGATTAGCGGAAAGGGCAATACCTGCAAATTATGGGGGCCAGTTGCTCAAGTAAGGGAGGTGCAACCAGGGTTCAGGTTGACATACCGCGGCCCAGGGGGTCAGCAAGGTTCATTATGTGTGAAAAGTATGGCACACAGAAGTTTTATGCGATGAATGGGAACGTATGACTGTGGAAGATAGGGAACCATTCCCTAAGGTAGGCAGTTTTGAACCAGAGGTATTGCAGAATTTAAGGATTAGGATATGTCTGATAAAATCCCGAAAACAAAGGGTCAGACATACAGATTGTTTAAACTTATGGCAGCAAGAGGGTGATATGCAAAGAGAATTAGCTCATGCAGTAGGTTCCAAACCTAGCAGGAAAATGATGGCAACTGCACCACCACCACCGTATATTGTGGGGGAGAAAGTGGCTACAGACAATGGCATATTGGTAACAGATAAAAGTATAGGTGATAAATGTACTAACGCTAACCCTTGCCAGTTGTATCCCATTTTAAATTTTCCCCAGGACTGCGAGCAGGAAGATGAGCCCAGCACGATATCGGCACTCTCTCTAGCAGCCACCATACAGAATACTCAGGTGGGCACGGCCCAACCAGCAAGAGCAGTAGTAAGGCCCCCTAGCGGAGGGATAAGTGAGGTCGTGTCCACAGGTAAGTACGGTACCATACATTATGCAAAGACAATTGCACCTCACATTGTAGAATCAACTCAGAATGACGTAATTGAATTAAATCCTGTCAGGGTGATCGCAGTCCCCAATGGGAGGACTGACGCTCAGAGAGTAACTCCCGTCAGGAACATTGCCATGCATTGTCCCTGGTCCCGGACAGAGTTAAGGTCAATTATGGCAGAATTCCCCGATCCCAGAAAAGATCTAGTTGCATGCCAGAGGTTCATTAAAGAGTTAGGTAACGCCACCGAACCCACAAAGATTGTCGAACAGTGCTACGAGTATGTTTACCCTCCAATATTGACCCCGCGAAATTCATTACTGATTGTAGATTAGACGCAGAAGTACCTCTCACTGATGAGTACACTCAGGAGAATGTACGACAAATCAATCTGCAATTAGGAGTATATTTCCCTACTGTTGTCAAATGGAATAAAATCTTTTCCATAAGACAAAAAGAAGGTGAAATGGCATCTGAATATTTCCATCGAGCACTGCAGGAAATGGCTAGATACACTGGGATCGAGGACATTAAGGACAATGTACATCACAGGGAGGTAGCTGTGTCAGTATTAATGGACGGGTTAAAAGAGGCATTAAGAACAAGGGTACAAACCTCTCTACCTAACTGGAGAGGTATCTCTGTGGCTGCACTAAGAGAGTCCGCTATCGAGCACGACCGGAACGTCATTAAGCACAGGGAGTCTCAGGGGGATAAGCTGATGACAGTAAGTATAGATGCTCTTACAACAAAACCACATCAGCCAAAACCCCAGACCCCTGAGGGTAAGTCGCATGTAGTAGTATGCTATAACTGTCGGAAGGAAGGACATTTTGCACGGAACTGTAGGTATAAAGGCACACGTAATGTATACCGACCCCCTAGACCAGGATATGAACCACACTATAATACACATAATTGGGATCAGGGACCGCATAGGAGAAGTTATGAGCCACATACAGGGGAAACAAGGAGGTACCCACCTAGAAGGGACTGGCAGACCTCCGAAAATTCTCAGTTACCCCCCTCACATATTGTAGCTGCCAGTGCGCTGCGGGAGGGTCTCAATATACAATAGGGGTTGGGCCACACCTGTAGTCTGCAGCCAGTGAAGTTGATTGCTAGCCTTGGTAGTGAACCTGAGGTCACAGTTGATGTAGCTGGTAGATCATTACCTTTTCTTGTAGATACAGGGGCGGCCAGGTCAGTGTTAAATTCGACGGTAGGTATAAAAACCACGGGTAAAACAATTTCGGCAATAGGAGTAACAGGAATAGTGCAACAATACCCTTTGAGTAGACCAGCGGAGATTAGGATAGGGCCTTTGCAGACCAAGCATTCCTTTTTGCTAGCTGCATCAGCTCCGACTAACCTACTTGGAAGATATTTATTGTGTAAAATGAGGTGTGTCATATATTGTACTCCTGAGGGTGTCTTCTTGGATATACCCGAGAATCACGTTCAGGAAGTGCAGGATATGTTAGACACCCCACAAAGGCTAATGTCACATTCTGCTGTTATAGACAAGTGTCCATCAAAGGTAGAGGAAATGATCTCACAAATACCGGGTTCCCTTTGGACCAAAGATGGACAAGACACTGGATTGATGGCGAATGTAGCTCCAGTAGTAGTTCAAGTAAAAGATGGTAGGATTGCTCCAAAAATCCCTCAGTATCCTCTGAAGCCAGAGGTAGAATTAGGAGTGTACCCTGTCATAGAGCGCTTGCTACAACAGGGCATCCTAGTCAGGACGTCCAGCACTGCCAATAGTCCCATCTTCCCTGTGAAAAAGAATGGGGGGAGGGGTTACCGGCTAGTGCAGGATCTAAGGGGGATAAACAAGATAGTTGAGAGCCAATTCCCCGTAGTGCCCAATCCAGCTGTCATCCTCATGCAAATTCCCCCTACTGCGAAATTTTTCACTGTTATTGACCTCTGTTCTGCTTTCTTTTCTGTCCCTCTGCACCCTGACAGCCAATACCTGTTTGCATTTACATACAGGGGAGTACAGTACACCTGGACTCGTCTCCCCCAAGGTTTCATTGACAGCCCAAGTATTTTCTCCCAGGCTTTGCATGACTGTTTACAATCCTTTCAACCTGAGAGCGGATCAGTCTTAATACAGTATGTCGATGACTTATTGCTGTGTTCTGATTCACTCGAATCGTCCTTGAAAGACACGAAACAGCTTCTGTTTCATCTTTCCCATACGGGACACAAGGTTTCAAAGGATAAGTTACAGCTGTGCCAGACCAGGGTAAAATATTTGGGACATTGCTTGACGCAAGGACTTAGACACCTCACCGCTGATAGAATACAGGCGATTCGCGACATGACTCTGCCACAAACCCAGCAACAAATCCGCACTTTTCTTGGAATGTGTGGGTACTGCCGAAACTGGATCCCAGGGTTCTCCATACTGGCTTTACCTTTGCAAGAGATGGTCTCTTCGAACAAACCAGATCGGATCTCGCACACAGATGAGTCCAAACTGGCATTTGAGAGGCTCAAACAGTGCCTATCGCAGGCACCTGCATTAGGCATACCAGATTATGGGAAACCCTTTGAATTGTACGGTACGGAAAATGCTGGGTGTGCGGCAGGTGTCCTAACCCAGAGACATGGTGATGCCAGCAGGCCGGTAGCTTACTACAGTGCACAGTTGGACACCGTAGCGCGGTCTCTCCCCACATGCTTGCGAAGTGTTGCAGCGATAGCTTTGCTAGTGAGTAAAAGCGAAGACGTAGTGTTAGGACACAACCTGACCGTCCATACACCTCATGCAGTATCAGCCTTACTGAACTCTGCCCAAACCAGACATGTCTCATCTGCGCGGTTTACAAGGTGGGAATTATCACTAATTGCCCCTGTAAACATCACCATTAAAAGATGCAGCTCACTAAATCCTGCAACTTATCTGCCAAGTGTGCGTGGACAGACACAAAGGGTGGAGGATGAGAATGATGGTGAAGGAGGATTTAGTGCAGACACTGATACGCATGATTGTATGGAATACCTGAACCAGACTTTCACTGCCAGACCTGACATTAGTGACATCCCACTGGAAGGCGCAGATTTTACTTTTTACACTGACGGTAGTTGCCACAGACAGACGGACTCGGGAGACTTGTGCACTGGGTACGCAGTTGTAGACGACAGAAGTATCATAGAAGCTGAGCCCCTGGGCCCACCGCACTCAGCACAAGTTGCTGAGCTGGTCGCCCTAACCAGAGCGTGTGAATTGGCCAAGGGTAAGTCAGCTAATATATACACAGATTCTAGGTATGCCTTTGGAGTGGTGCATGATTTCGGGGCCCTATGGCGCCTCAGAAATTTCATGACGGCAGCTGGCACACCTGTAGCGCATGCGTCCCACATAAAAAGACTTCTAACAGCGATACAAGAACCAGACAGGGTGGCTGTTATCAAGTGCAAAGCACACACTTACAACCAAGACCTAATTTCACTTGGTAACAGCCGGGCAGATGAAGCTGCTAATTCAACACAATCAACACAAAAATTAATTGAAATACAAAATTTGTGTTCTCCACAGGAAAAGGCGGTCTGGAGGTCAAAGGGGTATGGCCAGGAGTCCTCAGGACTCTGGACAGGTGGACAAGGTAAGCCAGTAGCCCCCAGAGCATATCTCCCAAGCTTAGCTGAGGCGGCACACGGTCTGACTCATCTGGGTAAAGAGGGTATGTGTAAGCTGGTGAGAGCCTACTGGTGTGCGCCAGGATTCTCTTATCATGCAGGTAAGAGAGCAATGACATGTCTTACTTGCTTGAGGAAGAATATTGGAAAGTCAATACCAACAGAGCCATCCCATATCCCTCCGACAGATGGCCCTTTTCAGGTAATACAAATTGATTTCATACAGTTACCACCCTGTAGGAATTTAAAATATGTGTTAGTCTATATTGATGTGTTTTCCAATTGGGTAGAAGCGTTCCCTGCTGCCACAAATACTGCTACGTTCACTGCAAAGAAAATTGTTCAGGAATTTGTGTGTAGATATGGTATCCCTAGAATAATTGAAAGTGATAGGGGTACCCATTTTACAGGTGAAGTCTTTCAGGTTATGTGCAAACTGATGGGAATTAATAGCAAGCTGCATACTCCGTACCGGCCACAGGCAAGTGCAAAGGTAGAGAGAGTGAACAGCACTATTAAGAACAAGCTGAGCAGAGTGATGGCTGAAACTGGATTGCTGTGGCCAGAAGCTTTGCCACTAGTGTTGTACAGCATCAGAACCACTCCCAGGTCTCCACTTAACCTATCACTCTTTGAGATTCTTTTTGGCCGACAACCCCATGTAATGATAGACCCCCAGGATGATTTGAAATGCAATAACGAAGTGACTGTGAAATATTTGGTTAGGATGAGCCAGCAGCTGAGGAATCAAAATAGGAATCTAAAGCTGGTGATTCCTGACCTACCGAACAGTAATTGTCATGACATTGAACCTGGGGATTATGTAATGATTCGAAATTTTCTACGCTCAGGTTGCCTCATTGACAGGTGGGAAGGACCGTACCAAGTCTTGCTAACCAGCACGACAGCATTAAAGGTTGCCGAAAGAGAGACTTGGGTCCACTCGTCCCACTGTAAGAAGGTCGCTGATCCGGAGAGAACCCGTGACAAAGAGCAAAGTGTAGAAAACATCGTATCACTGGAGTGTCTGTTCCGGGAAGGTTGAGACGGCACCTGAGCGCAGAGAACAACAAGACCAGAGGCGGTTGTCGCACCAGTTTTTTTTTGTTTCCATCTCCAACTACCCTTCTTCTCTTCTTCTCTTTCTCCCCCCCCCCCCCCCCCTTCTTGTCTCCCTTCTCTTCCCTTAACAAGATGGACTTACCCCAAGAGACTGCGTTCCGGGTTTTCCTGTTAATCCTGTTGTTGACCAGGACAGTCTGTTTTGGTGAGGGTCCCAGAGAGGTCGAGAAAGGATCTGGAATGGGTTCTGATGGCGAGGATGGATTTGTAGAATCTCAAGAGCAACACACTAATCAAGCAAAGGCGAGTATCAGAAAGCGCTCTGGTAGTCAAGGAGCTCGGAGGCACTGTGAAGGGTTATTGTCTGAGGAAAATTGCATTTGTAGGAATTGTGAGAACATAGTCGAGGATGGGTGCATCCAAAGATGTCAGTCCAGCCTTAATATCAACATGGACCGTCATCCATTGAGTGATTACCACTCACTAGTGGGTAAGGTCTTAAACCAGACAGAATGCTGGGTGTGCTCACAAGTACCTCAAGGTCAGAGCAAGTCAGGATTAGTACCATACCCTTTAGCAATAGATGAGGTACTCGAATTACGGGGTGGGAGACCGGTGGACAAGAAATTTAATATTTCTAGGCCCCCTAGCTTGAAGCTCCACCAGTATCATGTAGACAGATCCTTATTATGTTTCAATATTTCCAATTACCGAAAACCGGGAAATTGGGAAGTGACGTGGAATAACCAGACAATGACCTTTTTACACAGAGCTGATAGGATACCCATAGACTCTGAACTTGTACGCCAAATAGCCAACAGTGGAAGGTATTTCCGGTATAGGTATACTCGTGGAAGTAAGACCATGTGGGTTGGAAAAGTATCACCAGGGTACTGTGCTCATATCATCCAGCCCGATACTTGTACTGAGCAGACGGGAGAACTAGGGATTGGTTTTTTCACTTGGAAAGTTTGCAATATGGTGAAGTCATATTTTGTCCCCTATGTTCTCCCCGATGATGCCTATTTCATATGTGGGAGGAAGGCGTACAAGTGGCTTGCCCCGAGCTCAGAAGGATTGTGTTATATTGGAAGAGTGTTGCCAGAGGTCATGACCATAACCCATGATAAGATGAAAGAGGTTCACCGCAGTGCTCAGGCTCCTTATACTCATACTCACTATGAACACATCGTCAAGAGACACCTCATAGAGAGGACAGAGCACGTAGCCTCTGATTTGATCCACGAATCCACCGGGATTCAATTCCTTCTCGCATTAGACATCACCCGTACTGCCAGAGGAATTATAAATTATAGGTAGATCCATGCGCTAGCGAACCTGGTAGATAATATCACTGAGATGTATGACGAAACCTTCAGGTATACAGGAAGGGAGTTACAAGCTTACAAGACGGAACTGATCCAGCACAGGATGGTCCTTAATTATATCACAGCCGTGACGGGTGGGTACTGTGTCACTCTAGCAACTCAATATGGTGTGAAGTGTTGTACGTATATCACGAACAGCACTGACGACCCCACGGAGATAATCGATCAAAAGATGGACGATATCTTGCAGTTGAAGTGGGAGTTCCGGAGGAGACACAGCCTTACCCTGACTGCTGTGAGTAATGAACTGACCGGCTGGGTCTCATGGTTGAACCCACGCAATTGGTTCTCAGGTTTAGGAGAGTGGGCTCAAAATGTTATTATGAGTGTAGGGAAGTTTCTCCTTTGTATCCTGGGAGTCGTCATAATTATTGGCTTGATATTTAGGTGTGTTTGAATTCTAACGCGGCGCAAGCACGGCACAAAATTGATGAGTCTAAGGAGCGGGGGCGCTGTTACAGCAGCAGATTTAATTTACAACCTATCCATAGAGACAGTGTTGTGATAAGGATTGCAAATGAATTCCATGGCCTGTTTCTTTCACCCGTTTTTCCTTTGTCTCCCCTTCTGCCCAGATACACCCATCCGGAAAAGACATCAATCATACCCAAGAATGTTTATGAAAATGTTATGTGAATGTAATTTAGATATGTGTCTTATCTTCATCTCTACTACCTTCAGTTAATGACACACACATAGTCAACAGGTAATATCCACATGTACTAGCACTCACATATGTTCCCCCTCCATGTATCATCAACTAAATGTGCACCCTATTTGTTGGAACAAGAAGCCGAAAAGAGCTCGGTAGTGTTTGTTGGCCCACTTACAGACCCTTAATACGGGATAAGAAGGATTTAATGTATACTTCGCAATACCTCGAAGCTTATCTAGAACATACACGGCACGATGATACATGCCCCTCAGACATGGATCCATACATACATGCTTTTTACTATCCCACTAGGTCATACATTTCCCACCTACAACTCTCCCCCGATCATCCAATTTTCTGTAGATATTGTGTAGATATTTTTCTGTTTAGTGATTAGATAGTGGCAGTTATTGTTGACTGCCAAAGGGTGGACTGTCAAAGTCTAAAAATATTGCAGAACACACATCACGTACATACTACACACACATGCCCACTGCGCGTGCACTTGTTCTGCCGTGCGTGCACATATCCGCAATTTGCGTATGGTCGCTCCCGCGGTCCTGCGCGTGGTATGGGTATTTACGGCAGAGTTTGTGAGCGCATGGAGGGCTATCAAAACATTACATATTTAATCCAAATAGTGCACATTGTACAAATAGTCCCCCTGCACCACATCAGAAAGTAACAACAGTTTCAATGATTCCAGAACAAAGGGATTCACCTTTACAGGATAGGAGGGGACAGACTAAGGTTAAGGTGGTGTTTGGTATCCAACTGTAGGGTATTTTAAGGGTAACATTCCGGTTTTGGTTTACGGAAGATCGCATGTTCCTGAGGATAGTTAGGTGCAGAAGCAGAATATAGATATAAACTGTATTTACTGTATATTATGTATGCGGCGGGAATCCAGAGGAGACCACCCACAAGAGCAGTTGGGAAAGACATCGCCTACCTTTTCAAATCGACCTATGACCTCTCCTGTACTGTAAAAGTGCATTCCTGTGTCCAATGGACAAAGGGATTACAGTATCCATTGTATTGCTTTTGGAAGAATTGTATAAATAAAGCCTGCTGCAGCTTGGCCATACACAAGACTCACAACGCAATCAACCTGATAGCGTAGGACCGGGCCGGGTTGCGCAAGCGAATATTCTCACGTATGTACATTGACTGTAGCTATTTACTCTGTTGTATTGTAGTGCATAATTTGTATTGTTAACCCCCTTTCAGAAATATTACTCTGTGGTGTCGGAACCCAGTGATTAACTACAAATCGGTGTTGTGTCCTCTTTTCCCTGCTAAGGTTTAAAGTGTATTGTATTGCTTAGCTGTATAAGGTTTTATGTGTAATAATTGGGTGTGTACGCGCTGCGGGTACTTTGTACCGTCAGCGCTGCATTTGTACGCAGAGTCCGTACATAGTACAGGACTCATTACGCAAATAGCGTAAAAGGTACGTAGAGTGCATATTAAGTCTAGCGGCCGCAGCGGCTCCATGGTAAAAGTGTGTTTAAAGGTATAGCTGTATGTTTTAATATAAAAATCGACATTATCACATCAGACATTGGGGGGCCCGAGACTGCCTTATCCCTACACACAAAAAACCTGGCCAGGTTACTAGAAGTCACTTTTACCCATGGGCCTACGTTGTGTTCTTTTTCGGACTCTTCCCTTACTAGCCCATGGTAAAGGCCTGCTGGACCCACACTCATGTCTCTGTGTGTATTTCCCTGCACAAACTCCTCTATTTTATCTCCAACTTTAGAGTTACTATTAACCCCTCCAATTCCCCCTGCCTGACCCATGGGGAAGGGGGTCTCCCTGCACTGTTGCAGCCTCAAAGCTTCTCTCCCTGTCCATCAGCTGCAATGTCTGCACAATGCCAGTTTCTGTGTCCACCTGGAAGTCACACAGCATAGAGGCCTGGCCACCTTCCTCCAACAAGAAGATGCCTTCATCTGTGTTCTCCTTGGGCAGACCCGCATGAATATTCCCTGCTAAGGGGCAGGCCTCCCTCTTTGTTTCGGTCCAGTCCCAGCAGTCATGACCATTACACCTTGCTGTTCATACTGTTTGATACCAGCAACATACATGTAGGAACAGCAAGGTGATTGGAACCAGGGCTGTATTATCCTTTAGGCCATAGGTCTGCAAACTCGGTCTTCATTACCCCACACAGTGCATGTTTTGCAGGTAACCCAGCAGGTGCACAGGTGTATTAATTACTCACTGATACATTTTAAAAGGTCCACAGGTCTAGTTAATTATTTCACTTGCGATTCTGTGAGGAGACCTGGAAAACATGCACTGTGTTCGGTAATGAGGACCGAGTTTGCAGACCTATGCTTTAGGCTAAAGCCTAGGGGCCTTGCAGGGACTAGGGGGCCCGTCATTTTTTTTTTAATGAGGCACTTACACCTGTACCCTAGGGCTCCAATGGTTAAAGGCAAAGGAAGAACAATTGCGCTGTGAAAAAAAAAAGAAAAAGAGGTTAGCAAACTTTGGGGGCTATGTACCTAGTCTTGGAGAGAGATAAAGTGGACGAAGATAAAGTACCAACCAACCAGCTCTCTACTGGGTATCGATGTCCGTGTGAATACTGAATGTGTAAATGATGGCATAAGCTCTGCTTCCCAAACGTCAGCTCTGCTGGGGTGAAAGACTGAAGTGCCGGAAGGCGACCAAAATACCTGAAAGCCTAGGAGCCTGGACAGGGTAACATGATAGCATCAGGCACTGGCTGCAGATGTGTCAGCTGCACGTTCATCCTGTGAGTCTCCCATCCCAAAGGTGCTGGTGACAGGAAGTGGTTGGAGGACACTGAGCTCACTGTCAGGGGCAGAGGCGGAACTACCGCCAGTGCAACCAGTGCGTTGCACTGGGGCCCGCCTCTGTCCAGGCGCCCAAAGCATGTAATGAGTCAAACTGACTCATTACATGCCGCTGTGTGCTGCGGGCAACCGCTGCCCGCAGCACACAGCCACCCGGACGGAGAGGAGAGGAGCAGCGGTACGGGGGAGAAGGAGGAGGAGGGAGCCGCAGCAGCGCTTTGTTACTGGTGGAGGGCTGCTGCTGCTGTCTCTCTGCTTCACTATAGGCTGTCTTCTGAGAACAGCCTATAGTGAAGCAGAGGGGCAGCAGCAGCAGCGCTTCCACCAATAACACAGCGCTGCTGCGTCTCCCTCCTCCACCTCCCTCCTCCTCCTTTTCTCCTGCCCGGGAATCGTGACCAGAAGCTGCACCGAGGAGCCTGAGCTAGCGGAGAGGGTAAGTATAATTCTTCTTTCTTTCTTTCTTTCTTTCTTTCTTTCTTTCTTGGTACTGTCTGCCGCAATGTGTAAAAAGGGGGAACTGCCTGCCGCAATGTGTAAAAAGGGGGAATCTGCCTGCCGCAATGTGTAAAAAGGAGGAATCTGCCTGCCGCAATGTGTAAAAAGGGGACGCTGTCTGCCGTTATGTGTATAAAGTGTACGCTGTCTGCCGCTATGTTTAACAAGGGCACGCTGTCTGCCGTTATGTGTAAAAAGTGTACGCTGTCTGCCGTTATGTGTAAAAAGTGTACGCTGTCTGCCGCTATGTTTAACAAGGGCACGCTGTCTGCCGTTATGTGTAAAAAGTGCACGCTGTCTGCCGTTATGTGTAAAAAGTGCACGCTGTCTGCCGTTATGTGTAAAAAGGGGGACGCTGTCTGCCGTAATGTGTAAAAAGGGGACGCTGTCTGCCGTAATGTGTAAAAAGATTAATCTGTCCGCCGTAAGGTGTAAAAGGGTCTCTACCTGGTGTAGTTGTGCTACTGTGCGGCGTAATTTGAATAATGGAGACTACTGTGCACCGTTTTATGAATTGGTATTATTTTTGGCCACACCCCTTCCCCACAAAGCCACGCCACTATGCATTTTTACGCGCGCCTACGGCGCGCACTGCCCCTGTTTTGCATGCAGGGGTGGGGCTCCGATGCCGTTTCTTGCACACAGTACTAAAATGTCTAGTTACGGCACTGTTGCTAGGTATCCATTTATCTGGCCCTGAGCAGGTCCCCCTCACCAGATCCTCTCCAGGGGTGAGGGGGTGGACTTGGATGGGGGGGGGGGGGGGGGGGGGCAAAGCATTTTGTCGCACCTGAGCCCACTGCTCGCTAGTTCCGCCACTGGTCAGGGGAGCACATGGTCAGCAGCAATAATCAGGCAGACTGTGGCATGTAAACAATACAACTGGTATTAGGGGGCCTAAGGAACTATTCCCCATTAGACTACAGCAACTGGCCGAACCACTGACAGACACCAGGGGGTAAATTTACTAAGATGAGAGCTCTATTTAAGATGGGATGTTGCCCATAGCAACCAATCAGGTTCCAGATATTATCTTCTAGAGGGTTCTAGATAAATGAGAAGTAGAACCTGATTGGTTGCTATGGGCAACATCCCATCTTAAATAGAACTCCCATCTTAGTAAATTTACTCCCTGATGTCTGTCAGTGGTTCGTGGATTCACTTCGTTTATGGCAATTTCTGAATAAACCACCTCATAATTACCTACTCCTCTGGAACGTCCGGGAGACTTTATCCCTACTTTTTGGATAATGCCCCCGGACCCCTGAAAGAGTGGGTGGACTAATATCGGGAATCACACATCAGTAGGGACGGTGTGGGACCAAACAGATGTAATTCTATGAAAATCGCATTCATTTTGTCCCTGCCTCTCTTTTAATCATAAATACTAGTGTTTAGTCTGAATAACAACTGACCCTCTTGACCGTCTCTGCATGAGATGCTGCCACATGATTAGCTGGTGAAATATGTGCATTAATGTACAGCTGTACGTAATAATATGACTCCTGAGTGTGTGTATAAAATATATAGACATCACTTGTCGTGCGCTATTATGTAGTAATTCATGTTTATTAGTCATGTTCAATATAGATATTGGGCAGTGATTATAGCAAGTCTAGACTGACTCTGCCTGCAGGTGTAATAAAGTAAAAACATGCAGAATATGTATGTGGTATATAAATAACTGGTAGTAATAATAATAATATTGGAACTAATTGCACCTTATAGCTTTCCCTCCATAGGCTATGCTGCCAGTACACTCCGGGAACCAGCGGATTGCATGCTAGCTGCTGAGTGATCTCTCAGGATGAGTGTATTGTGATGGAGCTACCTTTATTCCTTCAGTGCTTATAAATTGATTTGCAGATGTGACCTTTCGGCAGTGCATGACTTGTAAGGGGATACAGCAATTTATCAGGGACTTATCCCCGTGACTTCCCAGGATCAAACGATAATTCTCGCTTAGCACTTGGATAAATCTCAATATAGCATGACAGCATAACCAATGGCTTTTGAAAGGAAGATTTAAGTAAATCACATGTTAAGGCCATACATATTCCATAAGATATACAGCCTTCTGGCTGATAAACGCACAGACCCTTGCCTTATAAATCACCGGTAAGAAATGCATCTTCGTTTCCCTGTGACATCACCGTGGCGGTCTTCCCTTGTTGGGACACAAAGATAGCGCGGGAGAGAATAAACCAGGTGAGAGAGGGAAATGCACATACTATGACCTTAAGAGGAGACTCGCAGGAATAGGACTGGGGAACATCTTCTGTTTCCATTCCATAGAGCCTCGTAAGACAAAATTCTTGTAAAGATTCACATTCCAGAGCGATTCCCTCAGAAATGAAGTTACCAGTGTTTTCTGCATCTTTATATAATGGCCCCACGCGGATAAGAACCATCGAAAACAGTCTACCTGGAATTAGCGCATATCGCGTAAATAGAGGCCAATCTGCTTATTTAGCCCAAACGTCTTTATTAACCCTTGTCAGGCCATTACAAATCCATGAACAGACGGAAAGTTGCTTAACAAATCCTACATGCGTCATGAGAAGACCTTGCAGCCATTGAATTGTAAAGCGCGACAGAATATGCAGGCGCTATTTAAGTCAGTGTTGTGGAGCTGAGAAGTCATCCTGGGCTTCTAGTCATGCAGGAATGAGCTGTAGGGCTGCAGCACAATGAATGTGCATGAAAGGAGCCTCGCAGAGAGAAAGGACAGGGAGGCGCCTTGCGATCCTCTGTGTTCTGTAGCTAAACAAGTCTTTCAGGTCACCTGAGAATAGTGCAGCCGTACCCCAGACACTCGCAGTGATGCGCTCCCCGTCTCAGTTACACGTAGATAAGTGTTTATTGTCTGCACTACATCAGACTCATTTTGAGGCAATTCAAAAAAATTATTTAATTTCATTTAATTTCAGGGTCTATGGGGGTTATTCAGGTGTGTTAGCAAATCAAAAAAGCAAGCTACTGGGCAAAGCCATGTTGCACTGCAGGTGGGGCAGATGTAACATGTGCAGAGAGAGTTAGAGTTGGGTGGGGGGGGTGCAATCTGAAATCTAAATTGCAGTGTAAAAATAAAGCAGACAGTATTTACCCTGCACAGAAACAATATAACCCACCCAAATCTAACTCTCTCTGCACATGTTATATCTGCCCCACCTGCAGTGCACATGGCTTTACCCAATTGCTAACTTTTTTGGTTTGCTAACAAACCTGAACAAGGCCCTATGTACGGTGTACCACACCTGTGATTAAGAGGTGGGTGCAGTGCAGATGTTTGCACAGCTGAGCGATTTTTTATGACTACGCAAAAAGTCCTGAAATCCCCTTTGGCGCACGCGTTTCCCTGACTGCAGTTCTCAGATGCCACAGAGGCCATGCTTAGCCAGAGTTGAAAAGAAGACATGTCCGTCGAGAGTAGTGACTGGCTTGGGTACTGTGCAGGAGTGTGGCCAAATTGGGGAGGTGTGGCCATGCCACCTCCCAATTTTACTTTATTTTTGTTTAAAGAACTTTGCGCTGCACCAAGAAGCTGGAAAGGAGGGCGGATTTGCAGGGAGAGAAAGGAGACTGCAACTGCTCAGCGCCAACAGGCTCTCTGGACCCTCCGCAGCCCAACACACAGCTACTTGCCTACTCTCCCGGAAGCTGCGGGAGGCTCCCGTTTTTTGGGGTAGCCCCCCACACCCTCGGAAGAGTAGGCAGGTCTCCCGCGTCCTGCTCGCACCTTAATGATGCAGGCAGGATGGAGACATACTCTCCCGTATTCGCTGGTCCGTGGGGAGGGGAAGGGGTTCAAATGACGCGAATGGCGTCATTTTCCCGTTGTGGGGTGGGGCTTGATGTCACAGCCTGGCCCCACCCCCGAGGTTTCCGGCATCATCCCCTCTCCAGGCTTCTCCCGGAGAGGAGAATTACAAAGTAGGTAAGTATGACACAGCAGCGTGTGCTGGGTTGGGGGAGAGAGACCGCTGTTGAGCAGTAGCAGTCTCCTCTCTCTCCCTGACTGATTGACTGATCCAGGCCCGTCCAGTCGGCTCAGGTAAGTATTATACACCCCTCCAGCTCCTTCGGTGCACGCTCCAGCTGTTATTATACAAACACATTGCTTAGTTTTGGCAAAACTTTAGGAGGAGGAAAGAGGCCAGGTATCTCCGTCATTGCAGAGAGATTTCCTGGCCTCCGCAACGCCAGCTAACGCGTCACCATGGGTGCCGCAAGCTGCATGATGACGTATGAGTGATCCGATGCGACGCGGGAAGGATTATTAATGAAGCAGGAGGCAGCAGTGATAGCTACTCTAACCACATCTGAATGGCCCTCATTGCGCCAGGCTGTGGGCTTGAAGAGCTACACCCAATGAGACTAGAGGATCTTGCGCCTAAGAGTTGTTGGGTGAGCTGATAGCGGAGTGTAACGTGAGTCTGGTTTCCCAGTGAATGCTCAGACCAGCTATAGGGGTGCTGAGTGTATACTGTAAGAGCTTGATGTTGGAGGCGGCGGTAAGTATGACCTGTCAGGGAGATGAGCAGTGGGTGTATGAATGTCAGCTCTTGTGACCACAGGGGTGAAGCATAACTTTCATATGTGACGTAAAAAGAAATCTGCATGCTGAAGAGAGAAGAAAGTGATGTCATACAGTCTGTCCCCAAGCATCTGTGCTTATACTGCGCTACTCCCCCTGCTCCCGCTACTCACCAGCTCACTGTACTAAGCCTGCACACACCGGGGCCCCTCTTTACTGTGAGATGAAGAGAACTCTGCTATCTGCAGTCTCTGCTGTTAGGTGCCAGGGGGTGCACAGACACCACGCTGCCAGGAGCAGGGGGCTACAATCACACATAGAGGCTTAGGCTTCTGGTATGTACAAATAAAATGTACTTATCCTGCACGGGTTCAGAGTGTTTACATCTTGCCGTCCATTTGATGGATCCTCTGCATTTCTTTAATCATTTCTCTATAACTAGAATGTAAATGAACAGGCCATGTAGCCAGGAGCAGACATTACCCTCCCACTGCTATATATATTAATGAAGTTCCCCGACTCCTGGGTTCTGTGTCTATGAGAAAGCCTAGTTATTGATCAGCAATGGGACTGTCTCCTCATAGCACAGGGGAAAGATACGGAGAGCCCTGGCAGAGTCAATATCATATTCTATTAGTTGAGTACACACCTGGCTGACCGAGCTACCGATTGGTAACATAGAATGTGATGACAGAAACAAATCACTTGGGCCATTTAGTCTGCCCATGTACACGCACACTTACACACTAGGGTTATTTTTTGTCAGACGCCAATTAACCTACCAGTATATTTTTGTAGTGTGGGAGGAAACCCACGCAAGTACAGGGAGAATATACAAACTCCACACAGTTAGGGCAGTGATGAGAATTGAACCCATGACCTCAGTGCTGTGAGGCAGTAATGCTAACCATTACAGCATCTGTAAGGTTTATGCACAAATGATCTTGTGCATACGCACTTAGCAATCTGCCACCTGACATACAGGCACTGGAAGTGACGTCATAGTCAATGGTTTCTGTGGCAGACATATGGGTCAGTCAGCGGGTCACCCGTACACCAGGGCCGTAACTGGTGTGGTGCGGACGGTGCTCAGCACACAGCACATATGCTCCGTGGAGCACACGGGTAGGCAGCTGCAATGCTGCCCCCTTGTAATGTATGTAGCAGTGCACCTGGCTCCTTCTCTGCTGGGTGCACATCTACATACATTACTAGGGGGGCACCACTGCAGGTGCCTGCCCGTGTGCTCCACCCCCTTCCATTTCCTGGGAGAGACGTCATGACAGGACATGAAAGGAAGGGTGGGGGTGGGGGGTAGACCAAATTCTCTTTCTGGCACAAGGCACCAAAATGTCTAGTTATGGCTCTGCCGTACACACAGGCTGATATACCGGAATATCTGCTAGCTATATTGGCATTGGCCGTGCAGCAGGGCCGACCTGATATGACTGCGAATGACGTTCGACAGACATATCGGTTGTACTCATGAACCGATGGTCCAACCGATATATTGTTCATTAGCTGTATGATCTATCAGCAAGTGTGTACCCAGTATGAGTTAGTGATTGGCCCACAGATATTTAGGGCTTGCTCACACCGGCCTCTCCAATCCTGCACTGATACTTTACTAAGGGTCCTTTTTTTTTTTTTTAAATATATTTATCAATTCTAAATCTCTGCACTGTACAGTATATCAATGATGTGCGATTAAAACCGGCATTTAGTAAATATACCCCTTGATATTTATAGGTATCTGGAGGAGAGATGGATGCTGTACACTGGTGGGGGTAGTCAATTGTTTGAAACGTCAGTTGGGTGTCTGTTTTTGCCTACCTGACAGACAGGAAAACAGACACCCAACCGACTTTTCAAACAACTGAATTCCACCCAATTGGGTCTAATTCACATTTGTACGTAAAACCGATGTTTGATTGACATGCTGCGGCGTGTTTTTTTATGGGGGGGGGGGGCGTGCCTCACCCCGCCCCTGTTTTGAAGGCATGACTGGTCCGTGCCCGGTTCCTATGGCCATCTTTGAGTAAGCTTCAGCTGTGACCTCAGGTGCAGCACTCACAGGAGGCGCCCCCTGCTGCAGTTGAATTTTAATGACCCGGAATTGCGCAGCCGCTTCCCTGCACTTCCTGAATTAGGCCCTTTGTGCGGAGCATATGGACAACTACACAGTACAGACAGCGGACCGTAGATGGGGTTGTAGAAAGAAATGTTACTTTGCCCTGTTGGTGATCTAATTTCGGTTTGGCATATCATACCCTTGAGATAGATCTGTCTGTATGAGCGTCTATTCCTCCTCCATTCCTTTATTATAAAAAGCTAGGAGAACCACAAGTGCCATCATGAACCTGGCACCTGCAAGAAAAAAAATATTTTATAAAACAACAGGACACTGACACCGAAATTAAAATCCCTTTGTTAAATAAACACATCCCTAGTGGTCTGATTCGTTACTCACCTGGATGTACAAGTGCTGTCAGAGAACAGATGTAACATTTTATTATTATTTATTACCAGTTATTTATATAGCGCACACATATTCCGCAGCGCTTTACAGAGAATATTTGGTCATTCACATCAGTCCCTGCCCCAGTGGAGCTTACAATCTATATTCCCTATCACATGTACACACAGACACATTCACGCTAGGGTTAATTTTGTTGGGAGCCAATTAACCTACCAGTATATTTTTGGATTGTGGGAGGAAACCGGAGCACCCAGAGGAAACCCACGCAAGTACGGGGAGAATATACAAACTCCACACAGTTAGAGCCATGGTGGGAATCGAACCCATGACTTCAGTGCTGTGAGGCAGTAATGCTAACCACTACACCAGGCATTCCCAACCACGGTCGTCAAGGCACACTAACAGTGCAGGTTTTAGTGATATCCAGCCCTCAACACAGGTGACTTAATTAGTAGCTGAGCTATTTTGATTTAACCATCTGTGCTGTAGCCTGGATATCACTAAAACCTGTAATGTTGGTGTGCCTTGAGGACCGTGGTTGGGAATGCCTGCACTACACCATCCGTACTGCCCCAATACATATCGGTGACGTCACCAATATTCACCACTTATAGACTGATCTCAGGCCAGCATAGAGGATTTGGGTCTTGGATATGAGCGGGGAAAGGGGGATTTTGTTTAGATTTTGTCCGTCTGACTTTCTGCAGACCTGTATTTCATCCACAGTCTCAACCTTGTCTCATCTATGTTTAGTTTTAAGATGTTATTAACATTACGAGTGTTAAACTATTATTATTATAACTGTCAAGAATAAAAATCTGAAGAGGTCCCCACTAGACCAGTTTATATACAGATGAAGACTTTTGTTGGGGGAGGGTGTTGGTGAGGAGGGGGGATGACGACGACAGACGACTTGTTTATGTATTGGTTAGGATAACGCGGATCTTTCTACGCATTCTGCAGTCTCATTGCAGTAGACTGTGAGCCGATTGCTTTATATCTCACTGTAGATTGTGAGATGATTGCTTTATACCTCACTGTAGATTATCAGATAAATGCTTTATATCTCACTGTACATTGTGAGCTGATTGCTTTATACCTCACTGTATATTATCAGCTAAATGCTTTATATCTCACTGTACATTGTGAGCTGATTGCTTTATACCTCACTGTATATTATCAGCTAAATGCTTTATATCTCACTGTAGATTATCAGCTAAATGCTTTATATCTCACTGTAGATTATCAGATAAATGCTTTATATCTCAATGTACATTGTGAGCTGATTGCTTTATATCTCACTGTAGATTATCAGCTAAATGCTTTATATCTCACTGTACATTGTGAGCTGATTGCCTTATATGTCACTGTAGATTGTCCGCTGATTGCTTTATATCTCACTGTAGATTGTCAGCTGACTGCTTTATATCTCACTGTACATTGTTAGCTGATTGTCTTATGTGTCACTGTAGATTGTCTGCTAATTGCTTTATATCTCACTGTAGATTGTCAGCTGACTGCTTTATATCTCACTGTACATTGTTAGCTGATTGTCTTATGTGTCACTGTAGATTGTCTGCTAATTGCTTTATATCTCACTGTAGATTGTCAGCTGATTGCTTTATATCTCACTGTAGATTATCAGCTAAATGCTTTATATCTCACTGTACATTGTGAGCTGATTGCCTTATGTGTCACTGTAGTTTGTCCGCTGATTGCTTTATATCTCACTGTAGATTGTCAGCTGACTGCTTTATATCTCACTATACATTGTGAGCTGACTGCTTTATATCTCAATGTACATTGTGAGCTGATTGCCTTATGTGTCACTGTAGATTGTCTGCAGATTGCTTTATATCTCACTGTAGATTGTCAGTTGATTGCTTTATATCTCACTGTAGATTGTCAGTTGATTGCTTTATATCTCACTGTAGATTGTCAGCTGATTGCTTTATATCTCACTGTACATTGTCAGCTGATTACTTAATATCTCGCTCTACATTGTCAGCTGATTGCTTTATATCTCACTTTACATTGTCGGCTGATTGCTTTATAGCTCACTGTAGATTGTCGGCTGATTGCTTTATAGCTCCCTGTAGATTGTCAGTTGATTGCTTTATAGCTCACTGTAGATTGTCAGCTGATTGCTTTATGTCACTGTAGATTGTGAGCGGATTGCTTTATATCTCACTGTAGATTTTCAGTTGACTGCCTTATATCTCACTGTAGATTGTCAGTTGATTGCTTTTATAGCTCACAGTACATTGTTAGTTGATTGCTTTATAGATCACTGTAGATTGTCAGTTGCCTGCTTTATATCTCACTGTAGATTGTCAGTTGACTGCTTTATAGCTCACTGTACATTGGCCCTCATTCCGACCCGATCACATGCTGCACTTCTTCGCAGCGGTGCGATCGGGTCTGGAATGCGCATGCATGGCGTGCACATTGCGCATGTGCGTCGTTGCCGGGCAACGATGCTGACAGCGAAGAGCGGTCGCAGCGGCGACCACAAGAAGATTGACAGCAGGAAGGCGTTCAGGGGCGTCAACTGATCGTTTGAAGCCGTTTTCGGGGAGTGGTAAGAAAAACGCAACTTGTCCAGGCGAACGGAGGGCGGATGTCTGACGTCAAAGCCGTGACCATCATCGCTGGACCCGTCGCACAGGGTAAGTATGTCCAGGGCTGGTCTTGTTTTGTGTGAAACATTTTTAGCATAGCAGGGCTGCACAAGCGATTGCAGCACTGCTATGCTAAAATACACTCCCCCATAGGCAGAGATTAGTTGATCGCACAAGCAGCAAAAAGTTGCTTGGTGCGATCAACTCGGAATGAGGGCCATTGTCAGCTGATTGCTTTATAGCTCACTTTATATTGTCAGCTGATTGCTTTATATCTCAATGTACACTGTGCGCTGATTGCTTTATAGCTCACTGTAGTTTGTCAGCTGATTGCTTTATATTTCAATGTACATTGTGAGCTGATTGCTTTATATGTCACTGTAGATTGTCAGCTGATTGCTTTATAGCTCACTGTAGGTTGTCAGCTGATTGCTTTATAGCTCACTGTAGATTGTCAGCTGATTGATTTATATGTCACTGTAGATTGTCAGCTGATTGCTTTATATTTCAATGTACATTGTGAGCTGATTGCTTTATATTTCAATGTACATTGTGAGCTGATTGCTTTATAGCTCACTGTAGATTGTCAGCTGATTGCTTTATATTTCAATGTACATTGTGAGCTGATTGCTTTATATGTCACTGTAGATTGTCAGCTGATTGCTTTATAGCTCACTGTAGATTGTCAGCTGATTGCTTTATATGTCACTGTAGATTGTCAGCTGATTGCTTTATATGTCACTGTAGATTGTGAGCTGATTGCTTTATAGCTCACTGTAGATTGTCAGCTGATTGCTTTATATGTCACTGTAGATTGTCAGCTGATTGCTTTATAGCTCACTGTAGATTGTCAGCTGATTGCTTTATATGTCACTGTAAATTGTGAGCGGATTGCTTTATATCTCACTTTCTAGTCCTCGTTTTTTGGGGCTTCATATATAAAGTACGCATGACGACAGTAAGACTTTGCATGTATGACCGTTGAGGCAGCCTCATAAGGGGCGGCTACAGTACATAATCTGCACGGGTTGAAGATCTATTGTCCTAATGTACATTTATCATGTATTCCTGCTCTGTGAAGCAGCTGTCAATCACCAAACGTGTTATCACCATCAGATCACACCCAACGCATGAAATAGATGGATGGCTTAGCCATGAGTCCCGTGGGTCATTTGTCATGTTGGGTGTGAGTGACCCTGATGACCTGATAACCACAGTCTGCCCTCCAGCCATGCTAGCGTTGGTGTGATAAGGGTCCAGCGCATGGCATTACTCTGCCAGTGATAAGACGGTGACCCAGGTGCTTGCACTGTACAGGTGTCCTGTCACATCCTCCCAGAGGCATTCTCTCCCCATAGTTCTCTGCAGCTCACGAGACCGAGTGACTCACTTTTGGCTGTGTGCATTCATTCAGAAAACAGGAGTCTTCTTGATCTTTGCACGCGAGGGAGTGTTCCCTATGGTCATTTTGCCTGTGTTGAAAAATTCTTTTTTCCCATGTGCCAAATTCCAGTAACACCCTCTCTTCCACGCCCTTCAGAATACAGTCCCGGGGCTTACATTTTCTGCCAGGAGTTCCGATGGGTGGGAAATACTATCCTGACCGGGATGGTACAATACAGGTGAACTTCTAACCTCTAAACAAAATCAGCATAAAAATAAAACCACCTGCTGCGCAGGGAGCCGTCACACCGCGTCTGTGTTCTGTTATTTCATTTAGGCTGATGCCTTTGAAAACTGCCAAAGACTGGTTCAGGTTCTGACAGAGGCTGGTTTAACAGGTATTGTTTCTACAAGGGAACGTTTGGTGTAGTAGTAACTTGAAGGTACGGAGCGTCAGTGATAACTTGTGGTATATTATTGTATATTGACAGTTGTAGGTCTCTTCTGTGGAATAGCTGTCCAGCGCTGTGCTATTTATATCTGCTGATACCGCAGTGGGGGTGGGGTGGTGCCAGTGTACCTATATATTGCCCATCCGAGGAAGGCAAGCTTTACCGAAGTGCTAGGAGATCTTACACTCTATGAATATAATATATACAACCAACAGGCTAAGATATATACTACATTTAAGTTGCTCAAAGGATCTTTATAATAGAGTTTAAAAAAAATATTCGGGAAGTTGGATGTATCCTTCATCTCCCAAGTAATGTTCTCATTTAAAAACCACTGACATAATGTACAATACTGTAACATACCAGATATCAAATCAGAAGGCAGCGATGGGCCCATGAAACGGAGCTAACAATCTAAGACGTACAGCACAGGAATCACTTGGGACATAAGTAAGTGCGGTGTAAGTTACGTAACAGTGAGCGTCGCTCAAGAGCAAGTGAGGAAGTAACAGTGAGCGTCGCTCAAGAGCAAGTGAGGAAGTAACAGTGAGCACTGGTGATGAGGCAGTGGGGAAGTAACAGGGAGTGCAGCTCAGGAGGAATTGGAGTAAGTAACAGTGAGCGATGTTGAGGAGGAAGTGGGGAAGTAACAGTGAGCAGCACTGAGGAGGAAGTGGGGAAGTAACAGTGAGCAGCAATGAGGAGGAAGTGGGGAAGTAACAGTGAGCAGCAATGAGGAGAAAGTGGGGAAGTAACAGTGAGCAGCACTGAGGAGGAAGTGGGGAAGTACCAGTGAGCAGCAATGAGGAGAAAGTGGGGAAGTAACAGTGAGCAGCACTGAGGAGGAAGTGGGGAAGTAACAGTGAGCAGCACTGAGGAGGAAGTGGGGAAGTAACAGTGAGCAGCAATGAGGAGAAAGTGGGGAAGTAACAGTGAGCAGCACTGAGGAGGAAGTGGGGAAGTACCAGTGAGCAGCAATGAGGAGGAAGTGGGGAAGTAACAGTGAGCAGCAATGAGGAGGAAGTGGGGAAGTAACAGTGAGCAGCAATGAGGAGAAAGTGGGGAAGTAACAGTGAGCAGCACTGAGGAGGAAGTGGGGAAGTAACAGTGAGCAGCACTGAGGAGGAAGTGGGGAAGTACCAGTGAGCAGCAATGAGGAGGAAGTGGGGAAGTAACAGTGAGCAGCACTGAGGAGGAAGTGGGGAAGTAACAGTGAGCAGCAATGAGGAGAAAGTGGGGAAGTAACAGTGAGCAGCACTGAGGAGGAAGTGGGGAAGTAACAGTGAGCAGCACTGAGGAGGAAGTGGGGAAGTAACAGTGAGCAGCAATGAGGAGAAAGTGGGGAAGTAACAGTGAGCAGCACTGAGGAGGAAGTGGGGAAGTAACAGTGAGCAGCACTGAGGAGGAAGTGGGGAAGTAACAGTGAGCAGCAATGAGGAGGAAGTGGGGAAGTAACAGTGAGCAGCACTGAGGAGGAAGTGGGGAAGTAACAGTGAGCAGCACTGAGGAGGAAGTGGGGAAGTAACAGTGAGCAGCACTGAGGAGGAAGTGGGGAAGTAACAGTGAGCAGCAATGAGGAGAAAGTGGGGAAGTAACAGTGAGCAGCACTGAGGAGGAAGTGGGGAAGTAACAGTGAGCAGCACTGAGGAGAAAGTGGGGAAGTAACAGTGAGCAGCACTGAGGAGGAAGTGGGGAAGTAACAGTGAGCAGCACTGAGGAGAAAGTGGGGAAGTAACAGTGAGCAGCACTGAGGAGGAAGTGGGGAAGTAACAGTGAGCAGCAATGAGGAGAAAGTGGGGAAGTAACAGTGAGCAGCACTGAGGAGGAAGTGGGGAAGTAACAGTGAGCAGCAATGAGGAGAAAGTGGGTAAGTAACAGTGAGCAGCACTGAGGAGGAAGTGGGGAAGTAACAGTGAGCAGCAATGAGGAGGAAGTGGGGAAGTAACAGTGAGCAGCAATGAGGAGGAAGTGGGGAAGTAACAGTGAGCAGCAATGAGGAGAAAGTGGGGAAGTAACAGTGAGCAGCAATGAGGAGAAAGTGGGGAAGTAACAGTGAGCGCCGATCAGAAGGAAGTGGAGGAAGAAACAGTGAGCACTGCTGAGGAGGAAATTGGGTAGTAAGAGTGAGTGAAGCTTAGGAGGATTTGGAGGAAGTAACAGTGAGCAGCGCTGAGGAAGTGAGGAAGTAACAGTGAGCATGGCTGAGGAGTAAATGGGGAAGTAACAGCACCGCTGAGGAAGTATCAGTGAGCACTGATGAGGAGGAGGTGGGGGAAGTAAAAGTGAGCTCAGCTCAGGAGGATGTAACAGTAAGCACTGCTGAAGAGGCACTGGGGAAGTAACAGTAAGTGCAGCGCAGGAGGAATTGGAGGAAGTAACAGTGAGCAGCTCTGAGGAGGAAGTGAGGAAGTAACAGTGAGCAGTGCCGAAGAAATAACAGTGAGCACGGCTGAGGAGTAAGTGGGGAAGTAACAGCGCCGGTGAGGAAGTAACAGTGAGCGCCGCTCAGGAGGAAGTAACAGTGAATTCTGCTGAGGAGGAAGTGAGAAAGGTCCAGTGAGCACAGCTCAGGAGGAAGTAACAGTGAGTACACCTCAGGAGGAAGTAACAGTGAGCGCCGCACAGGAGGAAGTGGGGGAAGTGACAGTAAGTGCCGCCTAAGCGGAAGTAACAATGAATTCTGTTGAGGAGGAACTGGGAAAGTAACAGCGAATGCTGCTCAGGAGGAAGTGGGGGAAGTAACAGTGAATTCTGAGTAGGAAGTTGGTAAGTTACAGTGAGCACAACTCAGGAGTAAGTAACAGAGAGTACAGCTCAGGAGGAAGTGGAGGAAGTAACAGTGAGTGCCACTCAGGAGGAAGTGGGGGAAGTAACAGTGAGTGCCGCTTAGGAGGAAGTAACAGTGAATTCTGCTGAGGAGGAAGTTGGGAAGTTACAGTGAGCGCAGCTCAGGAGGAAGTGAAGGAAGTAACAGTGAGCGCCGCTGAGGAGGCAGTCGGGTAGTAATAGTGAGCGCCGCTGAGGAGGAAGTGGCAAAGTAACAGTGAGCACAGCTGATGAGGAAGTAATAGTGGACACTGCTGAGGAGGAAGCGGGAAAGTAATAGTGAGTGCTGCTGAGGAGGAAGTGGGGAATTAACAGGGAGTACTGCTGATGAGAATGTAGGGAAGAAACAGTGAGCACTGCAGAGGATGAAGTGGAGATCTAACAGTGAGTGCCGCTGAGGAGGAAGTGGGGAGGTAAAAGTGAGTGTCACTGAGGTGGAATGGGGAAGTAACAGTGTGCTCTCATATATAAGGCCTCTACTGCATAGGACTTTGGGCATAGCAATTTGCTCCTGGAACAAACCATGTTGCGCTACAAAGGTCACATATAGACACTATGGGGGTCATTCCGAGTTGATCGCTTGCTAGCTAGTTTTACCAGCCGTGCAAACGATATGCCGCCGCCCACTGGGGAGTGTATTTTAGCTTAGCAAAAGTGAGAACGCATGTGCAGCCGAGTTCTGCAAAAACAGTTTGTGCAGTTTCAGAGTAGCTCTGAACCTACTCAGCGCTTGCGATCACTTCAGCCTATTCGTGTCCGGATTTGACGTCAGCCACACCTGCATTTTTTCAGACACGCCTGTGTTTTTACAAACACTCCCTGAAAACGGTCAGTTGACACCCAGAAACGCCCCCTTCCTGTCAATCTTCTTGCGGCCGCCAGTGCGAAGGAAAACTTCGCTAGAACCTGAGCACAACCACAAAGAGCTTTGTACCCGTACGTCGCGCGTGCGCATTGCGGGGCATACGCATGCGCAGAAATGCCATTTTTTCACCTGATCGCTGCGCTGAGAAAATCGGCAGTGAGCGATCAACTCGGAATGACCCCCTATGTAGCTTTCGTTTTTACACTGAGTTTTAAAGTGCCCATACACTAGTGCGATTGTGCCCGATTTCAACAAATCGGGCCGAAAAATTGGATGAAACGTGGCAGATCGCAGGTCAATCCAATCTGAAGTGCGACCCCGTGCTCATCGGATCGCAGAGGCTGCACTGTAGATTTCTCTGAGGTGGTGGGTTCAGGCAGCCTTGGCTGGGATTGCATATGATACATCATATACAAAAGGACTGCATACGATGTATCATATGTGAGCCTGCCGCCCGGGAAGCTGCCGGGCAGTTCAAGAACAACGTATGCGACTTCTCCCCTCGGAGGAGACGCACTAGTGTATGGCCATCTATAGAATTAACCTGCCCCACCTGCAGTGTAGCATGGTTTCACCAAGGTGCACTGCAAACTGGTCTTTATTCGCTTTACTCCTAATTCTAAATCGGGCCCTGAACTGGCAGGAGTGTGATAATGGGAGGCTAATTGCTAGTGTGGGATCTGGGGTGGATGAGAAGCACATCCCCTGGGGAGAGGATAAATTGGGGGATTGGTTGTTGAGTTTGGAGCATGGTGATGAAAATCGGAATTTAATACCTACCAGTAATTCCTTTTCTTGTAGTCCGTAGTGGATACTGGGGTGACATTAGTACCATGGGGTATAGATCGGATCCATTGGAGCCTAGCACTTTAAGAGATCAGTCAGTGTGTGCTGGCTCCTCCCCTCTATGCCCCTTCTGCAGACTCAGTCTAGGAAAACTGTGCCCGAGGACATACTTTTACAGAAGGATATAAACACAAATAGAGGTAACGAACCAACACACAACAATAACGAAGATAGCAGAGCTAACCAGAACAGAGGAAAGCAACGCTAACTATAATAAAGGATAGCAACGCTAACCAAACACGGAACAGGGACAACAACAGCAGACCCAATCAAGAACACTTACAACCAGGTAATCAGGAACTCGAAGCACTGAGGCGGGCGCCCAGTATCCACTATGGACTACGAGATAAGGAATTACTGGTAGGTATTACATTCCTATTCCCGCGTACGTCCTAGTGGATACTGGGATGACATTAGTACCATGGGGAAGTCCCACAGCTCCCAGAACGAGTGGGAGAGTGCCGAGACCCCTGTAAAACCGCCTGACCAAACTGAAGGTCAGCACTGGCCAAGGTGTCGAACCCCTAGAACTTAACAAACGTGTTCGAACCAGACCAGGTAGCTGTACGGCACAACTGTAAGGCCGAGAAGCCCTGGGCAGCTGCCCAGGAAGAACCCACCGACCATGTGGAGTGGGCCTGGATAGAACTCGGCAGCGGCAATGCTGCAGAAGCATAGGCTTGTTGAATGGTCAACCTGAGCCAGCGCGCAATGGGCTGCTTAGAAGCAGGACGACCAATCTTGATAGCATCATAAAGGACAAAAAGGGAGTCAGACTTCCTGTAATGAGCTGTCCTCTTGACGTAAATCCTCAAAGCCCTCACAACATCCAAGGACTTTGGAGCAACCGATGAGTCAGACAGTATTGGATCCACTATCGGTTGATTAATGTGAAAAGCCGATACCACCTTCGGCAGAAGTTGTGGGCAAGTACTGAGCTCCGCCCTATCCACGTGAAACATCGAAAAATCGTCTCTAACAGGCAGGGCCGCCATCAAGAGGGTACTATGTGTACACTTGGCCCGGACAGAGAGTGGAGGGCCCGGGCCGCTCATACTGCTGCTGAGGAAGCTGGCACCCATCAGACCAGCGAAACGCGTTCGACTTTTCCTGCAGAACCCTCATCCACCTCCTGGCGATATTTTGACCTACTAGCCTCCACTGGATCAAATTCCTACACAAGTTTCTCACAGACTCGGACTCGTCCCCATTTGGCATTTGGTTTCTATTTGCAGAGGATACCTAGGGGACCTTATCCGGAAACAAGTCTGGTAAAATACATTTACACCCTATTGAACTTGTGGGCAACTGTGGATTAGTGTCCTAGCCAGGGACCGTGGACATTGTGTTTGGAAGGGTACTTGTGGCATTTTAAACCTTCATTGTGCTATAGCAATTGTTTTTTATTCTTGAGGAGTAGGATAATCTCCTTTTATGAATGTATATTAAAAGTAATTATTTACATTTTATCAATTGATCCAGTTGTCTGATGTATCTTTGAATAACAACCGGCGCCAGTACCCATTTTTTTTTCTTTTTTACATAACTAAGGGAATTGACCTTCCCTGTACCGGCTGCCGTTGCCAGCGCACTCTGTTTGTATCTTTTCCCTATGAAAGGACACAGACCGGTTTCAGATCTGCAAACTTCTCAATGGTCTATCTACTTGAAAAGAGCTTAAATTTATCAAGTGACAAATATGTTAAAACTGTGCTTAAAATGCTATATGTTACCCGACAGCCCCACCTGAAAGTCCAGGTACTTTTCAAGGGGTGTGGACTAATCACAGGAGGTGTGGTCATGTACCCTTAGAAAAAATACTGAAAAAAATTGTATTTTAAGCACCTCCATGGCCACACTGCAGCCCAGTACACAGCAGAGTGTGCTGGGCTGAGGAGAAAAGCTGTAGCTGCCATGCTACTGGAACCTCACTGGGCTCCTCCATCAGACCTGGGCCCAGGTAATTTGTACCCTCTTTCCCCCCTCTCTTGACACCACTGCTTGTGGGTGCCTAAATCTTCCTTCCCCACTGCCTAAAAACTAGTGATGAGCGGGTTCGGATCCTCGGGATCCGAACCCGCCCGAACTTCACCTTTTTTTTCACGGGTCCGAGCGACTCGGATCCTCCCGCCTTGCTCGGTTAACCCGAGCGCGCCCGAACGTCATCATCCCGCTGTCGGATTCTCGCGAGATTCGGATTCTATATAAGGAGCCGCGCGTCGCCGCCATTTTCACACGTGCATTGAGATTGATAGGGAGAGGACTTGGCTGGCGTCCTCTCCGTTATAGTAGAAGAAAAGAGTAAAGAGACTGAGGGGCAGATTTATTAAGCCTGGTGAAGTGATAAATTGGAAGGTGATAAAGGACCAACCAGTCAGCTCCTAACAGTCATTTTTCAAACCCAGCCTGTGACATGGAAGTTAAAATCTGATTGGCTGGTCCTTTATCACCTTCCACTTTATCACTTCACCAAGCTTAATAAATCTGCCCCTGAGTGACTTATAATTGTGGGGAGGATTGGGGACGGGGAGCAGCTGTTGGAGTACAGTGCAGGGTTTTGATTATACCACCAGTGAGTTTAATCCTTTGTTTCTCTGCCTGAAAAAAACGCTCCACCATATCTGTGCTCACTCAGTGTGCTGCACTGCTGCATGATATATCTGTGCTGAGTGCACTGCTCAGTGCTCACACTGCCTAATTGTGGGGACTGGGGAGCAGTTATAGCAGGAGTACAGTGCACAGTTTTGCTGACAGTGACCACCAGTCCAGTATACGTTTGTCTGCCTGAAAAACACTCCTGTGGTGGCTTTTTTTTTATTCATACTAGTTTAGCAGTCTGCTGACAGTGTCCACCAGGTCCGTTATTATTATACAGTATATTTATTATATCTATTAGCAGTACGGTAGGCCACGGCTGTACCTACCTCTTTGTCGTCAGTGCACTCGTTGTCCATAAGTAATATAATACTATACTATCCATCCATCTACATTGTATACCTGTGATGGCTTTTTTTTTCTTCATACTAGTTTAGCAGTTTGCTGACAGTGTCCACCAGGTCCGTTATTATTATACAGTATATTATATATATATATATATATATATATAGCAGTACGGTAGGCCACGGCTGTACCTACCTCTGTGTCGTCAGTGCACTCGTCGTCCATAAGTAATATAATACTATACTATCCATCCATCTACATTGTATACCTGTGGTGGCTTTTTTTTCCTTCATACTAGTTTAGCAGTCTGCTGACAGTGACCACCAGGTCCGTTATAATTATACAGTATATTATATATATATATATATATATACATATATATATATATATATGTATAGCAGTACGGTAGGCCACGGCTGTACCTACCTCTGTGTCGTCAGTGCACTCGTCGTCCATAAGTAATATAATACTATACTATCCATCCATCTACATTGTATACCTGTGGTGGCTTTTTTTTTCTTCATACTAGTTTAGCAGTCTGCTGACAGTGTCCACCAGGTCAGTTATTATTATACAGTATATTATATATATATATATAGCAGTACGGTAGGCCACGGCTGTACCTACCTCTGGGTCGTCAGTGCACTCGTCGTCCATAAGTAATATAATACTATACTATCCATCCATCTACATTGTATACCTGTGGTGGCTTTTTTTTTCTTCATACTAGTTTAGCAGTCTGCTGACAGTGTCCACCAGGTCCATTATTATATTATACAGTATATTATATATATATATATAGCAGTACGGTAGGCCATGGCTGTACCTACCTCTGTGTCGTCAGTCGTCCTCCATAAGTAATATAATACTATACTATCCATCCATCTACATTTTATACCTGTGGTGGCTTTTAGTTGTGCGCATTAAAATATGGAGAACAAACATGTGGAGGTTAAAAAAATAGGGAAAGATCAAGATCCACTTCCACCTCGTGCTGAAGCTGCTGCCACTAGTCATGGCCGAGACGATGAAATGCCATCAACGTCGTCTGCCAAGGCCGATGCTCAATGTCATAGTACAGAGCATGTAAAATCCAAAACACAAAAGATCAGTAAAATGACCCAAAAATCAAAATTAAAAGCGTCTGAGGAGAAGCGTAAACTTGCCAATATGCCATTTACGACACGGAGTGGCAAGGAACGGCTGAGGCCCTTGCCTATGTTCATGGCTAGTGGTTCAGCTTCACATGAGGATGGAAGCACTCATCCTCTCGCTAGAAAAAAGAAAAGACTTAAGCTGGCAAAAGCACAGCAAAGAACTGTGCGTTCTTCGAAATCCCAAATCCCAAAGGAGAGTCCAATTGTGTCGGTTGCGATGCCTGACCTTCCCAACACTGGACGAGAAGAGCTTGCGCCTTCCACCATTTGCACGCCCCCTGCAAGTGCTGGAAGGAGCACCCACAGTCCAGTTCCTGATAGTCAAATTGAAGATGTCAGTGTTGAAGTACACCAGGATGAGGATATGGGTGTTGCTGGCGCTGGGGAGGAAATTGACAAGGAGGATTCTGATGGTGAGCTGGTTTGTTTAAGTCAGGCACCCGGGGAGACACCTGTTGTCCGTGGGAGGAACATGGCCATTGACATGCCTGGTCAAAATACAAAAAAAATCAGCTCTTCAGTGTGGAATTATTTCAACAGAAATGCGGACAACTGGTGTCAAGCCGTGTGTTGCCTTTGTCAAGCTGTAATAAGTAGGGGTAAGGACGTTAACCACCTCGGAACATCCTCCCTTATACGTCACCTGCAGCGCATTCATAATAAGTCAGTGACAAGTTCAAAAACTTTGGGCGACAGCGGAAGCAGTCCACTGACCAGTAAATCCCTTCCTCTTGTAACCAAGCTCGCGCAAACCACACCACCAACTCCCTCAGTGTCAATTTCCTCCTTACCCAGGAAAGCCAATAGTCCTGCAGGCCATGTCACTGGCAAGTCTGACGAGTCCTCTCCTGCCTGGGATTCCTCCGATGCATCCTTGAGTGTAACGCCTACTGCTGCTGGCGCTGCTGTTGTTGCTGCTGGGAGTCGATCGTCATCCCAGAGGGGAAGTCGGAAGACCACTTGTACTACTTCCAGTAAGCAATTGACTGCCCAACAGTCCTTTGCGAGGAAGATGAAATATCACAGCAGTCATCCTGTTGCAAAGCGGATAACTCAGGCCTTGACAACTATGATGGTGTTAGACGTGCGTCCAGTATCCGCCGTTAGTTCACGGGGAACTAGACAATTGCTTGAGGTAGTGTGCCCCCGTTACCAAATACCATCTAGGTTCCACTTCTCTAGGCAGGCGATACCGAGAATGTACACGGACGTCAGAAAAAGACTCACCAGTGTCCTAAAAAATGCAGTTGTACCCAATGTCCACTTAACCACGGACATGTGGACAAGTGGAGCAGGGCAGACTCAGGACTACATGACTGTGACAGCCCACTGGGTAGATGTATTGCCTCCCGCTGCAAGAACAGCAGCGGCGGCACCAGTAGCAGCATCTCGCAAACGCCAACTCGTTCCTAGGCAGGCTACGCTTTGTATCACCGCTTTCCAGAATACGCACACAGCTGAAAACCTCTTACGGCAACTGAGGAAGATCATCGCAGAATGGCTTACCCCAATTGGACTCTCCTGGGGATTTGTGGCATCGGACAACGCCAGCAATATTGTGCGTGCATTACATCTGGGCAAATTCCAGCACGTCCCATGTTTTGCACATACCTTGAATTTGGTGGTGCAGAATTATTTAAAAAACGACAGAGGCGTGCAAGAGATGCTGTTGGTGGCCAGAAGAATTGCGGGCCACTTTCGGCGTACAGGCACCGCGTACAGAAGACTGGAGCACCACCAAAAACACCTGAACCTGCCCTGCCATCATCTGAAGCAAGAAGTGGTAACGAGGTGGAATTCAACCCTCTATATGCTTTAGAGGATGGAGGAGCAGCAAAAGGCCATTCAAGCCTATACATCTGCCCACGATATAGGCAAAGGAGGTGGAATGCACCTGTCTCAAGCGCAGTGGAGAATGATTTCAACGTTGTGCAAGGTTCTGCAACCTTTTGAACTTGCCACACGTGAAGTCAGTTCAGACACTGCCAGCCTGAGTCAGGTCATTCCCCTCATCAGGCTTTTGCAGAAGAAGCTGGAGGCATTGAAGGAGGAGCTAAAACAGAGCGATTCCGCTAGGCATGTGGGACTTGTGGATGGAGCCCTTCATTCGCTTAACCAGGATTCACGTGTGGTCAATCTGTTGAAATCAGAGCACTACATTTTGGCCACCGTGCTCGATCCTAGATTTAAAACCTACCTTGGATCTCTCTTTACGGCAGACACAAGTCTGCAGAGGTTCAAAGACCTGCTGGTGAGAAAATTGTCAAGTCAAGCGGAACGCGACCCGTCAACATCTCCTCCTTCACATTCTCCCGCAACTGGAGGTGCGAGGAAAAGGCTACGAATTCCGAGCCCACCCGCTGGCGGTGATGCAGGGCAGTCTGGAGCGACTGCTGATGCTGACATCTGGTCCGGACTGAAGGACCTGCCAACGATTACTGACATGTCGTCTACTGTCACTGCATATGATTCTCTCACCATTGAAAGAATGGTGGAGGATTATATGAGTGACCGCATCCAAGTAGGCACGTCAGACAGTCCGTACGTATACTGGCAGGAAAAAGAGGCAATTTGGAGGCCCTTGCACAAACTGGCTTTATTCTACCTAAGTTGCCCTCCCTCCAGTGTGTACTCCGAAAGAGTGTTTAGTGCCGCCGCTCACCTTGTCAGCAATCAGCGTACGAGGTTACTTCCAGAAAATGTGGAGAAGATGATGTTCATTAAAATGAATTATAATCAATTCCTCCATGGAGACATTCACCAGCAGCAATTGCCTCCAGAAAGTACACGGGGACCTAAGATGGTGGATTCCAGTGGGGACGAATTAATAATCTGTGAGGAGGGGGTGGTACACAGTGAAAGGGGTAATGAATCAGACGATAATGATGAGGTGAACATCTTGCTTCTGTAGAGCCAGTTTGTGCAAGGAGAGATTGATTGCTTCTTTTTTGGTGGGGGCCCAAACCAACCAGTCATTTCAGTCACAGTCGTGTGGCAGACCCTGTCGCTGAAATGATGGGTTCGTTAAAGTGTGCATGTCCTGTTTATACAACATAAGGGTGGGTGGGAGGGCCCAAGGAGAATTCCATCTTGCACCTCTTTTTTCTTTCATTTTTCTTTGCGTCATGTGCTGT
Organism: Pseudophryne corroboree; assembly: GCF_028390025.1. NCBI lineage: Eukaryota > Metazoa > Chordata > Amphibia > Anura > Myobatrachidae > Pseudophryne > Pseudophryne corroboree. The sequence continues at coordinate 56,676,522 of NC_086452.1, read as the reverse complement.
TTGGGGAGTATTTTTTTGAAGGGCCATCCTGCGTGACACTGCAGTGCCACTCCTAGATGGGCCAGGTGTTTGTGTCGGCCACTAGGGTCGCTTAGCTTAGTCACACAGCTACCTCATTGCGCCTCTTTTTTTCTTTGCGTCATGTGCTGTTTGGGGAGTATTTTTTTGAAGGGCCATCCTGCGTGACACTGCAGTGCCACTCCTAGATGGGCCAGGTATTTGTGTCGGCCACTAGGGTCGCTTAGCTTAGTCACACAGCTACCTCATTGCGCCTCTTTTTTTCTTTGCGTCATGTGCTGTTTGGGGAGTATTTTTTTGAAGGGCCATCCTGCGTGACACTGCAGTGCCACTCCTAGATGGGCCAGGTGTTTGTGTCGGCCACTAGGGTCGCTTAGCTTAGTCACACAGCTACCTCATTGCGCCTCTTTTTTTCTTTGCGTCATGTGCTGTTTGGGGAGTATTTTTTTGAAGGGCCATCCTGCGTGACACTGCAGTGCCACTCCTAGATGGGCCAGGTGTTTGTGTCGGCCACTAGGGTCGCTTAGCTTAGCCATCCAGCGACCTCGGTGCAAATTTTAGGACTAAAAATAATATTGTGAGGTGTGAGGTGTTCAGAATAGACTGAAAATGAGTGGAAATTATGGTTATTGAGGTTAATAATACTATGGGATCAAAATGACCCCCAAATTCTATGATTTAAGCTGTTTTTTAGGGTTTTTTGAAAAAAACACCCGAATCCAAAACACACCCGAATCCGACAAAACAAATTCGGTGAGGTTTTGCCAAAACGCGTCCGAACCCAAAACACGGCCACGGAACCGAACCCAAAACCAAAACACAAAACCCGAAAAATTTCAGGTGCACATCACTACTAAAAACCCGCTTGGTGCCTATCCTCCCCTTGAAAGTGACCAGCCCTAACCCCCCCCTCCCCGGTACCAAACCATAACCTTCCTGTGCCTGCACCCTAAACCGAACCCCCCGCGGCAGGATGCAATCCTGTTTTAACACCGGCAGTTCTTTTTACTTAGCTCACCACAGGCAGTGGTGAATTTCCCATTAGGCAAGTGCCACTGTACTGTACCATATGACATCTTGAACGGAGTGTAAATGCAGTAGCGGATCTTGCCACGGGCAAGCAGTACTTTTGCCCGGGGCGCCGCCTTCCGGAGGGCGCAGGGCGCCTTCCGGAGGGCGCCGCACCAGGGCAAGATCCGCTGCTGCAGTGTGTGCCCCCCGGCCCCCGCTGTCGCCCTGCTGCCGCTGGCCGCTGGGAAGGGAAACTAGACGCGTACGCGTCTAGTTTCCCTTCGTGGAGAGGTCCTTTACTGTGCGGTGCGCGATGACGTCATCGCGCACCGCACGGCCAAGGTCCTCTCCACGAAGGGAACTAGACGCTACGCGTCTAGTTTCTCTTTGTTGAAAGGACCTTTGATGTGCGGTGCGCGATGACGTCATCGCGCACCGCGCATCATTCCAGTCTGTACAGGGGGCGTAAATGACCACGCCCCCTGTATTAAGCCACGCCCCCCAATGGCGCCCGGGGCGCCAGAAGCCCTGGAACCGGCCCTGTGTAAATGGGTAGGACAGGGGCAGTATGCGCATGTTAATATATATATATACTTTTTTTTTAAATGTTTTTTCTTTTTAAATCAGTTGCTATCAGGCTCGGCACTACCTGCTGAGCAAGGTCTTCCTGCTCTGCTACCTTGCTGATGCACAGTGTTGCTGCTGGATGCCGCAGCCTGCACCTGTCACACTGTATGACAGGTTGTGGTACCGGCAGTATGATGAACAGAAGCTCTTCAGTTACTATGATTTCCTCCTGCGTCAGGACCCTCCCCCAACCCCCTGCTCGCTCCTCCCCACTGTGCTTGTCAAGCTGGAAGACAGGCAGCAGTGTGCCCCCAACCTCTCTTTCCTACCGTCTGCGACTGAAGAGACAGCAGTCTTCAGCACCGCCCCCTCTCCCCTCCCCCCTCCATCAGAGATGGATTCAAGTAGTAGGGGGCAGTGCCACCAGTGCACAGGAAGTCACGTGATGTACACCTGCCTGTGTACTGTAAAAGGAGGGGGGGGGGCTGCCTATTTTGTCAGTCCCGGGCCCCACAGTTCCTGATGGGGATAAGGCCCCCAATTCTGATACACGTCTTGCAGAGGCTAAAGCCAGCAACGTGACTGTCTTCCACGTTAGATATTTCAAGTCTACCCTGTGTAAGGAAACAAACCAGTCCAACTGGAAAAAGGTCAAGACCACATTGAGATCCTACAGAGCTGTGGGAGGGACAGAGGGTGACTGAATGTGAAGAACACCCTTTAGGAAAGTCTGTACTTCTGGGAGTACCGCTAGTTGTTTCGGGAAGAATATAGAGACGAAATCTGAACTTTGATGGAGCCTAACCTTAAACCCTTATCCACACCTGCTTGCAGGAAAAGCAGAAAACGGGCAAGTCGAAATTCCGCAGGAGGATATTTCCTACCCTCGCACCACGAGACATATTTCTTCAAGGTACGGTGGTAATGCTTGGACGTGACCAACTTACGGGCCTGGACCATAGTGTAAATAACCTTGGATGGGAGATCTTTTCTAGCTAAGATCTCCCTCTCAACTTCCAAGCCATCAAACGTAGCCGCAGTAAGTCTGGATAGACGAATGGAACTTGTTGAAGAAGGTCCTTGAGTAGCGGCAGAGGCCAGGGTTCCTCCAGAGACATGGGGGGTCATTCCAAGTTGATAGCTCGCTAGCAGTTTTTAGCAGCCGTGCAAACGCATTGTCGCCGCCCACTGTGGTGTGTATTTTCGCTTTGCAGAAGTGCAAACGCCTGTGCAGCAGAGCGCCTGTAAAAACATTTTGTGCAAAACAAGACCAGCCCTGTACTTACTTTTCGTGTGCGTTGATTCTAACGTTGGAGGGTTGGCTTTTGACGTCAGTTGACACCCAGAAACACCCCTTTCCTGTCGATCTTCTTGCGGCCGCCAGTGCAAATTAAAACGGCGCTAGAACCTGTGCAAAACCACAAAAGCCTTTGTACCCGTACATAGCGCGTGCGCATTGCGGTGCATACGCATGCTCAGAAATGCCAATTTTCTGCCTGATTGCTGCGCTGCGAACAACAACAGCAGCAGCAAGTGATCAACTCAGAATGACCCCCTTGGTTAGGAGGTCCGCATACCAGGCCCGCCAAGGCCAATCCGGGGCAATTAGAATTGCCTGAACTCTTTCCCTTTTAAGTCTTTTTAGAACTCTTGGAATGAGAGGGATTGGAGGGAACAGGTATATAAACTGGTAGTACCACGGCACCGTCAGAGCATCCACTGCTGCAGCCTGTGGATCCCTCGTTCAGCACATGAACTACGGAGCTTCTTGTTGAGACGAGAAGCCATCAGGTCTATCTGCGGACAGCCCCACTGGTGAACCAGTTGTTGGAACACCTGAGGGTGAAGGCTCCATTCCCCCAGATGGAGGCCGTGCCTGCTGAGGAAGTCCGCTTCCCAGTTGTCCACTCCTGGAATGAATATGGCTTAGATGGCGCTTCCGTTGGCTTCCGCCCAGAGGAGTATCCTTGACACCTCTCGCATTGCGACCCTGCTCCTCCCTGTCGGTTGATGTACGCCACTGCCATGGCGTTGTACCTGGATGGCTTGATTCTGTAGAAGATAGGAGGCCTGCAGATGAGCATTATAAATTGCCCTGAGTTCCAGGACATTTATGGGAAGGGCAGATTCCTGACACGACCACTTCCCCTGGAACTGGGCCCCCTGGGTCAAAGCCCCCCAACCTCTGAGACTGGCATCCGTCGTCAGTAGGGTCCAAGACTGGGTGCTTAAAGACCGACCCTCCACAAAGTAGCCACCACAACAGGGAGAGCCGTGCTTTTGGCGAGAGGTTTAATCTCTGGTGCATGTGCAGGTGAGAACCTGACCATTTGTCTAGCAGATCCAGCTGGAACGGATGCGCATGAAACCTGCCGTACTGTATTGCCTCGTAGGAGGCTACCATTTTGCCCAGCAATCTAATGCAAAGATGAATCAAGATTTTGCAGGGTCTGAGTACCGAGCGGACCATAGCCTGGATAGTCAACGCCTTGTCCATTGGAAGGAATACCTTCTGAGAGACTGTGTCCAGGATCATTCGCAGAAATTGAATTCTTTGAGACGGTTCCAGGTGAGACTTCTGGAAATTTCGGATCCTTCCATGCTCCGTAAGTAGGTGAGTTGTCAAGTCCATGCTGTGCAGCAGTTGTTCCTTGGACACCGCCTTTATTAGAAGATCATCCAAGTATGTGACTATGGCCCTCATTCCGAGTTGATCGCTAGCTGCCGTTGGTCGCTGCGTAGTGATCAGTTAAAAAAATGGCAAAACTGCGCATGCATATGCACCGCAATGCGCACGCCCTAGACAATGGCCCTAGATATCCAGCCGCAAGCAATAGTGGGGAGTTGGGCTACGCCCACTGCAGTATAGATTGATTTGAGTGTAGCCTCAATTTTGTGGTCATCTGGCTCTTTGAGGGAGATAGGAACAGGCAGCACGATTTTACGCGACAGCTTGGACACTGAAGTATCCACGGACGGTGGGTTTTCCCAAACTTTCCTATCCTCAGCAGGAAAGGGAAAGGAATTTAGTAACCGTTTAGGAGTAATACATTTCTTCAGGATTTACCCACGCCTCTTCGGAAAGGGAGTTTAATTCTTTTGAGGTAGGGAAGGTGACAGAGAATTTTGGTTTCACATTAAAAAACAATTCCTCTTCTGGTTCTGTCTCCTTATCCTGTATGTTGAGGACTGCCCTAATAGCATAAATCAGGGCCTCAACTATCGGGGACAGAACATTGAGGCTAATTCAGACCTGATCGTTTAGCACATCTACAGTACGATCAGTCCCACTGACATGCGGGGGGACGCCCAGCACAGGGCTAGTCCGTCTCGCATGTCAGTCCCTGCTCCGTCGCATAAGTACAAAAGCATTGCACAGCGGCGATGCTTTTGTACTTGAAGAGTTGCTCCCCACCTGCGCAGCTCCTGCGCACTGGCAGGGAGCTACTCGTCGCTGTGAGGGTCGCAGCGGCTGCGTGTGATGTCACGCAGCCGCCCCCCCCCCTGACGGTCCAGGCACACCTGCGTTGACCGGACCGCGCCCCCTAAACGACGGCCAAACGCTGCCAGCCCGCCTCTGCCTGTCAATCAGGCAGAGGTGATCGCAGGGCTAAGACAGCTGTCGGCTGTCTGACATGCACTGGCACGCTGCGGCGCCGGCGCAGTTCAGACCTGATCTCTGCTGTGCGAAAACACACAGCACCGATCAGGTCTGAATTAGGCCCTTTGTCATCTTCCACCTCCAGTTCTCCCTCATCTAACTCTGGCATTTCATTATCAGAGTCAGACTGGAGCACCTGTGGCAGTGTGCGTTTATGAGAGACCACCAGAGGGGGCTGAGCAGCCCGTCTGTGGTCAGCAGTCTTAACCAAGAAATCATCTACAGACTTTCAGGGTCTGCCTTTCTTGCTTTGCAGCAGCTAACTCTGAATTTATATTAGTAATCATTGTTTTAAATGATTCTAATTCATAATAATGAATAATTCAATGGAGTGAGAGAGGATTGGGACCAGCACACAATACCTCAGTCCACAGCAGCGCTCCGCTGGGTATATTTATATGTTTGCTATTAGCACAGCGGTGTTACCGCTGTATATATGCTCCCCCCTCTCTATAAGACCCCCTGGTACCAGTATAATTGGTGGTTCAGTGGCCTTTGTGGAGGAGCAGTCTCAGAGTGCAGCCTGTAGTCAGCAGCAGCAGAAGGAAATGGCGCCTTTCAGCTTCTGTTCCCGCTCTCCAGGAAGCCCCGCCCCTTCAATTGCGCGCGGTCCCTATAAAGATTAATACTGCCATTTTAATGTCATATTGTGTAAAAAGAGAGATGAGGATCCTCCTTTTACTCTGCGCCAGCGTGGGTACCCAGCGGGCATCGCAGCTCGAGGCCCGGTGACCGCCATGCCCTAATGCCGCCATCGTTACTGGGACATGCTAACCGGGACCCTGGTGTAGTACTCACCACACTGCGTCTATTTGGCATCTGTTAGGGGTGGCGGCATGCTGCTGGCGTGGGGTAACACCCTGGGGCATGAGAAACAGCGCCTCAGGAGCTCAGTGTCCTGTCAGTGGGGATACGAACCATTAACTCTATATATTAAGTTGGGTTGGTCCCCCGCTAAGCCCCACGGCGCAGGGAGACTGGTTGCCAACGAGTGCTGCCTGAAAATAACAAACTAACATAAAGTCTGAAGAAAACTCTCTGGAGCTCCAGAGAATGCACCCGGCTCCTTGGGCACATTTTTCTAAACTGAGTCTGCAGGAGGGGCATAGAGGGGAGGAGCCAGCACACACTGACTGATTTCTTAAAGTGCCAGGCTCCAATGGACCCGATCTATGCCCCATGATACTGTCACCCCAGTATCCACTAGGACGTTAGCGAAAGTACCTTGGGGAGCATTGAGAGAGTACTATGAGATACTGCTGCGAGGAGCATATAACAAGGTTCTAGTAGGTAGATGGAGGTCTGCATTCCATAACTTGATGCTACGTTAGTGAGTTAGAGAACCAGTCAGCAGCCAATCACAACCATTGGGGCTGCTCCTGCTCAGACCTCCCTCCACAGCATCAGACATTCCCAGTTTTCCCATAATTCATCAAGAAAATATTTGCCTACTGGCCTGGAGTGGTTAGGTTCAGCCAGTCTCTGTAGATATACGCACGAGGGGGCTAGATAGCCGGGACTTTCTCGTAGTCCGTAGTGGATGCTGGGAACTCCGTAAGGACCATGGGGAATAGACGGGCTCCGCAGGAGACTGGGCACTCTAAAAGAAAGATTAGGTACTATCTGGTGTGCACTGGCTCCTCCCTCTATGCCCCTCCTCCAGACCTCAGTTAGGATACTGTGCCCGGAAGAGCTGACACAATAAGGAAGGATTTTGAATCCCGGGTAAGACTCATACCAGCCACACCAATCACACCGTATAACTCGTGATACTACACCCAGTTAACAGTATGAAATATAACTGAGCCTCTCAACAGATGGCTCAACAATAACCCTTTAGTTAGGCAATAACTATATACAAGTATTGCAGACAATCCGCACTTGGGATGGGCGCCCAGCATCCACTACGGACTACGAGAAATAGATTTACCGGTGAGTAAAATCTTATTTTCTCTGACGTCCTAGTGGATGCTGGGAACTCCGTAAGGACCATGGGGATTATACCAAAGCTCCCAAACGGGCGGGAGAGTGCGGATGACTCTGCAGCACCGAATGAGAGAACTCAAGGTCCTCCTCAGCCAGGGTATCAAATTTGTAGAATTTAGCAAACGTGTTTGCCCCTGACCAAGTTGCAGCTCGGCAAAGTTGTAAAGCCGAGACCCCTCGGGCAGCCGCCCAAGATGAGCCCACTTTCCTCGTGGAATGGGCTGTTACTGATTTAGGATGCGGCAATCCAGCCGCAGAATGCTCCAGCTGAATTGTGCTACAAATTCAGCGAGCAATAGTCTGCTTAGAAGCAGGAGCACCTATTTTGTTGGTTGCCTACAGGATAAAAAACGAGTCAGTTTTCCTGACTCCAGCCGTCCTGGAAATATACATTTTTAAGGCCCTGACTACGTCCAGTAACTTGGAATCTTCCAAGTCCCTAGTAGCCGCAGGCACTACAATAGGTTGGTTCAAGTGAAAAGCTGATACCACCTTAGGGAGAAACTGGGGACGAGTCCTCAATTCTGCCCTATCCATATGGAAAATCAGATAAGGGCTTTTACATGACAAAGCCGCCAATTCTGACACACGCCTGGCCGAAGCCAAGGCCAATAACATGACCACTTTCCATGTGAGATATTTAAAATCCACAGTTTTAATTAGCTCAAACCAATGTGATTTTAAGAAACTCAACACCACGTTGAGATCCCAAGGTGCCACAGAAGGCACAAAAAAGGGGCTGAATATGTAGCACTCCCTTTACAAATGTCTGAACTCCAGGCAGTGAAGCCAGTTCTTTCTGGAAGAAAATCGACAGAGCCGAAATCTGGACCTTAATGGAACCCAAATTTAGGCCCATAGTCACTCCTGACTGTAGGAAGTGCAGAAAACGACCCAGCTGAAATTCCTCTGTTGGGGCCTTCCTGGCCTCACACCACGCAACATATTTTTGCCAAATACGGTGATAATGGTTTGCGGTTACTTCTTTCCTGGCTTTTATCAGCGTAGGAATGACTTCCTCCGGAATGCCCTTTTGCTTTAGGATCCGGAATTCAACCGCCATGCCGTCCAATGCAGCCGCTGTAAGTCTTGGAACAGACAGGGCCCCTGCTGTAGCAGATCCTGTCTGAGCGGTAGAGGCCATGGGTCCTCTGATATTATTTCTTGAAGTTCTGGGTACCAAGCTCTTCTTGGCCCATCCGGAACCACGAGTATCGTTCTTACTCCTCGTTTTCTTATTATTCTCAGTACCTTTGGTATGAGAGGCAGAGGAGGGAATACATAAACCGACTGGTACACCCACGGTGCCACTAGAGCGTCCACAGCTATTGCCTGAGGGTCCCTTGACCTGGCGCAATATCTAGTTTTTTGTTTAGGCGGGACGCCATCATGTCCACCTGTGGCCTTTCCCAACGGTTTACCAACAGTTGGAAGACTACTGGATGAAGTCCCCACTCTCCCGGGTGTCGGTCATGTCTGCTGAGGAAGTCTGCTTCCCAGTTGTCCACTCCCGGAATGAACACTGCTGACAGTGCTAAGACGTGATTTTCAGCCCATCGGAGAATCCTTGTGGCTTCTGCCATCGCCATCCTGCTTCTTGTGCCGCCCTGTCGGTTTACATGGGCGACTGCCGTGATGTTGTCTGATTGGATCAGTACCGGCTGGTTTTGAAGCAGAGGCCTTGCCAGACTTAGGGCATTGTAAATGGCCCTCAGTTCCAGAATATTTATGTGTAGGGACGACTCCTGACTTGACCAAAGTCCTTGGAAATTTCTTCCCTGTGTGACTGCCCCCCAGCCTCGAAGGCTGGCATCCGTGGTTACCAGGACCCAGTCCTGTATGCCGAATCTGCGGCCCTCTTGAAGATGAGCACTCTGCAGCCACCACAGTAGAGATACCCTGGTCCTTGGAGACAGGGTTATCAGCCGATGCATCTGAAGATGCGATTCCGACCACTTGTCCAAGAGGTCCCACTGAAAGGTTCTTGTATGGAACCTGCCGAATGGAATTTTGCTTCGTAAGAAGCTACCATTTTTCCCAGGACTCGTGTGCAGTGATGCACCGATACCTGTTTTGGTTTCAGGAGGTCTCTGACTAGAGATGACCGCTCCTTGGCTTTCTCCTGCGGGAGAAACACTTTTTTCTGTTCTGTGTCCAGAACCATCCCCAGGAACAGCAGGCGTGTGGTAGGAACCAGCTGTGACTTTGGAATGTATAGAATCCATCCGTGCTGTTGTAGCACTTCCCGAGATAGTGCTACTCCGACCAACAACTGCTCCATGGACCTCGCCTTTATAAGGAGATCGTCCAAGTACGGGATAATTAAAAACTCCCTTTTTTCGAAGGAGTATCATCATTTCTGCCATTACCTTGGTAAAGACCCTCGGTGCCGTGGACAGTCCAAACGGCAGTGTTTGGAATTGGTAATGGCAATCCTGTACCACAAATCTGAGGTACTCCTGTTGAGGATGGTAAATGGGGACATGTAGGTAAGCATCCTTTATGTCCAGGGATACCATGTAATCCCCCTCCTCCAGGCTTGCAATAACCGCCCTGAGCGATTCCATCTTGAACTTTAATTTTTTTATGTATGTGTTCAAGGACTTCAAATTTAAAATGGGTCTCACCGAACCGTCCGGTTTCGGTACCACAAACAGTGTGGAATAGTAACCCCGTCCTTGTTGAAGTAGGGGCAACTTGACTATCACCTGCTGGGAATACAGCTTGTGAATTGCCTCTAGCACAGCCTCCCTGCCTGAGGGAGTTGTCGGCAAGGCAGATTTGAGGAAACGGCGGGGGGGAGACGCCTCGAATTCCAGCCTGTACCCCTGAGATACTACTTGAAGGATCCAGGGATCCACCTGTGAGCGAGCCCACTGATCGCTGAAATTTTTGAGGCGGCCCCCCACCGTACCTGGCTACGCCTGTGGAGCCCCCGCGTCATGCGGTGGACTCAGAGGAAGCGGGGGAAGAATTTTGATTCTGGGAACTGGCTGACTGGTGCAGCTTTTTCCCTCTTCCCTCGTCTCTGTGCAGAAAGGAAGCGCCTTTGACCCGCTTGCTTTTCTAAAGCCGAAAGGACTGTACCTGATAACACAGTGCTTTCTTAGGCTGTGAGGAAACCTGAGGTAAAAAATTTTCTTCCCAGCTGTTGCTGTGGATACGAGGTCCCAGAGACCATCCCCAAACAATTCCTCACCCTTATAAGGCTCTATGTGCCTTTTAAAGTCAGCATCACCTGTCCAGTGTCGGGTCTCTAATACCCTCCTGACAGAATGGACATTGCATTAATTCTGGATGCCAGCCGGCAAAATATCCCTCTGTGCATCCCTCATATATAAGACGACGACTTATGTTCGCAAAATAGTATCCCTGTTTGACAGGGTTACAGACCACGCTGCAGCAGCACTATCTGCAGGTCTCAGTCTAGTACCTGAGTGTGTAAATACAGACTTCAGGATAGCCTCCTGCTTTTTATCAGCAGGTACCTTCAAAGTGGCCGTATCCTAAGACGGCAGTGCCACCTTTTTTGACAAACGTGTGAGCGCCTTATCCACCCTAGGGGATATCTCCCAGCGTAACTTATCCTCTGGCGGGAAAAGGTACGCCATCAGTAACTTTTTAGAAATTACCAGTTTCTTATCGGGGGAACCCACGCTTTTTCACACTTCATTCACTCATTTGATGGGGGAACAAAACACTGCCTGCTTTTTCTCCCCAAACATAAAACCCTTTTTTAGTGGTACTTGGGTTAATGTCAGAAATGTGTAACACATTTTTTATTGCCGGGATCATGTAACGGATGTTCCTAGTGGATTGTGTATATGTCTCAACCTCGTCGACACTGGAGTCAGACTCTGTGTCGACATCTGTGTCTGCCATCTGAGGGAGCGGGCGTTTTTGAGCCCCTGATGGCCTTTGAGACGCCTGGGCAGGCGCGGGCTGAGAAGCCGGCTGTCCCATAGCTGTTACGTCATCCAGCCTTTTATGTAAGGAGTTGACACTGTCGGTTAATACCTTCCACCTATCCATCCACTCTGGTGTCGGCCCACAGGGGGCGACATCCCATTTATCGGCATCTGCTCCGCCTCCACATAAGCCTCCTCATCAAACATGTCGACACAGCCGTACCGACACACCGCACACACACAGGGAATGCTCTGACTGAGGACAGGACCCCACACAGCCCTTTGGGGAGACAGAGAGAGAGTATGCCAGCACACACCAGAGCGCTATATAATGTAGGGATAAACACTATCACTGAGTGAATTTTCCCCAATAGCTGCTTGTATAAACAATATTGCGCCTAAATTTAGTGCCCCCCCTCTCTTTTTAACCCTTTGAGCCTGAAAACTACAGGGGAGAGCCTGGGGAGCTGTCTTCCAGCTACACTGTGAAGAGAAAATGGCGCCAGTGTGCCGAGGGAGATAGCTCCGCCCCTTTTTCACGGACTTTTCTCCCGCTTTTTTATGGATTCTGGCAGGGGTAATTATCACATATATAGCCTCTGGGGCTATATATTGTGATTATTTTGCCAGCCAAGGTGTTTTTATTGCTGCTCAGGGCGCCCCCCCCCCCCCCAGCGCCCTGCACCCTCAGTGACCGGAGTGTGAATTCTGTATGAGGAGCAATGGCGCACAGCTGCAGTGCTGTGCGCTACCTTGGTGAAGACTGATGTCTTCTGCCGCCGATTTTCCGGACCATCTTCATGCTTCTGGCTCTGTAAGGGGGACGGCGGCGCGGCTCCGGGAACGAACACCAAGGACGGGTCCTGCGGTCGATCCCTCTGGAGCTAATGGTGTCCAGTAGCCTAAGAAGCCCAAGCTAGCTGCAAGCAGGTAGGTTCGCTTCTTCTCCCCTTAGTCCCTCGTTGCAGTGAGCCTGTTGCCAGCAGGTCTCACTGTAAAATAAAAAACCTAACATATACTTTCTTTCTAGAAGCTCAGGAGAGCCCCTAGTGTGCATCCAGCTCAGCCGGGCACAGAAATCTAACTGAGGTCTGGAGGAGGGGGCATAGAGGGAGGAGCCAGTGCACACCAGATAGTACCTAATCTTTCTTTTAGAGTGCCCAGTCTCCTGCGGAGCCCGTCTATTCCCCATGGTCCTTACGGAGTTCCCAGCATCCACTAGGACGTCAGAGAAAAATAGATAAAGGAATAGGAGTAATAAAACAAAATTGTTTTGTAATTAAATAAAGCCCCTTTTGTTTCACTGATTTCCATGAGTAATCACCATCCTGAGATGACACAGGTTCATGTACAGTAAAGCCACCATAATTGTTAAACAGGCTTCCCAACGAAAAGGGGAGCTAATACCGATAACTGCAATGCTGCCGCCAGGAGCAAATCTTTAACTTATATGGGCAAAATGAGAATAAGTATTAACGCTAGCAGATAAAAGAATTAGTACTTTTTGTTCTTTAAAACATTATCTCCATAATGCTCTGAATAAAGGATGATTCCAAGGTCACGTTAAGGCAACATCTCCATTCCTCCCGTTTTCTACGCCTCCTGGACCGGACCAGGCCTGTGGCCCTCGCCGTGCCTTATCCTGTGGTACAGTGGAGCAGAGGTGCTGACCGATTGGCTTCACTATTCAAAATGACCACAACAAATAACTGAATCTGCTTATTGCTGTCTGACAATTAGACGCCACCTGGTCTTAGCTGGAGGAGCTGCCTGGAACCGATGATTCCTTTGGACAGAAGCCTCTGGACCATGAAGTTATTTGTGGAAAACTTGTAATGGTTGTCTAAACCCTTTCCTGGACAGCAAACGTAACATTGTCTCCTGGAAGTGATACACTGTCCGTGTTCTGCATAATACAGTAAAACAAAAGTTCAGTTACATTTTACTTTTTTTTTTTTTAAAGTTAAATCCGGAGAATTATAACTTGTAGTTACGCGGCGTCTTTAAACCTTTAATTATGATTCTGGTGTAGAGTAATCACAAGGCAAATAAGCCGCTTACTGGAAAGCAGTGGAGTATGTGCCATGAACTCTACGTTACTGGTCGTATTGAGGTCTGACATCTATTGGATCTATTTGGCGGGATGCAGAGGTCTTACAGTACAACCATTATGGTTAATAAGTAGTCCAGTGGTACTCAAACTCGGTCCTCAGGACCCCACACAGTGCATGTTTTGCAGGTAACCCAGCAGATGCACAGGTGTATTAATTACACACGGACACATTTTAAAAGGTCCACAGGTGGAGCTAATTATTTCACTTGTGATTCTGTGAGGAGACCTGCAAAACATGCACCGTGTGGGGTCCTGAGGACCGAGTTTGAGAACCTGTGAAGTAGTCAATTTAATTAGTCGTTAAGTTGATTTTTGCAGTGATATTCTGGACTCTGTTTACGTCTGTTTGGTATATTCAGACATAATTCATTCAGGGATATAGTCAATTACAGTCAGAAGTTCCAACAGGGCGGAAAGACGGAACTTTCCGCCGATAATCGGAAGTTTCCAACACTTCAATATTCAATTGAAGTGCTGTTTTTCCGCCCTGTCGGAACTTCCGTCAAGTCGAAAAACACATGGATCAGCGGAATCCATGTTCTTCCACCTTGCCGCGGTCGAAAAACGGTCAGTTTGCGACCATTCATTTTTGCCCATAAGAGAGGGTGGAAATGAATGGTTGGAATGGGAGGGGAACGGCCCGCTATTGAATACTGATGTGTCGGATCCTCTCCGTCGGAGAGGATCAGACTGTAATTGAATATACCTCCGTCGTTATTCAGAATAACAATCAGTGCATATACACTGCTGGCTGGTGATCAATATTTCGCTTTATAACCGTTTCATGTACAGTTGGTGTTTCCGACTCATCATACTTATCATTTATAGGCATTGAACTTGTTCTGCTTTCCTGCCGGCTGCTAGTTGCAGGCACATACGCAGTTCCACCCACCATCAGAGTAGTACACAAACCAGGTTCATGTGGTTGAGCAATTCATTGTAACCAGTGGTGTCTGCTGCCTGTGAGCACATATAAGCATAGATGTGTGTAATAATAAGAATTTACTCACCAGTAATTCTATTTCTCGTAGTCCGTAGTGGATGCTGGGACTCCGTAAGGACCATGGGGAATAGCGGCTCCGCAGGAGACTGGGCACAACTAAAAGAAAGCTTTAGCCTAACTGGTGTGCACTGGCTCCTCCCACTATGACCCTCCTCCAGACCTCAGTTTAGGATACTGTGCCCGGAAGAGCTGACACAAGAAGGAAGGATTTTGAATCCTGGGTAAGACTCATACCAGCCACACCAATCACCCCGTATAACTCGTGATACAATACCCAGTTAACAGTATGATAACAACTGAGCCTCTCAACAGATGGCTCAACAATAACCCTTTAGTTAGGCAATAACTATATACAAGTATTGCAGACAATCCGCACTTGGGATGGGCGCCCAGCATCCACTACGGACTACGAGAAATAGAATTACCGGTGAGTAAATTCTTATTTTCTCTAACGTCCTAAGTGGATGCTGGGACTCCGTAAGGACCATGGGGATTATACCAAAGCTCCCAAACGGGCGGGAGAGTGCGGATGACTCTGCAGCACCGAATGGGCAAACTCTAGGTCCTCCTCAGCCAGGGTGTCAAACTTGTAGAATTTAGCAAACGTGTTTGACCCCGACCAAGTAGCTGCTCGGCAAAGTTGTAGAGCCGAGACCCCTCGGGCAGCCGCCCAAGAAGAGCCCACCTTCCTCTTGGAATGGGCTTTCACTGATTTAGGATGCGGCAGTCCAGCCGCAGAATGTGCAAGCTGAATCGTACTACAGATCCAGCGAGCAATAGTCTGCTTTGAAGCAGGTGCACCCAACTTGTTGGGCGCATACAGGATAAATAGCGAGTCAGTCTTTCTGACTCCCGCTGTCCTGGAAACATACATTTTCAGGGCCCTGACTACGTCCAACAACTTGGAAGCCTCCAAGTCTTTAGTAGCCGCAGGCACCACGATAGGTTGGTTCAGATGAAAGGCTGATACCACCTTAGGGAGAAATTGGGGACGAGTCCTCAATTCTGCCCTATCCATATGGAAAATCAGATAAGGGCTTTTACATGACAAAGCCGCCAATTCTGATACACGCCTGGCCGAAGCCAACAACATGACCACTTTCCATGTGAGATACTTCAATTCCACGGTTTTAAGTGGCTCAAACCAATGTGACTTTAGGAAATCCAACACCACGTTGAGATCCCAAGGTGCCACTGGAGGCACAAAAGGGGGCTGATAGAGCCGAAATCTGGACCTTAATGGAACCCAATTTTAGGCCCATAGTCACCCCTGACTGTAGGAAGTGCAGGAAACGGGCCAGCTGAAATTCCTCCGTTGGGGCCTTCCTGGCCTCACACCACGCAACATATTTTCGCCATATACGGTGATAATGGTTTGCGGTTACTTCTTTCCTAGCTTTAATCAGCGTAGGAATGACTTCCTCCGGAATGCCCTTTTCTTTCAGGATCCGGTGTTCAACCGCCATGCCGTCAAACGCAGCCGCGGTAAGTCTTGGAACAGACAGGGCCCCTGCTGCAGCAGGTCCTGTCTGAGCGGCAGAGGCCATGGGTCCTCTGACATCATTTCTTGCAGCTCCGGGTACCAAGCTCTTCTTGGCCAATCCGGAACAATGAGTATAGTTCTTACTCCTCTTCTCCTTATTATCCTCAGTACCTTTGGTATGAGAGGAAGAGGAGGGAACAAATAAACCGACCGGTACACCCACGGTGTCACTAGAGCGTCCACAGCTATCGCCTGCGGGTCTCTTGACCTGGCGCAATATCTTTCTAGCTTTTTGTTTAGGCGGGACGCCATCATGTCCACCTGTGGCCTTTCCCAATGGTTTACAATCAGTTGGAAGACTTCTGGATGAAGTCCCCACTCTCCCGGGTGGAGGTCGTGCCTGCTGAGGAAGTCTGCTTCCCAGTTGTCCACTCCCGGAATGAACACTGCTGACAGTGCTAACACGTGATTTTCCGCCCATCGGAGAATCCTTGTGGCTTCTGCCATCGCCGTCCTGCTTCTCGTGCCGCCCTGTCGGTTTACATGGGCGACTGCCGTGATGTTGTCTGACTGGATCAGTACCGGCTGATTTTGAAGCAGGGGTTTTGCCTGACTTAGGGCATTGTAAATGGCCCTCAGTTCCATAATATTTATGTGTAGGGAAGTCTCCTGACTTGACCATAGTCCTTGGAAGTTTCTTCCCTTTGTGACTGCCCCCCAGCCTCGAAGGCTGGCATCCGTGGTCACCAGGACCCAGTCCTGTATGCCGAATCTTCGGCCCTCTCGAAGATGAGCACTTTGCAGCCACCACAGCAGAGACACCCTGGTCCTTGGAGACAGGGTTATCAGACGATGCATCTGAAGATGCGATCCTGGCCACTTGTCCAACAGGTCCCACTGAAAGGTTCTCGCATGGAACCTGCCGAATGGAATTGCTTCGTAGGAAGCTACCATCTTTCCCAAGATCCACGTGCAGTGATGCACCGACACCTGTTTTGGTTTTAGGAGGCCTCTGACTAGAGATGACAGCTCCTTGGCCTTCTCCTCCGGGAGAAACACTTTTTTCTGTTCCCAGGAACAGTAGACGTGTCGTAGGGACCAGCTGTGACTTTGGAATATTTAGAATCCAGCCGTGCTGTTGTAGCACCTCCCGAGATAGTGCTACCCCGACCAACAACTGCTCCCTGGACCTCGCCTTTATCAGGAGATCGTCCAAGTACGGGATAATTAAAACTCCCTTCTTTCGAAGGAGTATCATCATTTCGGCCATTACCTTGGTAAATACCCTCGGAGCCGTGGATAGACCAAACGGCAACGTCTGGAATTGGTAATGACAATCATGTACCACAAATCTGAGGTACTCCTGGTGAGGATGGTAAATGGGGACATGCACGTAAGCATCCATGATGTCCAGTGATACCATGTAATCCCCCTCGTCCAGGCTTGCAATAACCGCCCTGAGCGATTCCATCTTGAACTTGAATTTTTTTATATACGTGTTCAAGGATTTCAAATTTAAAATGGGTCTCACCGAACCGTCCGTTTTCGGCACCACAAACATTGTGGAATAGTAACCCCTTCCTTGTTGAAGTAGGGGCACCTTTACTATTACCTGCTGGGAATACAGCTTGTGAATTGCCTCGAACACTGCCTCCCTGCCTGAGGGAGTTGTTGGCAAGGCAGATTTGAGGAAACGGCGGGGGGGAGATGTCTCGAATTCCGGCTTGTACCCCTGAGATACTACTTGTAGAATCCAGGGATCCACCCGTGAGCGAGCCCACTGGTCGCTGAAGTTCTTGAGACGGGCCCCCACCGTACCTGGCTCCGCCTGTGGAGCCCCAGCGTCATGCTGTGGACTTAGAGGAAGCGGGGGAGGACTTTTGCTCCTGGGAACTGGCTGTATGCTGCAGCTTTTTCCCTCTACCTCTGCCTCTGGGCAGAAAGGACGCACCTTTAACCCGCTTGTCCTTATTGGGCCGAAAGGACTGTACCTGATAATACGGTGCTTTCTTTGGCTGTGAGGGAACATGGGGTAAAAATGTAGACTTCCCAGCTGTTGCTGTGGAAACGAGGTCCGAGAGACCATCCCCGAACAACTCCTCACCCTTATAAGGCAAAACTTCCATGTGCCTTTTAGAATCTGCATCTCCAGTCCACTGCCGAGTCCATAACCCTCTCCTGGCAGAAATGGACATTGCACTTATTTTGGATGCCAGCCGGCAAATATCCCTCTGTGCATCCCTCATGTATAAGAGTGCGTCTTTAATATGCTCTACGGTTAGCAATATAGTATCCCTGTCTAGGGTATCAATATTTTCTGACAGGGAATCTGACCACGCAGCTGCAGCACTGCACATCCATGCTGACGCAATAGCTGGTCTCAGTATAACACCTGTGTGTGTATATATAGACTTCAGGATAGCCTCCTGCTTTCTATCAGCAGATTCCTTCAGGGCGGCCGTATCCGGAGACGGTAGTGCCACCTTCCTTGACAAGCGTGTGAGCGCTTTATCCACCCTAGGGGATGTTTCCCAACGTGACCTATCCTCTGGCGGGAAAGGGTACGCCATTAGTAACCTCTTAGAAATTACCATTTTCTTATCGGGGGAAGCCCACGCTTCTTCACACACTTAATTTAATTCCTCAGATGGAGGAAAAACAACTGGTAGTTTTTTCTCTCCAAACATAATACCCTTTTTTGTGGTACCCGGGGTAACATCAGAAATATGCAACACATTTTTCATTGCCTCAATCATATACCGTGTGGCCCTATTGGAAGATACATTAGTCTCATCGTCGTCGACACTGGAGTCAGTATCCGTGTCGACATCTGTGTCTGCCATCTGAGGTAGCGGGTGTTTTAGAGCCCCTGATGGCTTTTGAGACGCCTGGGCAGGCACAGGCTGAGAAGCCGGCTGTCCCATATTTGGTATGTCGTCAAACCTTTTATGCAAGGAGTCGACACTGTCGCGTAATTCCTTCCACAGAACCATCCACTCAGGTGTCGACCCCACAGGGGGTGACATCACATTTATCGGCATTTGCTCCTCCTCCACATAAGCCTCCTCATCAAACATGTCGACACAGCCGTACCGACACACCGCATACACACAGGGAATGCTCTGACAGAGGACAGGACCCCACAAAGCCCTTTGGGGAGACAGAGAGAGAGTATGCCAGCACACACCAGAGCGCTATATAACACAGGGATCCCACTATAAATGAGTGTTTTTTCCCTTATAGCTGCTTATATTATATATATATATATATATATATATATATATATACTGCGCCTAAATTTAGTGCCCCCCCTCTCTTTTTTACCCTTATGTAGCTTGGCACAATGCAGGGGAGAGCCAGGGAGCGTCCTTCCAGCGGAGCTGTGAGGGAAAAATGGCGCCAGTGTGCTAAGGGAGATAGCCCCGCCCCTTTTCCGGCGGACTTCTCCCGCTTTTTCTGGAATTCTGGCAGGGGTATTTTTACACCTATATAGCCTTCCAGACTATATATGGTGTAGATTTGCCAGCCAAGGTGTCTTATATTGCCCTCAGGGCGGCCCCCCCCAGCGCCCTGCACCCATCAGTGACCGGAGTGTGAGGTGTGCATGAGGAGCAATGGCGCACAGCTGCAGTGCTGTGCGCTACCTTGTTGAAGACAGAAGTCTTCTGCCGCCGATTTTCTGGAACACTTCTTGCTTCTGGCTCTGTAAGGGGGCCGGCGGCGCGGCTCCGGGACCGAACATCAAGGTCGGGTCCTGCGGTCGATCCCTCTGGAGCTAATGGTGTCCAGTAGCCTAAGAAGCCCAAACTACCACCAGTTAGGTAGGTTCGCTTCTTCTCCCCTTAGTCCCTCGCTGCAGTGAGTCTGTTGCTAGCAGATCTCACTGTAAAATAAAAAACCTAAAATATACTTTCTTTCTAGGAGCTCAGGAGAGCCCCTAGTGTGCATCCAGCTCAGCCGGGCACAGGATTCTAACTGAGGTCTGGAGGAGGGTCATAGTGGGAGGAGCCAGTGCACACCAGTTAGTCTAAAGCTTTCTTTTAGTTGTGCCCAGTCTCCTGCGGAGCCGCTATTCCCCATGGTCCTTACGGAGTCCCAGCATCCACTTAGGACGTTAGAGAAATATGTGGTGACTGCCTTAACCAGGAATCAGCAACCGCCACTACTGTGTGTGGATCATGGCCCACAGGCAGGGACAGACGAGGGCAGGATGCATCTTGCCGTTTTAAAATTGTGCAGGGACATTGCGTACAAACATGAATCGGCCCCTAATGCCAAAGCAAAACTGCAGGGTTCCAAAATGTATTTAAATGTATTTTAATGATGAGGGGAACATTTTATTACTTTGTAGCAGGGATGGGGAACCTTCGGCCCTCCAGCTGTTGTTGAACTACACATACCAGCATGCCTTGCTACAGTTTTGCTATTTGGCCATGCTAAAACTGTTGCAAGGCATGCTGGGACGTGTAGTTCAACAACAGCTGGAGGGACAAATTTTGCCCATCCCAGATTTATAGATATATAAATGGTATACACACCAGAAATATATAATGCTTCCTCCATCACTAAATACATTCATATTTACTTAATATTGCCCCTTGATATGATTAATAAGGGTTGCAGTCGTTAGGTCGACAAGCATTGGGTCGACCACTAAAGGTCGACATGTGCAAGGTCGACAGGTCAAAAGGTCAACACGAGTTTTTCACGAGTTTTTTCATTTTTTGACCTTTTTCATACTTTACGATCCACGTGGACTACTAATGGGAACGGTAATCTGTGCCGAGAGCAGCGGTAATGGAGCGAGGCACCTTGCCCAAAGAATGGCGAGCCATGCGAGGGGACGCGGTGCACTAATTGGGGTTCCCCGTCACTCTACGAAGAAAACGACACCAAAAAAAGTTAAAAAACCCATCTCAACCTTTTGACTTGTCGACCTTGCTCGTTGATCTAACGACCCTGTCGACCTAGATACCCTGTCGACCTAGTGCATGTTGACATTTAGTGGTCGACCCAATGCATGTCAACCTAATGTGTGTCAACCCAACGACCGATACCCATTAATAATATTGCTCTCTTAATAGTGAATCAGTTTTCCACTAATATATTAATAAAATAGTATTTTCCTCATAAGAGAGCGATCAATGTAACCGTTTCTGACTTCTTCTGCAATAGATAAAAATTGCCGGAAAACCCAAAACCGACGCTTAGTAAATATTCCGCTAAGCTATTCCCAGGTCCTGTTTTAGATTGGCACGCAATACCAGTGTTCATGTAGTTCAGCAACTGCAGATGTGTGAGAAATTCTGCAAGCCCCCGCAGCGCCTGCGTTACACAGAGTACGCAACATGGGACTGTCGCCATCGGGTCAGATGGTATAAGAATTGAAAAGTGATTGGCGCTCCTGGGCGGTAACTGGATGGTGGCCTGTAGTGAACACAAAAAACAGTCCGTCTCCTGCTGCTGGAAATGTGTGTGCGGATGGTGATTTGTAAACACCAGCGGAACTATAACTGATCCTATTCAAGTCCACTTTAGCTTAGCCAGGCAGTGTGGTTTACCAGCCGTACTCACTGTTACACTGGCTGAGGGCATGAAGTGAAGCATCTGGTACTGTCTCCTGGATGCGGTAGCAGTGCAGGGTAGTACTGGGGGCAATCTGGATAATGGAATGACGCATCCCCCGAGGAGCCATATTGGAGACTGCGCAGTAACTCTCTCCTATTCTAACACGGGCGTCATGTAGTTACTAACGCTGCTCCAGCAATTATGCTGCATTTTTTGTTTGTTGATGTTAAAGACTAAACATTTATTTCAGAACTTCAAGAACATGAACATCTCTGGTTACGGTAGTAGTGTTTGGGTCATAAATCACCCCATTATCTCCTTCCCTATTTGCTGTCAAACTGTAAAGGAAAAAAAAAAAAAAGTCAGCCACCGCCACCATTAGAACCAAACGTAAAGGATCTGGTTAGGTCACTATCTCATCTACACAGTTGAATATCGCATATCTTCCTGCACAAAACTGCTCGGTACTGCCCCCACTTCTGGAACATCCGATCAGATGTTGCCCCACATAGACACTGAGAGCCTGCAAGTAACTGTGCCCCAGGACAACCCTGCTGCAATGCTAGATGTGTAAATATATATTTTTGCATGCAGGGTAAATACCGGCTGCTCTTGCATGTAACCCACAAACACTGGACCGCTTTATTTACACACTGCAATCTAGATCTGAGTGTGAACACGCCCCCTCTCACATCTTACATCTGCCCCACCTGCAGTGCAGCATGGTATTACCCAAGTGCAAAGTTACCTGCTCTTTTTGTGCTTCGCTTCCACCTCAGATCAGGCCCTGTGTCTTCATACGCAGGCTTACCATACTATCCCTTTAATCTGGGACACTCCTGGATGACACAGGTTCCGTGGCTGATTAAAACCAGGTGAAATGCCGGCTTGAAGTCAGCCAGCCCCAGAACTTGTGTAATTCATCAGTGTCCCGGTTTAAAGGGGGTCTGGGACTGAGGGTCGACAGCACAAAGGTCGACACACATTATGGCGACGCCAATTTGTCGACACACCTTATGTCGACATGGACAAAAGGTCGACAGGAACAAGGTCGGCATGGAAAAGGGTCGACAGGAGTTTTTTATGGGTTTTTTGGTGTCGTTTTCTTCGTAGAGTGACCGGGAACCCCAATTAGTGCACCGCGTCCCCTCGCATGGCTCGCCATGCTTCGGGCATGGTGCCTTCGCTCCGCTACCGCTTCGCTCGGCACACTTTACCGTTCCAATCGTAGTCCACGTGGATCGTTAAGTATGAAAAGGTTCAAAAAAAGAAAAAAATCGCGAAAAACTCATGTCGACCTTTTCCATGTCGACCTTTTGTCCATGTCGACTTAAGGTGTGTCGGCCAATTGGCGTCGACATAAGGTGTGTCGACCTTTGTGCTGTCGACCTGGAGTCCGGATACCGTTTAAAGGGATAGTACGGTAAGCTTATTCATATAGCCACTTGGTGGCTTCTACTAACCTTATCGATTACATTTGGCAAGACAGACCATATATTAGACACACAGGTTATTATGTATTGTGTATGTTTGTGTACAGGGTGTGACGTTAGCACATTAGTGTAACCGTAATGAAACACAACAAGACAGAAAAGGAAATACAGTGTTTCCAGCTTAGAATGGAGTTTAATGATAGATCGGCCACTCTAGTGGAATGATGTCACTGCTCAGTAAGGATCAGTATACAGCTGTGGCATGTGTAGTGCTGTCTCCATGGCTCTAACTGATATGAAATGTATTGCTGATAGCTCCATGAGTCACACAAATGTTGGTAGAAGGAACCTGCTCTGTCCTCGGATCAGACTGCTTTCCCCTATAAGCTTAAGGGCAGCGACTGAACCAAGCCAATAGGCTGACTGCTGTTATGGTTCTTCTGGGTGTAAAGGAATCAAACACTGATCAACGGCACAAGTCTAACACTGATCGATGACTTTAAAGTATACAAGTTACCCCCCCCGAACCCCCCATCAAACATAAAAACACTCATCAAAGACAGATACTGTATATAGATAGATCAAATATTTGCCTATCTACATAATAGCAGCACCAACAATGCCCCATTCCTGGACGGTCATATTTTCTATCTTCACAAGTGAAGGAACCTGCAAGTAGCAGTCAGAGATATGTCAGTATGTGCATTTACCTGCATATGTATTAGTGTATTCTTACCCATATCTCCTCCCATGCTTGCATCTAAAAAATAATACTTTATACATTCAAAATGCATGTGCTGTACCACCCGCACCCACCAAAGCCACCAGAGGTACGCTTGGCACATAGACTTCTTTAACACGATAACAGTGTCCTTTTTCAGTATTAAAGTCAGAACTACTTAAAAAATAAAAAGGTAAAAGTTCTTTAAGAATAGTTGTCGCTTCTTCCTCTTCTTATGGCCGCTGAGTTGTGTCCCACTGAGCTGACCCGTGGAATTTCAGACACCTTCATGGCATGCAAGCCTGTCTGCTTTTCCATCTCGAGGTCCGTTCACAATACTGTAGCTCTGGGAATGGTTAGTGTCCATGTTACGAAGTTTCCCATCAGATGCCGCTAGTGAGATCATTAATTACACGCGCCTTAACCAGCTTCCGTAAGAAGTCCTTCTCCTTCTGGATGTTGTGAGTCCATGACTGTAACATAGATAGGACACAGAGAAAGGGTGTCAGTAGTGCACAGTCAGTGTTGTGACGGCGTATATCCATTGTAATGCACAATGGGGTAGATGTATTAACCTGGAGAAGGCATAAGGAGGTGATAAACCAGTGATAAATGCAAGGTGATAAATGCACCAGCCAATCAGCTCCAATATGTAGATTAATAGTTAGGATCTGATTGGCTGGTGCGTTTATCACCTTGCACATATCACTGGTTTATCACTTCCTTATGCCTTCTCCAGGTTAATACAACTGCCATTGTGTCACATAAAAGCCTTCTGCTGAAATCAGAGAGTAATACCTTACGGACGGTGTTATAATAAAATATGCCTGTCCTAGGTATTGGAAGACAACTGTTGAGAGGCGTTGGGAATGGTATGACAGCAGCCGGGATCCCGGCCGCCAAAATGCCGGCAGGGGGGAGAGAGCAATGATGCCACAGGTTCTATTCTCACTCTATGGATGTCATGGACACCCACGAGTGGAATAGCCCGTTAGCCGGGATTCCGGCTGTAGGCATCGTCAGTGGTCGGAGTTCCGGCTGTAGGCAGTCAGTGGTTGGGATTCCGGCTGTAGGCATCGTCAGTGGTCGGGATTCCGGCTGCAGGCATTGTCAGTGGTCAGGTGGGTTAGGTTTAGGCAGCAGGGATAGGGGGGTTAGGTTTAGGCACCAAGGGGGTGGTTAGGGTTAGGCTGCGGGGGAGGGGGGGAAATTAGGCGGAACGCCCCTTCTTCAGCCCTGTCGGCTTCTTAAAAATCGGGATCACGGTGTCGGTGTTACGAACGCCTGGATCCCGTGTGCCAGTAAATCATACTGCTCCCGTAGCAGGGATATATATGCCAAGCTATGTATTTGCCTGTGTGTCTAATGCTGGTTTATTAGAGGTCATGTACAGTCATAACTGAGAGACTTGTAATCCAGCCCTTGAATGACTAATATAAAAGTTCTTCCAGAAAAGCTGACATGCATTTCTTGTGCTGAGTAGTTGTCAGTAATAGTCACCGTCCTGTGTGACAGTAGAAGCAGCAGGGTGTTAATAAGGCAGCAGTCACTCTGATTAATGTCGTCTGCTACATGATCAACGTTTGTCAGTAGATATTAATATATAGTATAATTATCTCCTGCTTGGTTTATTCCTGGCCAGACAATAGTTTTCTTAGAATAATAAAAGCAGGTAACTCTATCAGCTATTGTGCTGGGCAAGACGTCAGTAAGGTGTGAGCTCACCTCCCGGCTGCTGTTGCTTATGCAGGGAATGTAGCCTTCTCTGGAGGGAGAGTAGTGCAAGCTGTGCAGCCCATGTGAGGAAGTACAGGTACCGGCAACAGTTTGATAGTAACGTCCTTAACGTGTTTCCCCACCAACAACCTTCTAAGGAAGCCGCCAATAACATACTGAGACGGGGAAACGCGTTAAGGACTTTACTATCAAACTGTTGCCGGTGCCACTGCTTCCTCACATGGGCTACACTGCTTGCACTACATTGCTCCATGAGCTACAAGTCGTGTTATACATAACGCGTGACTGCCGTGCGACTCTGTAGCGCCGGATGTCTTTTCTGCATCTTTTGCCGAAATGCGTCTTATACGCAATGTAATGCAATAGGACGCACAAGCAGCTTCTGCTGATTAAAATGATATGCAGCATGCCTATATTCTGTGTGTGACTGCGACTGTATTTGCATACAAAATGCTATGCTACAGTGCTTTCGTGGAAAACACTAACGTTTCATTTTGGATGCAGATAGAGCCGCTATTACACACAGAATATAGGCATGCCGCATATCATTTTAATCAACAGAAGCTGCTTGTGCGTCCTATTGCATTACATTGTGTATAAGACCCATTTTTGCGGAAAAAGCTCAGCGCTACCAAGTCCTACCATGGCATGACGCGACTTGAAGGGCTGTTTAGCGTGACTGCAGCAAGGATGTAAGAGTACTCATCTGTATTACATATTTAAAATACAGTTATAACTGAGTCACCTATATCGTTACGTATTGATCATATACGAGATTCATGGAAAGTCTAACTTAGATTTTGAAAACCCCGATGTGGCTGATGATAGTATGCTCCAGTGCAGACTCTCCTACTGTACCTCCTTCTCTGCAGGCAAGTCCGGCTTAGCTCCCCCTGGCAATAGCCAAATGCTCACCACCTCACTGTGCTGGATTCCTGTCCATGACCAGACAAGGTCGTAAACAGTCGCCCTGACATGATGGCAGCTTTGCGGACTATTCTAATGCTACTGCTAGAACCAATCACTGATACTTTATTTATTAACAGTTTCTTATATAGCGCAGCAAATTCTGATGCGCTTTACAACTGGACACAATTAGATGACAAAACTGGGTAAAAACAAACAGTCATAGAGGTAGGAGGGCCCTGCTCGCAAGCTTACAATGATACTCTGCAGGAGGTTTGGAAAATAGCAGCGCTCGTGGGAGCAGCACTATAATTTCAAACAAATGGAGAGCCGGAAATAAATATAAATTATTTAATGAATATTGCAATTAAAATGTATATGGCATAAAATACATGTAGCATAGATTGCAAAAATAACACTTAATTCGTTAAAAAGAATCCTATATAAAACTTTGAATATTGTCCCTTATTTACTGGAAGGCCGCATCTGAAGGAAAATAACCAAATGGAAATTGACAAGCCAGTGAAGCTGTTGTATTAGCTGAAGTAATTGATCACAGCCTGAAATGAAAAGCTGGTTGAAACAATCACAAATCACTGTGGCGTAGAATGCTTGTTAGCCACTTACAAAGTTAGATGCAGGTGCGGTGAGAGTTAGATGCAGGCGCGGTGAGAGTTAGATGCAGGCGTGGGGAGAGTTGAGTTAGATGCAAGCGGTGTGCAAGTTAGATGCAGGTGGTAAGGGCGTTAGATGCAGGTGGTGCGGGAGTTAGAGGCAGGGAGTGTGCGAGTTAGAGGCAGGCGGTGTGGGAGTTAGATGCAGGCGGTGTGGGAGTTAGAGGCAGGCGGTGTGGGAGTTAGAGACAGGCGGTGTGGGAGTGAGAGGCGAGTGAGAGGCAGGCGGTGTGCGAGTTAGAGGCAGGCGGTGTGCGAGTTAGAGGCAGGCGATGTGGGAGTGAGGCAGGCGGTGTGGGAGTCAGAGGCAGGCGGTGTGGGAGTGAGAGGCGAGTTAGAGGCAGGCTATGTGGGAGTTAGAGGCAGGCGGTGTGCGAGTTAGAGGCAGGCGGTGTGCGAGTTAGAGGCAGGCGATGTGGGAGTTAGAGGCAGGCGGTGTGGGAGTCAGAGGCAGGCGGTGTGGGAGTCAGAGGCAGGCGGTGTGGGAGTCAGAGGCAGGCGGTGTGGGAGTCAGAGGCAGGCGGTGTGGGAGTCAGAGGCAGGCGGTGTGCGAGTTAGAGGCAGGCGGTGTGGGAGTGAGAGGCAGGCGGTGTGGGAGTGAGAGGCAGGCGGTGTGGGAGTGAGAGGCAGGCGGTGTGGGAGTGAGAGGCGAGTTAGAGGCAGGCTATGTGGGAGTTAGAGGCAGGCGGTGTGCGAATTAGAGGCAGGCGATGTGGGAGTTAGAGGCAGGCGATGTGGGAGTGAGGCAGGCGGTGTGCGAGTTAGATGCAGGCGATGTGGGAGTTAGAGGCAGGCGGTGTGGGAGTTAGAGGCAGGCGGTGTGGGAGTTAGAGACAGGCGGTGTGGGAGTGAGAGGCGAGTGAGAGGCAGGCGGTGTGCGAGATAGAGGCAGGCGGTGTGGGAGTTAGAGGCAGGCGGTGTGGGAGTCAGAGGCAGGGAGTGTGGGAGTCAGAGGCAGGCGGTGTGCGAGTTAGAGGCAGGCGGTGTGCGAGTTAGAGGCAGGCGATGTGAGAGTGAGGCAGGCGATGTGGGAGTGAGGCAGGCGGTGTGGGAGTCAGAGGCAGGCGGTATGGGAGTGAGAGGCGAGTTAGAGGCAGGCTATGTGGGAGTTAGAGGCAGGCGGTGTGCGAGTTAGAGGCAGGCGGTGTGCGAGTTAGAGGCAGGCGATGTGGGAGTTAGAGGCAGGCGATGTGGGAGTCAGAGGCAGGCGGTGTGGGAGTCAGAGGCAGGCGGTGTGGGAGTCAGAGGCAGGCGGTGTGGGAGTCAGAGGCAGGCGGTGTGCGAGTTAGAGGCAGGCGGTGTGCGAGGCAGGCGGTGTGCGAGTTAGAGGCAGGCGATGTGGGAGTTAGAGGCAGGCGATGTGGGAGTTAGAGGCAGGCGATGTGGGAGTGAGGCAGGCGGTGTGGGAGTGAGAGGCAGGCGGTGTGGGAGTGAGAGGCGAGTTAGAGGCAGGTGGTGTGCGAGTTAGAGGCAGGCGGTGTGCGAGTTAGAGGCAGGCGATGTGGGAGTGAGGCAGGCGATGTGGGAGTGAGAGGCAGGCGGTGTGGGAGTGAGAGGCGAGTTAGAGGCAGGCTATGTGGGAGTTAGAGGCAGGCGGTGTGCGAATTAGAGGCAGGCGATGTGGGAGTGAGGCAGGCGGTGTGGGAGTGAGAGGCAGGCGGTGTGGGAGTGAGAGGCGAGTTAGAGGCAGGCGGTGTGCGAGTTAGAGGCAGGCGGTGTGCGAGTTAGAGGCAGGCGATGTGGGAGTTAGAGGCAGGCGATGTGGGAGTTAGAGGCAGGCGATGTGGGAGTGAGGCAGGCGGTGTGGGAGTGAGAGGCGAGTTAGAGGCAGGCTATGTGGGAGTTAGAGGCAGGCTATGTGGGAGTTAGAGGCAGGCGGTGTGCGAGTTAGAGGCAGGCTATGTGGGAGTTAGAGGCAGGCTATGTGGGAGTTAGAGGCAGGCGGTGTGCGAGTTAGAGGCAGGCAATGTGGGAGTTAGAGGCAGGCGATGTGGGAGTTAGAGGCAGGCGATGTGGGAGTGAGGCAGGCGATGTGGGAGTGAGGCAGGCGGTGTGGGAGTGAGAGGCAGGCGGTGTGGGAGTGAGAGGCGAGTTAGAGGCAGGCGGTGTGCGAGTTAGAGGCAGGCGGTGTGCGAGTTAGAGGCAGGCGGTGTGCGAGTTAGAGGCAGGCGATGTGGGAGTGAGGCAGGCGGTGTGGGAGTGAGAGGCAGGCGGTGTGGGAGTGAGAGGCGAGTTAGAGGTAGGCTATGTGGGAGTTAGAGGCAGGCGGTGTGCGAGTTAGAGGCAGGCGGTGTGCGAGTTAGAGGCAGGCGGTGTGCGAGTTAGAGGCAGGCGATGTGGGAGTTAGAGGCAGGCGATGTGGGAGTTAGAGGCAGGCGGTGTGGGAGTGAGAGGCAGGCGGTGTGGGAGTGAGAGGCGAGTTAGAGGCAGGCGGTGTGCGAGTTAGAGGCAGGCGGTGTGCGAGTTAGAGGCAGGCGGTGTGCGAGTTAGATGCCTGCGCAGTAGCAAAACATTGCTCCACTATATCTGATATTGGCAGTGTGCCCATCTCTGCATCAGGCCCTAAATGAGCCCTCTTACCGGTAAAGAGAATTCAGTTGTAAGTGTAAAGGTGACTATATAAATCCGCACCAGGGAAAGCGAGTATTACCTCTTTAATGGCTGCCATCTTGATAGTCTCGTAGTAGTGTAGAGGCGCATTCGGAAGGTTCATATCATACCCAAAACCTGCCACTGACACCTCATCACAGTTGTGTAGTGCCATAGTGATAGCAACACTGCCTAGAGTAGGGATGTTCTGCGGAGAAGAGACAGACACAAAGATTACAGCAGCACATTCCCCACCGCACAGGATAACCCACCACCTGCATCCAAACTGCGGCATAGACAGCCAGTCGCCTGATCAGCCGCCATCCCGGGATGACAGACTTATAACGAGTGCTTAGAATGAGCACAGAATCATTAGTGGTTTCAGAGTTTGTTTTATTGCTATTCTATATATCTATCTGTACGAGATTTTAGTATGCTGCAAAGAGGACGCTCACCGTGTGGACCTGACAAATTTTGGATCCTCTGCAGGAAGCCTTGGTGGTAGGGGCTCATCCTCTTGTAACAAAACAATGAAAGTATCACACAGCAGGCGAAACACAATGTGAATTCCACAGAACGCCTAGTGGCTGAAGTCAGAGGAAAGGGCCAAGGGACCAATATACTTGGGATGGATTGCAAATCATCTTAAAGATAATGATATAGCGCTGCCATGTGATACTTCCCTGCTAATACCCATCCCTCACTGATGGCTTCCAGAAGAAAGAGTTTGTGCATAATTCCTTATTGTCCGCAGTGGGCTGCACAGAGCAGATGGAAACACTAAATCAGCCAGGCGAGAGAATAATCGCCCATATGTCACAGTGCAGATCTGGTGATAATCCCCGGTTACAGGCTCCAGACAGACAGCAAACTCCCCATCTCTTTCACTTCTCCCAGCGCGGCCAGGCAACTCATAACCTCATTGAATACTTCCCTGAGACCCGGCTGATCCATAGCTCTGCATCTCAGGAAATTATTTAGCGATCACCACTTGAGGGTATAAAAGCCTTCAAAATGGTCAAAAACGGCCCTAATTGAATAGTCAGTGGGGCGAATTCATTAGCTCCGAAATGATCGCAGCTAATTGCATACCCCCTATAAAGCAGGCAGGAGCTGAACGCAGGTGAAGGCTTGCACACCATTGGCGTAAATGAATCTGACAATGGACTCTTTGGGTCTAGTTCAGAGCTGCACACAAATCAGATGCAGCATTTTGAAATAAATTCATAGTTGCACGATATATACGGCAGCACTGCCCCTTATCCAATATCCGGTGCAAGAGATCCACCTGTAATCAGTCAGATCTCTGCATGCACTAATTGTGGGCAATTCCACCTACATCCCCACAATACACCCGCAAATCACTTGGCCCAGTCACGCCCACCCAGCGGCAAGTGCAGCTATTGTAACACTGAAATGTATATGACGGAATTGCACTTAGCTGTTCAAAGATCTTTATACTTTGCTACAGACAATGCGCAACAATCGTGAGATCTACTGTATCTACATCTACTTGTGTTCGACTCTAAATCTGGCCTATTGTTACCAGTAACAGCCCACCTGCCTTTATGAAGGCATCGTGGTTTTTCAAGCATCACTCATTGTACTTAGTGCATAGAGGCGAATGTAGTGACCTACAGTGACCTCCCGAACTAAAGCACAAATGCTATGTCACACGCCAGTCACTACAAGGCCTTAAGGTAGAATTTACCTATTGGTAACCCCCTTGGGAAAAGATACAAATCTGTTGCATTATCTGAACTGAATGTAAAGTATCTTGGCCATGGGTAACGTACGGTATTTGTACAGTGATCAGTCTTCCTGACAGCAATTTTTGTTTCAGCTGTGAGTGTACGGTGAAAAGAGCGAGAAGCCGCTCCGTATGTGGGAGCTGGTGAACAGTCTCTTATCAAGTATTGTTATTCCTCAGCCACAGAAAATAAGGTGGCGACAGAACAGACAGCGATGCAGAGCAGGTTCAGTGAGCAATCGCCTGTAGTCACATCTAGTCAGGAAAAGATCTAGGAATCTTCAGTCCAGAGAAATCATTACATATCAAAGTGTGGTTATCACCGTCATTCTGCGGCTTCAGTATATAAGTGTAAAACGATTTCCCAACACTAACAGCTGCTGTTCTAAGGCCTGTTATCACACTGGTGGATGCCACAGGAACGAGATCGACCACAGCTCTCCACTGGGGGGAGATCCACACACCAGGCCCACTATGTGTCCCTCTGGGGAGAAACACTCACTTATCGGGCACAGGGCAAGGATAATTCAATAAAGCATTTTTAAATGGACTTTATAGCGGAATCGTTGTGACAGTTACAGAAGGAAAGTAGGTTATATATATAGTGGGCATTTTATCTTTATTTCCTCTGAGCTTTATACCACTAAAATAATAAAGACATTAACTTAAAACATTGACCATCTTCTTTCTAGAACCTTACCCCTCTTCCCATTTGTCCATTGTTGAATGGCAGCCCAATGAAACTGAATGCTGCTTCCTGGATGAAGTATGGGTTGAGGATACGAATATCCCGTGGCTCACGTGGTACGCGGGTGGCCACTGACTTCCAGAATCCATCCGCAGCACTCTGAGAGACAAGAAATTGAAGGTAATTAAACTGTAGGTTGTACCATGGAAACCAGATAACCTTACACATTGCTATTGTATCGATGACTTACCATGAATGGGTTAGAGGCCAAAACTGCACAGCAGCACATGATATATACTAGGAGTTACGGGAGCATTGAGTTATATGTGATGGGAGCAATGAGTTATATACTATAGGAGTTATGGGAGTAATGAGCTATATGATATAGGAGTTATGGGAGTAATGAGTTATGTGATATAGGAGTTATGGGAGTAATGAGTTATATGATTTGGTAGTTATGGGAGTAATGAGCTATATGATATAGGAGTTATGAGAGTAATGAGTTATATGATATAGGAGTTATGGGAGTAATGAGTTATATGATATAGGAGTTATGGGAGTAATGAGTTATGTGATATAGGAGTTATGGGAGTAATGAGTTATATGATATAGGAGTTATGGGAGTAATGAGCTATATGATATAGGAGTTATGGGAGTAATAAGCTATATGATATAGGAGTTATGGGAGTAATGAGCTATATGATATAGGAGTTATGGGAGTAATAAGCTATATGATATAGGAGTTATGGGAGTAATGAGTTATATGTGATGGGAGTAATGAGTTATATGCTATAGGAGTTATGGGAGTAATGAGTTATGTGATATAGGAGTTATGGGAGTAATGAGTTATATGATATAGGAGTTATGGGAGTAATGAGCTATATGATATAGGAGTTATGGGAGTAATGAGTTATATGTGATGGGAGTACTGAGTTATATGCTATAGGAGTTATGGGAGTAATGAGTTATGTGATATAGGAGTTATGGGAGTAATGAGTTATGTGATATAGGAGTTATGGGAGTAATGAGTTATGTGATATAGGAGTTATGGGAGTAATGAGTTATATGATATAGGAGTTATGGGAGTAATGAGTTATGTGATATAGGAGTTATGGGAGTAATGAGTTATGTGATATAGGAGTTATTGGAGTAATGAGCTATATGATATAGGAGTTATGGGAGTAATGAGTTATATGATATAGGAGTTATGGGAGTAATGAGTTATATGATATAGGAGTTATGGGAGTAATGAGCTATATGTTATAGGAGTTATGGGAGTAATGAGTTATATGTGATGGGAGTAATGAGTTATATGCTATAGGAGTTATGGGAGTAATGAGTTATGTGATATAGGAGTTATGGGAGTAATGAGTTATGTGATATAGGAGTTATGGGAGTAATGAGTTATATGATATAGGAGTTATGGGAGTAATGAGTTATGTGATATAGGAGTTATGGGAGTAATGAGTTATGTGATTTAGGAGTTATGGGAGTAATGAGTTATGTGATATAGGAGTTATGGGAGTAATGAGCTATATGATATAGGAGTTATGAGAGTAATGAGTTATATGATATAGGAGTTATGGGAGTAATGAGTTATATGATATAGGAGTTATGGGAGTAATGAGTTATATGATATAGGAGTTATGGGAGTAATGAGCTATATGATATAGGAGTTATGGGAGTAATAAGCTATATGATATAGGAGTTATGGGAGTAATGAGCTATATGATATAGGAGTTATGGGAGTAATAAGCTATATGATATAGGAGTTATGGGAGTAATGAGTTATATGTGATGGGAGTAATGAGTTATATGCTATAGGAGTTATGGGAGTAATGAGTTATGTGATATAGGAGTTATGGGAGTAATGAGTTATATGATATAGGAGTTATGGGAGTAATGAGCTATATGATATAGGAGTTATGGGAGTAATGAGTTATATGTGATGGGAGTAATGAGTTATATGCTATAGGAGTTATGGGAGTAATGAGTTATGTGATATAGGAGTTATGGGAGTAATGAGTTATGTGATATAGGAGTTATGGGAGTAATGAGTTATGTGATATAGGAGTTATGGGAGTAATGAGTTATGTGATATAGGAGTTATGGGAGTAATGAGTTATGTGATATAGGAGTTATGGGAGTAATGAGTTATGTGATATAGGAGTTATGGGAGTAATGAGTTATGTGATTTAGGAGTTATGGGAGTAATGAGTTATGTGATATAGGAGTTATGGGAGTAATGAGCTATATGATATAGGAGTTATGAGAGTAATGAGTTATATGATATAGGAGTTATGGGAGTAATGAGTTATATGATATAGGAGTTATGGGAGTAATGAGTTATATGATATAGGAGTTATGGGAGTAATGAGCTATATGATATAGGAGTTATGGGAGTAATAAGCTATATGATATAGGAGTTATGGGAGTAATGAGCTATATGATATAGGAGTTATGGGAGTAATAAGCTATATGATATAGGAGTTATGGGAGTAATGAGTTATATGTGATGGGAGTAATGAGTTATATGCTATAGGAGTTATGGGAGTAATGAGTTATGTGATATAGGAGTTATGGGAGTAATGAGTTATGTGATATAGGAGTTATGGGAGTAATGAGCTATATGATATAGGAGTTATGGGAGTAATGAGTTATGTGATATAGGAGTTATGGGAGTAATGAGTTATGTGATATAGGAGTTATGGGAGTAATGAGCTATATGATATAGGAGTTATGGGAGTAATGAGTTATATGATATAGGAGTTATGGGAGTAATGAGTTATATGCTATAGGAGTTATGGGAGTAATGAGTTATATGTGATGGGAGCAATGAGTTATATGCTACAGGAGTTATGGGAGCAATGAGTTATTTGCTACAGGAGCTATGGGAGTAATGAGTTATATGTGATGGGAGTAATGAGTTATGTGATATAGGAGTTATGGGAGTAATGAGTTATGTGATATAGGAGTTATGGGAGTAATGAGCTATATGTGATGGGAGCAATGAGTTATATGCTACAGGAGTTATGGGAGCAATGAGTTATTTGCTACAGGAGTTATGGGAGTAATGAGTTATATGTGATGGGAGCAATGAGTTATATGCTATAGGAGTTATGGGAGTAATGAGTTATGTGATATAGGAGTTATGGGAGTAATGAGTTATGTGATATAGGAGTTATGGGAGTAATGAGTTATGTGATATAGGAGTTATGGGAGTAATGAGTTATGTGATATAGGAGTTATGGGAGTAATGAGCTATATGATATAGGAGTTATGGGAGTAATGAGTTATATGATATAGGAGTTATGGGAGTAATGAGTTATGTGATATAGGAGTTATGGGAGTTATGTGATATAGGAGTTATGGGAGTAATGAGCTATATGATATAGGAGTTATGGGAGTAATGAGTTATATGATATAGGAGTTATGGGAGTAATGAGTTATATGATATAGGAGTTATGGGAGTAATGAGTTATATGCTATAGGAGTTATGGGAGTAATGAGTTATATGTGATGGGAGCAATGAGTTATATGCTACAGGAGTTATGGGAGCAATGAGTTATTTGCTACAGGAGTTATGGGAGTAATGAGTTATATGTGATGGGAGCAATGAGTTATATGCTATAGGAGTTATGGGAGTAATGAGTTATGTGATATAGGAGTTATGGGAGTAATGAGTTATGTGATATAGGAGTTATGGGAGTAATGAGTTATGTGATATAGGAGTTATGGGAGTAATGAGTTATGTGATATAGGAGTTATGGGAGTAATGAGTTATGTGATATAGGAGTTATGGGAGTAATGAGCTATATGTGATGGGAGCAATGAGTTATATGCTACAGGAGTTATGGGAGCAATGAGTTATTTGCTACAGGAGTTATGGGAGTAATGAGTTATATGTGATGGGAGCAATGAGTTATATGCTATAGGAGTTATGGGAGTAATGAGTTATGTGATATAGGAGTTATGGGAGTAATGAGTTATGTGATATAGGAGTTATGGGAGTAATGAGTTATATGCTATAGGAGTTATGGGAGTAATGAGTTATGTGATATAGGAGTTATGGGAGTAATGAGTTATGTGATATAGGAGTTATGGGAGTAATGAGTTATGTGGTATAGGAGTTATGGGAGTAATGAGTTATGTGATATAGGAGTTATGGGAGTAATGAGTTATGTGATATAGGAGTTATGGGAGTAATGAGCTATATGCTACAGGAGTTATGGGAGCAATGAGTTATATGTGATGGGAGCAATGAGTTATATGCTATAGGAGTTATGGGAGTAATGAGTTATATGCTATAGGAGTTATGGGAGTAATGAGTTATATGTGATGGGAGCAATGAGTTATATGCTATAGGAGTTATGGGAGTACTGAGTTATATGCTATAGGAGTTATGGGAGTAATGAGTTATATGTGATGGGAGCAATGAGTAATTTGCTATAGGAGTTATGGGAGTAATGAGTTATATGTGATGGGAGTAATGCGTTATATGCTACAGGAGTTATGGGAGTAATGAGTTATGTGATATAGGAGTTATGGGAGTAATGAGTTATGTGATATAGGAGTTATGGGAGTAATGAGTTATGTGATATAGGAGTTATGGGAGTAATGAGCTATATGTGATGGGAGCAATGAGTTATATGCTACAGGAGTTATGGGAGCAATGAGTTATTTGCTACAGGAGTTATGGGAGTAATGAGTTATATGTGATGGGAGCAATGAGTTATATGCTATAGGAGTTATAGGAGTAATGAGTTATGTGATATAGGAGTTATGGGAGTAATGAGTTATGTGATATAGGAGTTATGGGAGTAATGAGTTATATGCTATAGGAGTTATGGGAGTAATGAGTTATGTGATATAGGAGTTATGGGAGTAATGAGTTATGTGATATAGGAGTTATGGGAGTAATGAGTTATGTGGTATAGGAGTTATGGGAGTAATGAGTTATGTGATATAGGAGTTATGGGAGTAATGAGTTATGTGATATAGGAGTTATGGGAGTAATGAGCTATATGCTACAGGAGTTATGGGAGCAATGAGTTATATGTGATGGGAGCAATGAGTTATATGCTACAGGAGTCATGGGAGCAATGAGTTATTTGCTACAGGAGTTATGGGAGTAATGAGTTATATGTGATGGGAGCAATGAGTTATATGCTATAGGAGTTATGGGAGTAATGAGTTATGTGATATAGGAGTTATGGGAGTAATGAGTTATGTGATATAGGAGTTATGGGAGTAATGAGTTATGTGATATAGGAGTTATGGGAGTAATGAGTTATGTGATATAGGAGTTATGGGAGTAATGAGTTATGTGATATAGGAGTTATGGGAGTAATGAGCTATATGTGATGGGAGCAATGAGTTATATGCTACAGGAGTTATGGGAGCAATGAGTTATTTGCTACAGGAGTTATGGGAGTAATGAGTTATATGTGATGGGAGCAATGAGTTATATGCTATAGGAGTTATGGGAGTAATGAGTTATGTGATATAGGAGTTATGTGATATAGGAGTTATGGGAGTAATGAGTTATGTGATATAGGAGTTATGGGAGTAATGAGTTATATGCTATAGGAGTTATGGGAGTAATGAGTTATGTGATATAGGAGTTATGGGAGTAATGAGTTATGTGATATAGGAGTTATGGGAGTAATGAGTTATTTGCTATAGGAGTTATGGGAGTAATGAGTTATATGTGATGGGAGCAATGCGTTATATGCTACAGGAGTTATGGAAGCAGTGAGTTATACAGTATGTGATAGTAATGGAGACTGTGCACAACCCACTGCTGCAATAAGATAGGACTACCCATAGCTGTCATCTTACAGCCCCAGCGAGGCACTGTGTGTAGGTAGGTATTGGGATATATGATTTGGGAATAGAGGCTATAAATGCACTCCCACACTGATATATGTGAACCAATAACCATTTGCCATGCCAAGAGATGTACGGGATCCCAAAGAGTCTCTGAAAGGAAGGTCAGGAATATGCGGGTGTGCAGGGGGAGCTGCACTGGGTATGGAGGGATGGGGCGGGAAATATTAATGGTCCATACATTCCACTGAACATGTTTTACCAGATAATCCATATTTGCTATTCATCATTTGGGGTACATACATTACCACTCTCAGATATCCATATAGTATAATTTGCCAATTTACTGTAATATACTGTATGTTTTAGATTCACACTAACAGGACTTGGCTGAAGTCGGGAGGAATAGGGTAGCCACAAGCGGATTATGGTTATGCGGAGCCTATCGTATTACATTTACAGTGTATCTCAGCTTCCCTAGTGGTGACTGCTTTGCTCACATCACGGCCTGATTGAGAGTAACATGGCAGTCGGTCACAGTGGTGGCTGCATGTGTGTGCTCGTATGGAAATACAGGTCTCACTATATTCAGAGC
This sequence comes from Pseudophryne corroboree, assembly GCF_028390025.1. Taxonomy (NCBI): domain Eukaryota; kingdom Metazoa; phylum Chordata; class Amphibia; order Anura; family Myobatrachidae; genus Pseudophryne; species Pseudophryne corroboree. The sequence continues at coordinate 56,638,282 of NC_086452.1, read as the reverse complement.
TGGCTGCATGGAGGAGGCTGGACTGCCCCTATTCCGCATGTGACAGTCATCATCAGTGCCCACAAAATGGGCTTGTGTTCCACTTCAGCCCCAGCAAGCAATCCGTATTAACCCGAGTCGTGCTTGCTAGATGATGACACGAATGTCTGGATGCTATGAATTACCCCCTGCTCCTACAGGTGGTATATAGTGGCTCAGAGCATATACAGTGCAGTATGGCAGCACTGAGGGAAAGGAGGGACCATTAGAAGCTATATATCTCTCCAGGACATAATCAGGCAGCATTGATTAATACAAAATATAAAACCAGTGCAATGTTATACTGTATATGATGTCACAGTAGTGAAAAGAGGTACACTATATCACTAGGCGGCATATGATGTCACAGTAGTGTTTAGTCATACAACATATCACAGGGCAGCGTATGATGTCACAGTGAGTGTTGTACTGTAGTAGAGTATATCACAGGGCAGCGTATGATGTGATGGGGTGTGTGGTGGTACAGTATATCACAGGGCAGTGTATGATGTCACAGTGTGTGGTGGTACAGTGTATTACAGGGCAGTGTATGATGTCACAGTGTGTGGTGGTACAGTATATCACAGGGCAGTGTATGATGTCACAGTGTGTGGTGGTACAGTATATCACAGGGCAGTGTATGATGTCACAGTGTGTGGTGGTACAGTGTATTACAGGGCAGTGTATGATGTCACAGTGTGTGGTGGTACAGTATATCACAGGGCAGTGTATGATGTCACAGTGTGTGGTGGTACAGTATATCACAGGGCAGTGTATGATGTCACAGTGTGTGGTGGTACAGTGTATTACAGGGCAGTGTATGATGTGATGGGGTGTGTGGTGGTACGGTATATCACAGGGCAGCGTATGATGTCACAGTGAGTGTTATACTGTAGTAGAGTATATCACAGGGCAGTGCATGATGTGATGGGGTGTGTGGTGGTACAGTATATCACAGGGCAGTGTATGATGTCACAGTAGTGTGTGGTGGTACAGTATATCACAGGGCAGTGTATGATGTCACAGTGTGTGGTGGTACAGTATATCACAGGGCAGTGTATGATTTCACAGTGTGTGGTGGCACAGTATATCACAGGGCAGTGTATGATTTCACAGTGTGTGGTGGCACAGTGTATTACAGGGCAGCGTATGATGTGATGGGGTGTGTGGTGGTACGGTATATCACAGGGCAGTGTATGATGTCACAGGGTGTGTGGTGGTACAGTATATCACAGGGCAGTGTATGATGTCACAGTGTGTGGTGGTACAGTGTATGATGTCACAGTAGTGTGTGGTAGTACAGTATATTACAAGGCAGTGTATGATGTCACAGGGTGTGTGGTTGTACAGTATATCACAGGGCAGTGTATGATGTCACAGTGTGTGGTGGTACAGTGTATTACAGGGCAGTGTATGATGTCACAGTAGTGTGTGGTAGTACAGTATATTACAAGGCAGTGTATGATGTCACAGGGTGTGTGGTGGTACAGTATATTACAGGGCAGTGTATGATGTCACAGTGTTGTACTGCAGTATAGTGTATCACAGGGCTGTGTATGATGTCACAGTAGTTATCACAGGGCAGTGTATCATGTGACGGGGTGTGTGGTGGTACAGTGTATCACAGGGCAGTGTATGATGTCACAGTGGTGTGTGGTTGTACAGTATATCACAGGGCAGTGTATGATGTCACAGTGTGTGGTGGTACAGTATATCACAGGGCAGTGTATGATGTCACAGTGGTGTGTGGTTGTACAGTATATCACAGGGCAGTGTATGTCGTCACAGTAGTGTGTGGTGGTACAGTGTATTACAGGGCAGTGTATGATGTCAGAGTGTGTGGTGGTACAGTATATCACAGGGCAGTGTATGATGTCACAGTGGTGTGTGGTTGTACAGTATATCACAGGGCAGTGTATGATGTCACAGTGTGTGGTGGTACAGTGTATCACAGGGCAGTGTATGATGTCACAGTGGTTTGTGGTTGTACAGTATATCACAGGGCAGTGTATGATGTCACAGTGTGTGGTGGTACAGTATATCACAGGGCAGTGTATGATGTCACAATGGTGTGTGGTTGTACAGTATATCACAGGGCAGTGTATGATGTCACAGTAGTGTGTGGTGGTACAGTGTATTACAGGGCAGTGTATGATGTCACAGTGTGTGGTGGTACAGTATATCACAGGGCAGTGTATGATGTCACAGTGGTGTGTGGTTGTACAGTATATCACAGGGCAGTGTATGATGTCACAGTGTGTGGTGGTACAGTATATCACAGGGCAGTGTATGATGTCACAGTGGTGTGTGGTTGTACAGTATATCACAGGGCAGTGTATGATGTCACAGTAGCGTGTGGTGGTAAATATATAACTGTAAGCTCTCCTCCTTCATACACTGACACATCAGCAAATGACACCAGTTCTCCAGGAGAAACTCCAATTCCCGTAACTGGCTGCCAAGTCTCTCACGAAGGAGTCTCTGAATCACGCTGCTGTCACTGGCAATGCCATGTCTCTGTGTCCGACACAGATTTCCCTTTTCTCTGTGGTTTAGACCCACCATATGAGTCTCCTCCTGGTTCCATCAGCACATTATGCGCAATGTAGATGGATTTCTATGTTTAACTCTGATTCAGCTTTACTAAGCACTGCGGGAGCCGTCACATTACTGCAGGAATTGCTCACCGATACCTAACTGCACACAGGGCTAGTAGGGGACACGTAACACCACACGGACAGCTATATAGCAGGACATCAGGATTCTTCTACTGTAGGCAACACCCAAAACAAGCGTTTATACTGTATAATACGTAGTACTTTATACCAAGCTACAGACAGCTGGAAGCAGGAAGCATAGAATTAAACCTATATAAATCTGCTATGTAACGTGTCATACAGCCCTTATTCTTGTTTGTGCCCTGATGAAAGGCGTCTTTCCTTGAAACGTTGGCGTTTTGGAACAATACACCATTGTACTGACAACTACAGTCCCTGAGTGCCGTCTATTGTTTGGAAGATGTCTGATGTTACAAATGAGCATCGGGGCATAATGTCGACACCAGAATGTTGACAGTTATGATAATGACATGGTTAAAATGTCAGCATCATAAATGTCAACAGCTGGAAAATGTCGACTCTGATAATAGTACATTTTGGAGGGGGAATCTGAGCAGTGCCATCAGTTGCCATGGCGCTTGCCCTGACATGATAGCATACCCTCCAACATTTTACAGGGATACGGTCATTAGGTTGACCACACTTAGGTCGACAGTCATTAGGTCGACCACTATTGGTCGACATGGCCACTAGGTCGACATGTTCTCGGTTGACGTGGACTACGATTGGGAATAGTAAACTGGGGAGAGCGCAGCGGTAGTGGATCGAGGCACCTTGCCCGAAGCATGGCGAACAAACACGGTGCACTAATTGGGGTTCCCAGTCACTTTACGATGAAAACGACACCAATTTTTTTTTTCCATGTTGACCTAATGACTGTGTCGACCTATTTCTGGTGTCGACCTAGTCACTGTCGACCCTATGACCCATACCCATTTTACACATGAAAACCGGTACAAATTAGGAAAGGGGGCATTGTCATGGGTAAAAGGGACGTGGCCACACCCCCTTTCCTATAATTTCAATGTTAATTTGGAGAGTCAAAAATCGGTACAAAGCCCATTTTGTCAGCTACAGACCATAAAAAAAATAAGATTTTACTCACCGGTAAATCTATTTCTCGTAGTCCGTAGTGGATGCTGGGAACTCCGTAAGGACCATGGGGAATAGCGGCTCCGCAGGAGACTGGGCACAACTAAAGAAAGCTTTAGGACTACCTGGTGTGCACTGGCTCCTCCCTCTATGACCCTCCTCCAGACCTCAGGATACTGTGCCCGGAAGAGCTGACACAATAAGGAAAGGATTTTGAATCCCGGGTAAGACTCATACCAGCCACACCAATCACACCGTATAACTCGTGATACTATACCCAGTTAACAGTATGAAATATAACTGAGCCTCTCAACAGATGGCTCAACAATAACCCTTTAGTTAAACAATAACTATATACAAGTATTGCAGACAATCCGCACTTGGGACGGGCGCCCAGCATCCACTACGGACTACGAGAAATAGATTTACCGGTGAGTAAAATCTTATTTTCTCTGACGTCCTAGTGGATGCTGGGAACTCCGTAAGGACCATGGGGATTATACCAAAGCTCCCAAACGGGCGGGAGAGTGCGGATGACTCTGCAGCACCGAATGAGCGAACTCTAGGTCCTCCTGTCAAAGTCGGAAAAATATCATGCTGCACGTTGCCATATATTCACCTCATGCGCGTGTCTGCTGCACGTGCACATTCTCTCCCGTGCGTGCGGATACTCGCAGCTGCGTAATGGAGCTTCTACGGCCGTGCGCATTGGCGCGTGGTATGTGCATTTACGGTAGAGTTTGTGTGCGTCTAGCGGGCGACTCAATCATTAAATAATAAAACCAAATAGTATGTTTTATAGATAATGTTCCCCTTAGTGATAACTGTAAGTTTGTTTAATGTGACTTGTTCACGGACGTGGGAATCCCTCTTTACGTGGTACAAAGGGTCTGATTAAGGTTGAACAGTGGTGTCTGGTACCTAACCGAAGAGTATTTTAATAGCAATAATCCGGTGTTGGTTAGGTAAAGATTAATTGCTCCTGCGTGTAGTTATGGCCATTAGTAGTTTCTGGACATTTCATATATTTGCAGTTCATTATCCATTGCGGCGGGAATCCGGCGATTCCCTCCCACCTGAGTAGTTTGTAATAGCCACAGCCCACCTGTTCAAATCCACCTATGACCTTTTGTTACAGTGCAGAGAGACATTCCTGTGTCCAATGAACAATAAGATTGTAGGGCCCTTTGTAGTACACTGTATGTTGTGTATATAAGGGTCACTGTCCCCAGACCGGCCAGTACTCTCACTCTTCAACATTTATCTCAGATAATTGGAGGACTGGATTCCGGTTGCGCTTGCGAGTGTTCCCCGTATGGTATGTTTCTCTGTGGCCACTTTGTTACCCGTTTAAATGTTAGTCATTCATTCTTATTTGTTGTATTAGTGTTTGCGATCGTTCGCTATTGTGTATATTTCTGTTTAGTTATTCTGTTAGATTTTAATGTTAGCCTGTAGTGTATGAACTGTTCACTGTTTTCTTTTCCCATTTACTTAGTTAAATATTGTTAGTAAAGGTGTTGGAACCTTAGCCAGGTATTGAGTGTTTATTACATTACTGAGGGTGATCGGAGCATCTCAATCGCTCAAACAACTAGCTTACAAACCAAGGTTAAACAGCATTATATCATTACAGTATCTAAAACTAAGATTTACAGTATAAGCATACTCTGTGTAAGGTATAAAAGGTTATTATCTGTGTGTACGCTAGCTGTGTGTTCAGTACACCCAGCGCAGCGTGTGTACGTGACTTGCGTACCACGTGCAAGGTATTCTTACGCAAATAGCGTACGGAGTGCGTAGCACGTGCACGAGGTTCAGCGGCCATTACGGCTACGGTATAGATGTAATAGCTTGTGTTGTAGAGTATAAGAATCAGCTTTATCAATTGAGGGCTCGTCCGTCCTCCACATATCCGCACTAACGAAAACAAACGTTATCTGCCAGCAAGGGCGGGAAGGCAGTAGTGCTGGCTAGATAAGCGTCTGTTTCGCTACGTTGTAAGAGTGCTGGTGGAATCCGGAACCGGAGGTAAGAACAATACGCTATTATCTTTTAAAACTGTTCATTTCTGTTTTTGCGTACGCACACACGCACGCACGCACGCACACACCTGCATTGTTGCGGCTCACTCTCTTGTTGCCATTAGAAACGTGCTGAGGAAATCTGGTGCTATTTAGTTGAGATTATAAAGGATAATTTTTTTTAAGGAAATAATTGTAAAGGACACGCACACAGCATAGGAAATACTGTGTGGTGTACGGTAAGCGATTACAGTTGAACATCGTTTACATTGATAGAAGCGTGTTGGTTGCATTGCTGTGAGCATATCTGGACTTTGTGCATACGTGTCTCGGGCAACGTGCAAGATTACGTACGCAACACAAAGGCATACGCACGTGGCGTGTTTACTCAGCAGAGCGTACGGATACGCCCACCGAGACTCAAATCACACGATAACATTGTTTTAGTGGGGGCGGTATAGTATAGCCACCTGAATAATAGCACAGGTTTGTTCAGTTTTCCAAAAAGCTTAGTTAGAAGAGAACCTTTTTCCATTGCAATACTCACGGATTGAACTACTGCCTGTATGAAAGGAATTTCTGTACAGAAAGATCAGTGTGTATATGAGTGAGTAGGAGTGAGTGTGGAAATAAAGGTATTATTTTCTGTGAACCCACAAATCGGGATCCCGTCGGAGACCACATCAGGTGAGTAGACACTTGGTGGCGTGGGACTGGCTTGCCCGCGTTAACATTATACAAGGTAAAAGGCGCAAGTAGTATCCGCCGACAAAACGACTGCGAAGGTTTAAGCGCAGCCCGGGGGGTTTTGCGTATTACCCATATAGATTGAGCTCCGGCTGAAAGTTTCGCAGCCTAAACAACTGATTCCGTTGGTCGTACAGCGTATAAATATTAAGTTACTTATGCGCAGTGCGACTGGACCGCACGTAATTGTGTGCATTAGTTTGTTACCTTGATACCCATTAAAATTTACTGTGGGACCATAAACGCTATTTGTACATTCTAACGTGATTTGTGTAGGTTTTTGTTTTTTTAAGGGAGTTTCGCTGTTCACTCAGGAAATCTCCAACAACCAATACTTACTGGGGAGGGTAGCATACTCCCACGCGCCCCAGTAAATAGAGGTTACAAAAGATCCCACGGATTGGATTGGCCAATTGGGGCGCAGAGTGAGTGAAGGCACTAGTGGAACTTTCACCGTCGCCTTACCGCGGGCAACTTGGTTTGTCTTGTAAGAATTTGCTGAGACAGCAATATCTGCAAACAATGGGGGCCAGTTGCTCAAAGAAGGGACGTCCAACAAGGGTTCACGTTGGTAATTGTTGGCCCAAAGGGTCAGCACGGTATATAATGTGTGAAAAATACGGATCACACACACAGGTATTTTGCAAAGAATGGGAACGAATGACAGAGGATGATGGGGAACAGTTTCCCCGGGTAGGCAGTTTGAACCCTGAGGTATTGCAGAATCTAAGAAAAAGGATAGGTCTAATAAAATCTGCAAAGCAGAGGATTAGACATTATGATTGTTTACAGGTATGGCAACAGGAAAGTGAAATACAACAGGAATTAGCTCAGAAAGCAAATTCAAATCCTGGTAGGAGTCTGATAGCAACGGCACCACCACCGTATATAGTAGGGGACAAAGTGGCTGCAGAGAATGACATGCGGGTGTACGATAAGGGTGCACTTAACCAATGTAGTAATGATAAGAGTAAAATGAAAGTTAATGCAAATGTTGAGACTAACGCTAACCCATGCAAGTTGTATCCCATTTTAAACTTCCCCCAGGAATACGACCAGGAAGATGAGCCCACTACGATTTCAGCTCTCTCTCTAGCGGCCACCATAAACGATACTTCAGTGGGCATCACCCAACCAGTAAGATTGGTATCAAAGGCACATAGTTCAGGGACAGGTGAGGTTGTATCTAAAGGTAAGTACGGCACTGTACAATATGCTGAAACTGTTGCACCACCCACTGTAGAATCAACCCAGAGTGAAGTAATTAATATTGAACCTGTTAGAGTGATAGCGGTCCCCAATGGGAAGACCGACACAAATGGGGTCACACCCATCAGGAATATTGCAATGCACTGTCCCTGGTCCCGAGCAGAATTAATAACAATTTTGTCTGAATTTCCTGATCCCAGAAAAGATTTAGCCGCATGTCAGAGGTTCATTAAGGACCTGGGTAACTCCACTGAACCAAATAACAAAGATTGGCGGACACTACTGAGGGCATGCCTGCCCTCTAGTATTGACCCTGTGAAATTTTTAGCTGACTGTAAATTAGATGAAGAAGTACCCCTTACGGATGAGTATAATCAAGATAATGTAACCAGGATCAATCTGCAGCTGGGAGTATACGTCCCAGCTGTGGTAAAATGGAACAAAATCTTCTCCATCAAACAAATGGAAGGAGAAACTGCCGCTGACTTTCCACCGGGCACTGGAGGAAATGGCTAAATACACTGGGATCGTGGAAATTGAGGCAAATGTACACCATAGAGAGGTAGCGGTGTCCGTCTTGATGGACGGTTTAAAGGAGGTATTAAGGAATAGGGTACAAACCACTCAACCTAACTGGAGAGGTATGTCGGTGGCCGCCTTAAGAGAGACTGCTGTTGGGCACGACAGGAACATCACAAGACGCAGGGAGTCACAGAGTGATAAACTGATGGCTATAAGTATCCAAGCCCTCACAACAAGGCAGCCTCAGTCTAAATCTCAGACCCCTGGTGGTAAGCCACATACGGTAAAATGTTACAATTGTAACAGGGAAGGTCATTTTCACGTAACTGCACCAGTAATCCACACAATGCATATAAAAACCCTAGACAACGACATGACATACGAGATTGGGATCAAGGACCGCAGAGACGGAGTTATGAGCCACACGCAGGGGAAACAAGAAGGTATCCCCCAAGAAGAGACTGGCAAGTCTCTGATAATTCCCATTTACCTCCGTCACAGGTAATAGCTGCCAGTGCAATGCAGGGAGGTCACCACGCACCATAGGGGCGGGGCCACACCTGTAGTCTGCAGCCAGTGAAATTAATTGCGAGCCTTGGAAGTGAACCCGAGGTCACAATTGATGTAGCTGGTAAATCTCTAAATTTCCTTGTAGATATGGGGGCGGCCAAGTCAGTGATAAATTCGACCGTGGGCATGAGAACCACTGGTAAAAACCATTCCAGCCATGGGAGTAACAGGAGTAGTGCGACAATACCCTTTAAGCAAACCAACAGAGTTTACGATAGGGACTTTGCAGACCAAGCATTCTTTTCTGTTGGCTGCATCGGCTCCGACTAATCTCCTAGGGAGAGATTTACTGTGCAAAATGGGATGCGTCATATACTGTACTCCTGAAGGTGTGTTCTTGGACATACCCGAAAACCACGCTCAGGAAGCGCAGGATATGCTAGACTCCCCAACAAGATTAATGTCACACACTGTTGTTGTAAATAGGTGTCCGTCCAAGGTAGAGGAAATGATTTCCCAGATACCGGAATCACTTTGGACCAAGGATGGACAAGACACTGGATTGATGGCAAACGTAGCCCCAGTAGTTGTGCAAGTAAAAGAGGGTAGGATAGCTCCAAAAATCCCACAATATCCTCTGAAGCCAGAGGTGGAGTTAGGAGTTTTCCCTGTAACAGAGCGCTTGCTACAACAGGGCATTCTGGTAAGAACGTCCAGCACTGCCAATAGTCCCATCTTCCCTGTTAAAAAGAGTGGGGGGAGGGGTTACAGATTAGTGCAGGATCTAAGAGGGATCAACAAAATAGTTGAGAGTCAATTCCCCGTAGTACCAAATCCAGCTGTCATCCTTATGCAAATCCCTCCCACTGCCAAATTTTTCACTGTGATTGACCTCTGCTCCGCTTTCTTCTCGGTACCTCTGCACCCTGACAGTCAATACTTATTCGCATTCACATACAGAGGAGTTCAATACACATGGACTCGCTTACCACAAGGTTTCATAGACAGTCCAAGTATCTTCTCACAAGCCCTGCATGATTGTTTACAGTCTTTCCAACCAGAGAGTGGATCAGTATTGATCCAGTACGTGGACGATTTACTACTGTGTTCAGATTCACTGGAAGCGTCCCTGAGAGATACGAAACAACTCCTGTTTCATCTTTCAGACACAGGACATAAAGTTTCCAAAGATAAGTTACAATTATGCCAGGCCCGGGTGAAGTATTTGGGACACTGTCTGACACAAGGACTGAGACACCTCACCGCTGATAGAATTCAAGCAATTCGTGACATGACTCTGCCACAAACCCAGCAACAGATTAGAACGTTTTTAGGAATGTGTGGGTATTGCCGTAACTGGATCCCAGGTTTTTCCATACTGGCCTTACCTTTGCAGGAAATGGTTTCATCAAGTAAACCTGATCGGATTTCGCATACAGACGAATCTGAGATGGCATTTGAGAAACTTAAACAGTGCCTAACGCAGGCACCGGCATTGGGTATGCCAGACTATGGGAAACCCTTTGAGCTGTACGGAACAGAGAGTGCTGGGTGCGCAGCAGGTGTCTTAACCCAGAAGCATGGTGATGCCAGCAGGCCGATAGCCTACTATAGCGCTCAGCTAGATACGGTAGCGCGATCCCTCCCCACATGCTTGCGAAGTGTTGCAGCAATAGCATTGCTAGTCACAAAAAGCGAAGATGTAGTGCTAGGACACAACCTCACAATTCATATACCACATGCAGTGTCAGCCTTACTGAATTCTGCCCAAACCAGACACGTCTCATTAGCGCGGTTTACAAGATGGGAATTGGCATTGATGGCCCCCGTAAACATCACCATAAGGAGATGCAGCGCATTAAATCCTGCAACGTATCTCCCAGGTGTGCCTGGACAGGCACAAAGGGTGGAGGATGAGAGTGATGGTGAAGGAGGATTTAATACAGGGGATGACACGCATGATTGTATGGAATATTTGACCCAAAATTTTCACGGCAAGGCCTGACATCAGTGACAACCCACTGGAAGCTGTAGATTTTACCTTCTACACTGACGGTAGTTGTCACAGACAGACGGACTCGGGAGACTTGTGTACTGGATACGCAGTCGTAGATGACCAAGGTACCATAGAAGCAGAACCGCTAGGCCCACCTCACTCAGCACAAGTTGCTGAACTGGTTGCCCTAACCAGAGCATGTGAATTGGCTAAGGGCAAATCAGCCAACATTTACACAGATTCTAGGTACGCCTTCGGAGTAGTCCATGATTTCGGAGCCCTATGGCGCCTCAGAAATTTCATGACGGCAGCTGGCACACCCGTAGCGCATGCAGCCCACATCAAAAGACTTCTAACAGCGATACAGGAACCCGACAGAGTGGCTGTTATCAAGTGTAAAGCTCACACATATAGCCAAGACCCGGTATCACTTGGTAACAGCCGAGCAGACGAAGCTGCTAAATCAGCAGCCGGTAACCCCATACAAACAGATAGTACACCACTGATGGTATTTAATACTGTAAACACACAGAAATTGTGTGAAATGCAAAATTTGCGTTCCCCACAGGAAAAGGCAGTCTGGAGGTCAAAAGGATATGGCCAAGAGTCCTCAGGACTCTGGACAGATGGACAGGGTAAACCAGTGGCACCCAGAGCATACCTTCCAAGTCTAGCGGAAGCAGCACATGGGCTGACTCATCTAGGCAAAGAAGGGATGTGTAAGCTAGTAAGAGCTTATTGGTGCGCCCCAGGATTTTTCTCCCATGCGGGTAAAAGAGCAATAACATGTCTCACCTGCTTGAGGAAGAATATCGGAAAGGCAATACCGACAGAGCCATCCCATATCCCTCCGACAGATGGTCCTTTCCAGGTAATACAGATTGACTTCATACAATTGCCACCTTGTAGAAATTTAAAATATGTATTAATCTGTATTGATGTGTTCTCAAATTGGGTTGAAGCATTTCCAGCGGCCACAAATACCGCTGTATTTACTGCAAAGAAAATTGTGCAGGAATTTGTGTGTAGGTACGGTATCCCTAGAATAATTGAAAGTGATAGGAGTACCCATTTCCCAGGTGAAGTCTTTCAAACAATGTGTAAGTTGATGGGAATTAATAGTAAGCTGCATACTCCGTACCGCCCCCAGGCGAGCGCGAAGGTGGAAAGAGTAAACAGCACTATTAAAAATAAATTGAGCAAGGTAATGACTGAAACAGGACTGTTATGGCCTGAAGCTTTGCCAATCGTACTATACAGCATCAGAACCACACCCAGGTCCCCTCTAAATCTGTCTCCTTTTGAAATTCTGTTTGGTCGACAACCCCATGTTATGATTAACCCCCAGGATGATTTGAAATGTAACGATGAAGTAACCGTAAAGTACTTGGTTAAGATGAGTAAACAATTGAGAAATCAGAATGATAATCTAAAGTTGGTGATTCCTGATTTGCCAGACAGTAATTGTCATGACATTGAACCTGGGGATTATGTAATGATACGGAATTTTCTACGCTCAGGTTGCCTTATTGATAGATGGGAAGGACCATATCAAGTCTTATTAACCAGCACAACAGCATTGAAGGTTGCCGAGAGAGAGACTTGGGTCCATTCGTCTCATTGTAAAAAGGTCACTGACCCAGAGAGGTCCCGTGATAAAGAACAGACGGTAGAGGTTGTATCACTAGAGTGTCTGTTCAGGGAGGATTGAGACGACACCTGAGCGCTGAGAATAACAAGACCGGAAGCTTGTCGAGCCAGATTTCTTTTTCCCATTTGTTATTTTCTCCAGTTCCCACCTCCCTCCTATTTCCTTTCCCCCTTCTTATTTTTCTCCTTTTACTCCTCTAAGATGGACTTGCCCCAAGAGACTGTGATCCGGATTTTCCTGTGATGTTGACCAGAGCAGTCTGTTTCGGTGAGAGTACCATGGAGGTCGAGAAAGGATCGGGAATGGGTTCTGATGACCAGGACGCAGGCGTAGATTTCCAAGAACAACACAATCTCCGAGTAAAGGCGAGTATCAGAAAACGATCTGGTAGCATTGACAATAGAAGGAATTGTGAAGAATTGTTAGCTGAAGAGAACTGCATCTGTAGGCATTGTGACAATATAGTTGAGGATGGGTGCATAAAGAAATGTCAGTCCAGTTTTAATGTCCACATGGACTGGCATCCATTGAGTGACTATCACTCCTTAGTGGGTAAAGTGTTAAATCAGACAGACTGTTGGGTATGCTCTCAAGTACCTCAAGGCCATAGCAAATCAGGACTAGTACCATTCCCACTAACTGTAGGAGAGGTACTTGAGCTAAGTGGTGGGAGGCCGGTGGACAAGAGGTTTAATATCTCTAGTCCTCCTAGTTTGAAGCTCCACCAATATCATGTGGATAGGTCTTTAGTATGCTTTAACATTTCCAATCCCCGAAAGCCGGGAAATTGGGAAGTGTCATGGAGTAATCAAACCATGACCTTTTCATACAGACCCGACAGAATGCCCATAGACACAGAACTTATACGCCAGATAGCCGACCATAGGAAATTTTTCCGGTATAGGTACACCTTAGGAAGAAGGACCATGCGAGTTGGAGAGGTATCACCAGGATACTGTGCACAGATAGTACAAACTGATACGTGTACTAGACAGATGGGAGAATTAGGGTTAGGAGATTTCACATGGAAAGTTTGTAACATGATAATGTCATACTCTGTCCCATATGTTCTCCCCGATGATGCATATTTCATATGCGGGAGGAAGGCGTATAAGTGGCTTGCCCCAAACTCAGAGGGATTGTGCTATATTGGAAAAGTACTGCCTGAAGTAATGACTGTAACCCATAACAAAATGAAAGATATTCACCGCAGTGCCCAAGCTCCTTATACTCACACTCATTACGAGCACATCGTTAAACGGCACCTGATAGAAAGAACAGAGCATTCGGCCTCTGACCTGATCCATGAATCCACCGGGATTCAATTCCTACTCGCGTTAGATATCACTCGTACCGCCAGAGGAGTGATAAATTACAAATATATATCTGCGCTTGCAAATTTATTAGACAATATCACCGAAATGTATGACGACACATTCAGGTACACTGGGAAAGAGTTACAAGCCTACAAAACGGAACTGGTTCAGCATAGGATGATTCTCAATTACCTCACAGCTGTGACAGGCGGGTATTGTGTTACCCTGGCAACTCAATATGGAATCAAGTGCTGTACGTACATTACAAACAACACGGAGGACCCAGCCGAGGTCATAGACCAAAAGATGGATGACATTTTACAATTAAAATGGGAGTTTCGAAGGAAACACAATCTCACACTCGCTACTGTGGGTAATGAGCTGACCAGTTGGGTGTCATGGTTGAACCCACGAAATTGGTTCTCGGGTTTAGGAGAATGGGCCCAAGATATTATTATGGATGTAGGGAAATTTCTTTTGTGTATTCTGGGGGTCGTCATATTGGTTGGCCTGATATTTAGATGCGTTCGGGTTTTAGCGAAGCGTAAAAGCAGTACCAGGGTGATGAGTTTAAGGAGCGAGGACACTGTACTAACAACAACTAATTTGATTTATGACCCAACGATAGAGACAATGTTGTGATGAAAATGTGATTCCACGGTCCGTTTCTTTCACCCGTTTCTCCTTTGTTTTCCTCCAAGGTACAAAGACATCCGCTTGGAAGAAGAATTTGACAACCTTTTACACAGACCACTGATGGACAATACCATAGACCCCCAATATCCCTAGTGACTTTAACTTTTACGATAGCCCAATACTTTAAAGATTGTAAGTCTATGGACATTGAGAAAGCTTTTTGCTCAGCATTTATAGCAAAAGCATCGGGAGACTACAGTCAACATGTACATCGAGACAAGACACAAGACAAGACCTCAATCGGCAAATGTATATTAAACTCACATAGTTTATGACTGCATTTACCATAATTGCTTCTTATCTTCATTTCTACAACCTTCAGGTAATGACACACATAGTCGATAGGGAATATAGACACAGATATCAGCACTCACATACCCCCCCCATTCATGTATCATCAACTAAATGTGCTCCCCCATTTGTTGCAACCAAAAGCCGAAAAGAGCTCGGTAAAGTTTGACAGCCCATCCACAGACCCGTCATACGGGATAAGAAGGATTCAAATGTATACTTCGCAATACCTCGAAGCTTGATTTAAAACACGTACGGCACGATGATACATGACCCCTCAAACATGGATTCATACACACATGCTTCTACTATCTCACTAGGTCATACCTTTTTCCCACCTTCCTCTCTTCTCCCTTACCCAACCATAGAAATGTATTTACACATGACATATATTTTTCTCTTTTTTGAACTGTTTTAGGAAGTGGCAGTTATTGATGACTGCCAAAGGTTGGACTGTCAAAGTCGGAAAAATATCATGCTGCTCGTTGCCATATATTCACCTCATGCGCGTGTCTGCTGCACGTGCACATTCTCTCCCGTGTACGCGGATACTCGCAGCTGCGTAATGGAGCTTCTACGGCCGTGCGCATTGGCGCGTGGTATGTGCATTTACGGTAGAGTTTGTGTGCGTCTAGCGGGCGACTCAATCATTAAATAATAAAACCAAATAGTATGTTTTATAGATAATGTTCCCCTTAGTGATAACTGTAAGTTTGTTTAATGTGACTTGTTCACGGACGTGGGAATCCCTCTTTACGTGGTACAAAGGGTCTGATTAAGGTTGAACAGTGGTGTCTGGTACCTAACCGGAGAGTATTTTAATAGCAATAATCCGGTGTTGGTTAGGTAAAGATTAATCGCTCCTGCGTGTAGTTATGGCCATTAGTAGTTTCTGGACATTTCATATATTTGCAGTTCATTATCCATGCGGCGGGAATCCGGCGATTCCCTCCCACCTGAGCAGTTTGTAATAGCCACAGCCCACCTGTTCAAATCCACCTATGACCTTTTGTTACAGTGCAGAGAGACATTCCTGTGTCCAATGAACAATAAGATTGTAGGGCCCTTTGTAGTACACTGTATGTTGTGTATATAAGGGTCACTGTCCCCAGACCGGCCAGTACTCTCACTCTTCAACATTTATCTCAGATAATTGGAGGACTGGATTCCGGTTGCGCTTGCGAGTGTTCCCCGTATGGTATGTTTCTCTGTGGCCACTTTGTTACCCGTTTAAATGTTAGTCATTCATACTTATTTGTTGTATTAGTGTTTGCGATCGTTCGCTATTGTGTATATTTCTGTTTAGTTATTCTGTTAGATTTTAATGTTAGCCTGTAGTGTATGAACTGTTCACTGTTTTCTTTTCCCATTTACTTAGTTAAATATTGTTAGTAAAGGTGTTGGAACCTTAGCCAGGTATTGAGTGTTTATTACATTACTGAGGGTGATCGGAGCATCTCAATCGCTCAAACAACTAGCTTACAAACCAAGGTTAAACAGCATTATATCATTACAGTATCTAACACTAAGATTTACAGTATAAGCATACTCTGTGTAAGGTATAAAAGGTTATTATCTGTGTGTACGCTAGCTGTGTGTTCAGTACACCCAGCGCAGCGTGTGTACGTGACTTGCGTACCACGTGCAAGGTATTCTTACGCAAATAGCGTACGGAGTGCGTAGCACGTGCACGAGGTTCAGCGGCCATTACGGCTTCACGGTATAGATGTAATAGCTTGTGTTGTAGAGTATAAGAATCAGCTTTATCACTCCTCAGCCAGGGTATCAAGCTTGTAGAATTTAGCAAATGTGTTTGACCCCGACCAAGTAGCTGCTCGGCAAAGTTGTAAAGCCGAGACCCCTCGGGCAGCCGCCCAAGAAGAGCCCACTTTCCTCGTGGAATGGCCTTTACAGATTTAGGATGCGGCAGTCCAGCCGCAGAATGTGCAAGTTGAATCGTGCTACAGATCCAGCGAGCAATAGTCTGCTTTGAAGCAGGCGCACCCAACTTGTTGGGCGCATGCAGGATAAATAGCGAGTCAGTCTTTCTGACTCCAGCTGTCCTGGAAACATAGATTTTTAGGGCCCGGACTACGTCCAGCAACTTGGAGTCCTCCAAGTCACGAGTAGCCGCAGGCACCACAATAGGCTGGTTCAAATGAAACGCTGAAACCACCTTTGGGAGAAATTGGGGACGAGTCCTCAATTCCGCCCTATCCATATGGAAAATCAGATAAGGGCTTTTACAAGACAAAGCCGCCAATTCTGACACACGCCTGGCCGAAGCCAAGGCCAACAGCATGACCACTTTCCACGTGAGATATTTTAGTTCCACGGTTTTAAGTGATTCACCAATGCGACTTTAGGAAATCCAACACCACGTTGAGATCCCAAGGTGCCACTGGGGGCACAAAAGGGGGCTGAATATGCAGCACTCCCTTAACAAATGTCTGAACTTCAGGTAGTGAAGCCAGTTCTTTTTGGAAGAAAATCGATAGAGCCGAAATCTGGACCTTAAGGGAACCCAATTTTAGGCCCATAGTCACCCCTGACTGTAGGAAGTGCAGAAATCGACCTAGCTGAAATTCCTCCGTTGGGGCCTTCCTGGCCTCACACCACGCAACATATTTCCGCCATATGCGGTGATAATGGTTTGCGGTCACTTCTTTCCTAGCTTTAATTAGCGTAGGGATAACTTCCTCCGGAATGCCCTTTTCCTTCAGGATCCGGCGTTCAACCGCCATGCCATCAAACGCAGCCGCGGTAAGTCTTGGAACAGACAGGGCCCCTGCTGCAGCAGGTCCTGTCTGAGCGGCAGAGACCATGGGTCCTCTGAGATCATTTCTTGAAGTTCTGGGTACCAAGATCTTCTTGGCCAATCCGGAACCACGAGTATAGTTCTTACTCCTCTCCTTCTTATTATTCTCAGTACCTTGGGTATGAGAGGCAGAGGAAGGAACACATACACCGACTGGTACACCCACGGTGTTACCAGAGCATCCACAGCTATCGCCTGAGGGTCCCTTGACCTGGCGCAATAACATTTTAGCTTTTTGTTGAGGCGGGACGCCATCATGTCCACCTGTGGCCTTTCCCACCGGTGTACAACCATTTGGAAGACTTCTGGATGAAGTCCCCACTCTCCCGGGTGGAGGTCGTGTCTGCTGAGAAAGTCTGCTTCCCAGTTGTCCACTCCGGGAATGAACACTGCTGACAGTGCTAACACATGATTTTCCGCCCATCGGAGAATCCTTGTTGCTTCTGCCATCGCCATCCTGCTTCTTGTGCCGCCCTGACGGTTTACATGGGCGACCGCCGTGATGTTGTCTGACTGGATCAGCACCGGCTGGCGTTGAAGCAGGGGTCTTGCCTGACTTAGGGCATTGTAAAGGGCCCTTAGTTCCAGAATATTTATGTGTAGGGAAGTCTCCTGACTTGTCCATAGTCCTTGGAAGTTTCTTCCGTGTGTGACTGCCCCCCAACCTCGAAGGCTGGCATCCGTGGTCACCAGGATCCAGTCCTGTATGCCGAATCTGCGGCCCTCTAGAAGATGAGCACTCTGCAGCCACCACAACAGCGACACCCTGGTCCTTGGAGACAGGGTTATCAGCCGATGCATCAGAAGATGCGATCCGGACCACTTGTCCAACAGATCCCACTGAAAGATCCTTGCATGGAACCTTCCGAATGGAATTGCTTCGTAAGAAGCCACCATCTTTCCCAGGACTCGCGTGCAGTGGTGCACCGACACCTGTTTTGGTTTTAGGAGGTCTCTGACTAGAGATGACAACTCCTTGGCCTTCTCCTCCGGGAGAAACACTTTTTTCTGTTCTGTGTCCAGAACCATCCCCAGGAACAGTAGACGCGTTGTAGGAACCAGCTGCGACTTTGGAATATTCAGGATCCAGCCGTGCTGTTGTAGCACTTCCCGAGCTAGAGCTACACCGATCAACAACTGTTCCCTGGACCTCGCCTTTATAAGGAGATCGTCCAAGTACGGGATAATTAAAACTCCCTTTCTCCGAAGGAGTATCATCATTTCGGCCATTACCTTGGTAAATACCCGCGGTGCCGTGGACAGACCAAACGGCAACGTCTGGAATTGGTAATGACAATCCTGTACCACAAATCTGAGGTACTCCTGGTGAGGAGGTTAAATGGGGACATGCAGGTAAGCATCCTTGATGTCCAGTGATACCATGTAATCCCCCTCGTCCAGGCTTGCAATCACCGCCCTGAGCGATTCCATCTTGAACTTGAACCTTCTTATATAAGTGTTCAAGGATTTTAAATTTAAAATGTGTCTCACCGAACCGTCCGGTTTCGGCACCACAAACATTGTGGAATAGTAACCCCGTCCTTGTTGAAGGAGGGGTACCTTGATTATCACGTGCTGAGAATACAGCTTGTGAATCGCCTCCAGCACTGCCTCCCTGTCCGGGGGAGCTGTCGGCAAGGCAGATTTGAGGAAACGGCGAGGGGGAGACGTCTCGAATTCCAGCTTGTACCCCTGAGATACTATTTGTAGAATCCAGGGATCCACCCGTGAGCGAGCCCACTGGTCGCTGAAGTTCTTGAGACGGGCCCCCACCGTACCTGGCTCCACCTGTGGAGCCCCAGCGTCATGCGGTGGACTTAGAGGAAGCGGGGGAGGACTTTTGTTCCTGGGAACTGGCTGTATGTTGTAGCTTTTTCCCTCTACCTCTGCCTCTGGGCAGAAAGGATGCGCCTCTAACCCGCTTGCCTTTCTGGGGCCGAAAGGACTGTACCTGATAATACGGTGCTTTCTTTGGCTGTGAGGGAACATGGGGTAAAAATGCTGACTTCCCAGCTGTCGCTGTGGAAACGAGGTCCGAGAGACCATCCCCAAACAACTCCTCACCCTTGTAAGGCAAAACTTCCATGTGCCTTTTAGAATCAGCATCACCTGTCCACTGCCGAGTTCCTGGCAGAAATGGACATTGCGTTTATTTTAGATGCCAGTCGGCAATTATCCCTCTGTGCATCTCTCATGTATAAGACTGCGTCTTTAATATGCTCTATGGTTAGCAATATAGTGTCCCTGTCTAAGGTACAGAGAATCTGACCACGCAGCTGCAGCACTGCACATTCATGCTGAAGCAATAGCTGGTCTCAGTATAATGCCTGAGTGTGTATATACAGACTTCAGGATAGCCTCCTGCATTCTATCTGCAGGCTGAGACGGTAGTGCCACCTTCTTTGACAGACGTGTAAGCGCTTTATCCACCCTAGGGGATGTCTCCCAACGTGACCTATCCTCTGGCGGGAAAGGGTACGCCATTAGTAACCTTTTAGAAATTACCAGTTTCTTATCGGGGGAAACTCACGCTTCTTCACACATTTAGTTTATCAGATGGGGGAAAAACCACTGGAAGCTTTTTTCTCCCCAAACATAATACCCTTTTTTGTGGTACCTGGGGTAATATCAGAAATGTGCAACACATTTTTTATTGCCGTAATCATGTAACGGTGGCTCTATTGGAATGTACAGTAGTCTCATCGTCGTCGACACTGGAGTCAGTATCCGTGTCGACATCTGTGTCTGCCATCTGAGGTAGTGGGCGTTTTAGGGCCCCTGATGGCTTTTGAGACGCCTGGGCAGGCACGGGCTGAGAAGCCGGCTGTCCCACATCTGCTATGTCGTCAAACCTTTCATGTACGGAGTTGACACTGTCACGTAATTCCTTCCACATGTCCATCCACTCAGGTGTCGACCCCGCAGGGGGTGACATCACATTTATCGGCATCTGCTCCGCCTCCACATAAGCCTCCTCATCAAACATGTCGACACAGCCGTACCGACACACCGCACACACACAGGGAATGCTCTGACTGAGGACAGGACCACACAAAGTCCTTTGGGGAGACAGAGAGAGAGTATGCCAGCACACACCAGAGCGCTATATAATGCAGGGATTCACACTACCCACAGTGATTTTTCCCTTATAGCTGCTATAATACACAGATTTGCGCCTAAATTTAGTGCCCCCCCTCTCTTTTTAACCCTTTGAGCCTGAAAACTACAGGGGAGAGCCTGGGGAGCTGTCTTCCAGCTGCACTGTGAAGAGAAAATGGCGCCAGTGTGCTGAGGGAGATAGCCCCGCCCCTTTTTCGGCAGACTTCTCCCGCTCTTATAATCATAATGTGGCAGGGGTATTTTACACATATATAGCTTATTAGGCTATATTATGTGTGATTTGCCACTCTTAAGGTACTCTAATTGCTGCCCAGGGCGCCCCCCCCCCAGCGCCCTGCACCCATCAGTGACCGGAGTATGTGGTGTGCACAGGGAGCAATGGCCACAGCTGCAGTGCTGTGCGCTACCTTAATGAAGACCTGAGTCTTCTGCCGCCGATTTCCTGGACGTTCTTCTTGCTTCTGGCTCTGCAAGGGGGGCGGCGGCGCGGCTCCGGGACCGGACGACCGAGGCTGGGCCTGTGTTCGATCCCTCTGGAGCTAATGGTGTCCAGTAGCCTAAGAAGCCCAAGCTAGCTGCAAGCAGGTAGGTCCGCTTCTCTCCCCTAAGTCCCTCGTAGCAGTGAGTCTGTTGCCAGCAGATCTCACTGAAAATAAAAAACCTAAAATATACTTTCTTTTCTAGCTCAGGAGAGCCCCTAGTGTGCATCCAGCTCAGCCGGGCACAAAATTCTAACTGAGGTCTGGAGGAGGGTCATAGAGGGAGGAGCCAGTGCACACCAGGTAGTCCTAAAGCTTTCTTTAGTTGTGCCCAGTCTCCTGCGGAGCCGCTATTCCCCATGGTCCTTACGGAGTTCCCAGCATCCACTAGGACGTCAGAGAAATGTGCAGTTGGTGGGTATGTGATAGCAGGCATAGGCCTTGGTGGAAATAGTGCAGCCACTCCTAGCTTCGGTCATCTCTGCTATAGCGGTAATTCTGCAACCCATTCCCTCATATTTGTCACTGGTCCTTCTGCTCGCATTCCCCTCACATGGAGCGCACATCATATACAGTATGTGATAGTAATATCCTTACAGAGCTATCAGAGCCCTGGTAGGAATGGATATGTGGAACGATGTCACTTTGGCATGTGCTGTTACTGCTTCTTCGTGTTATACTGATCATGTCATGATGTAGAACTGCAGTAACTGTATGCAGAAGACCAGTATGTGATGTGCTTCAATGCGACAAGGAATTCTCAGTCTATTTGTTCCTGGAAAAACATAGAAATGGGATCTGGGTGCACTTTGAGAAAAGGTGTCGCCTTCATAATAAGTTACACCAGCGCTCGGGAACAACCATAAACAGTATGAGGAGTCCAGGGCTAGGCGCAGTGTACTGGAAACACGGGAGGTAATTATAGTAATAGGAGGAGTTTGTTTTTATTTAATTAGAGGCCAAACAGTGCAAAACATTTAATTAGCTGACTTGGACCTTTACAAAAAATATCTGTTTGGGGATTTCCGCTTTGGAATTAGATGTCTGGTAGTTACCACACAGCCGGAGAGTAAGAAGTCTATGGCCCGGTGGCAGGCTTGGTGTTCCTGTAAGTGTACTTACAAAAATGTATCTGTGTTTGGAATCTTTTTGCTTGCAGAGAGCGTGGGAGGTGAGCGCTGCCAGCTGTTTGCTATCGCTGCATCAGTACCGATCGCATAATACTGATCTGTCCGAGGAGCAGATCCTCCATTCGCTGCTTTGTGAAATGATTTCATCACTTATTTACATGTCCCTGCTTTTTATTATTCCAGCCAAGCTAACGGCTATAAAAGCTGCCTACGTGCTTTCTCATGCAGCCTGGTATTTTCATAGATCGCTGTGATGAATTAGAATGAATGCAGCGTCCTTCCCAGAGGCACGGAGAAATCTTCATACATCACGCAGGAGAGTCCGGTGACAGCATCACACCGTCCTGGTCTGGCCGTCATATCTCGCCTGCACTTTCCCCAAACCCACCCCGTTCCCATGTCTATCCATCTCGGCAAGCAGGACATAGGTCGCTGACCCCGGGCCTCTGTTCACTTTGTCAGATTAAAAATCAAAAGGAAAAGTTTCATTAATTACTCCTCTCTGCCCTGATTAAGTCGGCAGTCTGCAGCATTAGCCAAGAAACACACTACATAGTAATAATCCGAGGCTGAAATGCTCCAGATGCCTCAGCAACGTGCCGGATAGTGGCAGCGCAAAAGAACACAGCTCATTTATCTTATGGTAATCGTCATGTCTGCGGGAAACTGACACGAAAATGATACGAATCAAAATGCTACTTAGATATACTTCTATGCCAAACTGCTAAAATCGGGTGACCTGTGCTGCGTGCAGTATCTGATCCTCAGAGTAATTAGCAGCCTCGTTATGGAACCTTGCGCTAATGTTGTTGTTCCCGACACTGTCCTCTCCTATAGCACATGTACGATGAGAGTATTCCGCCTATATTACAGGATGACTGATCAATTTAAAACCACAAGTCTACAGAAAAAAAAGGTTAATTGGAATTTATTACAGTTGCTGTTGTAAATCCAACGGTCAAAGCCGCCAAGCTGCAGTGGCTTTCAAAATCCTGTTAGTTAATCTACCCCTAGTGTCACCGCAGCAGTAGGGCAGGTGCAGGGCACATCGCCCTAATGTAAGGCACTATGGAATATGTAACTGCCATGTAGATAGCACAAATGATGAGTGCAATTAGCTGTGATGAGGGGCAGATTGGCCATAGGGCTTACCAGGAAGATTCCCGGTAGGCCGACATGGCTACACGGTATGTTATACCTCTCGTGCTGCCCATATCAGGCCACTTCTACCAAATTTTACAGGGACACTTTTAGTTCCCAACCCGCCACTGGTCTCAGACACAACTGCAGTAAAAGACGCAAGGAAGGCCGCAACTGCGTACAATCAGGCCCTGTGAGGAGCGATCACACCCACCTCAAAAGATCTCACCCCCTCATCAGACCGCACCCACATTCCATAAATTTCCCAGGCTGGTTTTCCATCCCAGTTCCCCCCTGGCTATGAGATTTTACCCATGTGGCTGGGGTCCCGCTCTGATGATATCAGACAATGAGGGCTCTATTAAACAACCCATCTT
Organism: Pseudophryne corroboree; assembly: GCF_028390025.1. NCBI lineage: Eukaryota > Metazoa > Chordata > Amphibia > Anura > Myobatrachidae > Pseudophryne > Pseudophryne corroboree. The sequence continues at coordinate 56,614,528 of NC_086452.1, read as the reverse complement.
CTCAAACAACCCTTCTCGGCAGACCAGGTCCCATGCAATTCATCTTTATTGCTCATCTAGGTCTCTTAGTTGCAATGTGATGCAAAAAAATCGCTTCACGAGACTGCACTAATATATTTGAAATATGACACTTGTATATCTTTGTGCGAATGAGTCTGAATTTGCTACGATGGAGTGGTGGCAGCTTTTTCTCATGCCAACTTCCGTTGTGTTTCATCTGCGACTTTGTACAGATTTAAAACTAATTCCTGTGAAGTTAAAGTGGCAGCCCGGCGTCTGGTACAGACTGAGGGGTGTTTCCCTGTATCTGCTGTGCAAATAAGAGGCAAAGTTAAAGAAAAAGTCGGTAAGGTACATCGCTCAGCACGGCTGTCTCGCGCGCTGCAAGGCGTATTGAGGCTAGGTGTATGAGGAGGACACATCTGTAGTAGCGATCCCCCACTTTCCCTCCGTCCCTGCGGACTCTACGGCGATGACAGCTAAACCTGATTTATTAAGCAGCAATGCAATGCATCCCCGCGGAGAGGGCAGTAGCCTGGATTTGGTAGGGTCATACAGGATAATTAGGGCTAAGCTAGCCTCAGAGGGTCTGATACGCAAAATAAGAAATCATGAGGTATATTTACTAAAGTGTGAGTTTTTTTAGAAGTGGAGATTGCAGATATTATCTTCTAGATTCCAGAAGGTGCCAGATGAATAAGTAGAATCTGATTGGTTGCTATTGGCAACATCTCCACTTCCACAAAAAAAACCCTTATTCTTTAGTAAATTTACCCTCATGTTTGGTCAGCACAGCACGTCTAATGTCTGAAACGTAATACAACAAGGCAGGAGGGGATAGGCCAAGGTCCGATACACAATAAGGCAGGAAAAGCAAACAACTGGGGCAGAGACTCAATAATCTTGCAGTTCCGTAACCGCGTTGCTGGGTAACTATAGCGACTGAGGCATTTGGTTTGATAAAAGCACCATTAATAACTTTTTGCCCTGCCTGCAGCCACCCACTGGGCACACGTATCGCCTGTGTCACTGCCTGGGTGCTGAGCAAGAGGAAACATGGCAGCCATACACTCGGACTGGCTTTGAGAACGTGTGAGATTTTGTGTTGATCTGTAGACACCGTTGTGACCAGTGCTGGTGGTCTGTGAGAGATTACATGTAATAGTAACCCTGCTCTTACAAGACATTGCTGGGCTTCTGCTTCTATAAAAGACCACAACATAGACATTTCAGAACATCTCGGCGATAATGTAAAAAGTGAGAACGGAACCTTTTAATCACCAGAGTGAATTCCCAAACGTACCACTTTCTCCTTGTAAACAATGTATTTCAGCCATTTGAAATCTTGCCACTTAAATCCGGCCAAGACAAAAAGGGAATCTTTCTCATATTGTTCAAGCTTTTGGATGGCTCCTTCCGGATATGTTATTCTCAGTGTTGTCTTACTCCCCACGTCCTTCTCAAAACCTTTCACCGGTGCAGAATTCAATCTGGACACATAACAAGAGGGAAAACATTTATTATGGGTGGCGGTTTGTAAACGTTTATTTCATCACGGAGAGACCTCTCTCTCTTACCTGACAACCACCTCGTACTTGTCGATTTTAGATCCCAGGGACTTGTTTGCGAGCACCCCTCCGTTCCCTACAATGATACATCGCCGGCACTGCAAACTGGGTGGAAACATACGCAATTCAGACAAGCATATAAATCGCCACATTTTTATGTTTCGGCGGTGATGGTTACTGTAGCAACAAACAGGCAAACAGCTACAAGTAACAGGAAATGTAATCCAAGTTATCTGCGTGGCACTCTCGGTAATAGTTACATGTAATAAGCAGTGATAAAAGTGGAGAAGTGAGCCAGTGGAGAAGTTGCCCATAGCAACCAATCAGCTGCTCTGTATACTTTTATATTATGCAAATTATAAATGTTACGTCAATGCTGATTGGTTGCCATGGCAACTTCTCCACTGGCTCATTTCTCCACTTTTATCACTGCATAGTACATGTTCCCCACAGTCTGTGTACTTGCACAGATTATTTCTGCACATCTTACGAGCCCATGTTTGTGATTAGAAATGTATATACACATCTGTGTAGATCAGACACCAACGATACATACTGTAAATGTTAAACATTATCGTAAGTGCATTCATGAAACTGCTATTATCTTAATGGAAAAAAGGTCACTCCTAGACCAAGTGATATATATATATAGGATGCAGCTGTTTATGTTGGGAACACCTGGAAACTCTGCTCGCTCGGAGCCGCAGTCCGCGCAGCCACACGATGAATGTGAGAAGAGCTGCGTATAGGCAGATAACTGCAGTGTATATATTGCTACAGCCCCCCGCCTACATAAATAAATAGGGAACTGTAATAAATGACGGCTACAGAGAGACATGTTTAATGAAATCCTATGGGCAGGAAGTGTTACTATAACCATCTAAGTGTTAAAATCCACATTCATCTCACAACTACACTAGTAGGAACCCTGTTGCTATAGCTGTTTTAGAGCTACAAGTCCCAGCAAGCCTTGCCAGTCACATTCTGAGGTTTTAAATTGAGCAGATATTACAATAAGAGAGCAGCCTCTTACAACTACAATGTGTTCTACTAAAACCACAAAACGAGTTCTGAATCATTTCTGTGGTTGTATAATGAAGGTAGAACTGAGGATATTGCTAATGGTTTATCCCGTAGACATATAATGCCCCATTAAGATGTCACATAGAGACTGGCACCTTACACCAGCGATGTGTATGTTTTACCTGTCCAGCGACGCCGTCAGACGATATTCTTTTGTAGCCGACAAGATGGCTTTGATCACGTTATCTGTGCAATAGAAACAGCATAATGTGAGACGCAGTCAGGGGACAGGTTACAGTGATGTGCAAATACAATCTTCTAAGATTACTTCTCAATGAAATCTGTCTACACCTGTGTAGATTGTGAGCTCCCTGGCACCGGGGAGCCTGTTATTCCTGGAATTCTCATCATTTAACTCTTTGTATTTATGGGAGCCTGCGGATATTATTTCTGTAAAATGCTTCTGAGACATGAAAAGTGATGTCAATAAATTGAGAGGTCGCGAACGTACATAAGACACCAGAATTCCACATTCTCCAAACAATGCAGATAGCGTATGAGGAACAGGTAGGAGGTGAGACTCGCTGGGTGTGCACATTATCTGTCTTATAATACTGTACCCTGACCACTATATGTTAAACAACAAAGACAAACTGGCACACGCTATGTGAAACTGCAGAGTGCCAAATCCCCGTGGGCACAGCCTCGGACTACAGGAGAAGGACACCCTGGAAGGAGTATGAATCTGAATCCAGTATGTGCCATTTGCATACAGCATGCGCCGATGGAGCACAATTTGCTTTGGTGCTTATATTAGGGTTTACTGCAGGTTTAGGGCTCATCCAGTATTCTCTATATTGGGTGGTCTGGTATCGAGGAGGCTCCATTGTTTTCTATTTCACAAATCCCCTTTAAGAACAACATATTTTCCAGACGGAAGAATCCTATTTTGGATGTTGTGTTATTTTACTAAGGCCGCGATTTATCAAGCCTTGGAGAGGGATAAATAGCACGGTGATAAAGTACCAACCAATCGGCTCCTAACTGCCATGTTACAGGATGTGTTTGAAAAATGACAGGAGCTGATTGGTTGGCACTTTATCACCATGCAATTTATCACTCTACAAGGCTTGATAAATCTGGCCCTAAATGTGAATTCTGTTCTTTGGGACATCTGCTCATGTCATACTTGCCTACTCTCCCGGAAGCTGCGGGAGGCTCCCGTTTTTGGGGGTAGCCCCCCACACCCCAGGAAGAGTAGGCTGGTCTCCCGCATCCTGCTCGGACCCTAGTGATTAGGGCAGGATGGAGAGATACTCTCCCGTATTCGCGGGTCCGTCAGGTGGGGAAGGGGTTAAAATGAAGCAAATTGATGATGTCACAGTTCGGCCCCGCCCCCCGAAGTCTCCTGCAGGCAAGTTTGGCTCATGTACTGTAGATAGTGAATGACTGAAATGTGTGGAATAAATGCTTGGAAAGTACTATGTAAGTGCTGACCCTGTGTATCCTGCAGCACCCTACGCCTGCTACGCATGCATCGCTGATAGATTGAGGATGTACCAGAAGATGAAACATAACACTTTTTTAGCAACAAGGTCAAGACTGCTAAAGAAAAGAAACGTTTAAGGAAACAATTATTAAAAATCAGTGTGTGATGCACAGCCAGATGCTGTAATTCAGAGCTTCCCAAACGCTGTCATTACAAGCCAGGTATTAAGGATATCCATGCTTGAGTCCAGATGGTTAAATCAAACTGACTGAGGTACAGTACTAATTAAGTCACCTGTGCCCAAGTATGGCTATCCTTACTGTCACTTTCTTGACATTTAGGGTCATTTGTGACTTCTCCCCACCCCCACTCCCAAAACACCATAGTGACTGTATGTGGTACAGTGATTAGCAAAGCCACCCAGGGCGCTATCTATTTGAGTTTGTATGTTCTCCCGTTTGCGTGGGTCTCCTCCGGTTGCCCCGGTTTCCTCCCACAGGGCCTGATTCATATTGTTAAGTAAAACAAAAAAGCACCCGACTGGGCAAAACCACGCTACACTGCAGGTGGGGCAGACGTAACATGTGCAAAGAGATTTCAATTTGGGTAAGTTGTGTTCAAACTGAAATCATAACTGCAGTGTCAAAATAAAGCTGTGTAACATTTGTGGGCTACAGGCAAAAGCAGACAGTATTTACCCTGCACAGAAAAAATATAAATGTTTTTGCTCCCCTTGCATGGCAGCACGGTTCGTTCCAGACACAGTTACTTACAAACATGAATCAGGCACATAGACCTTAAACATACTGGGAAGTTAATTGGCTGCTTTTGTGAGTGATTATAATATTTCTCCTCAGAGTGGATCACATACTGCCTATTTATTATCCAGACCTATTGTCTTACAGGGGGATAGGGGTTGGATATACAGTAATATGCCGGCGTTCAGAACACCGACTGCAGCATCCCGATGATTAGAATCCTGACAGGGATTACCTTCCCCCTCTGGCCCCCTAACCCTCCCGGTGGTGCCTAAACCTAACCCCCCCACACACACACCTTCCCGCAGCCTAACCCTCCCCCTACCCGCTATGTAACCCTAACTTCCCCCTGGGGAGTGCCTAAACCCAACCATACTACCTTGCACCCCTGAACCATACTATCTTTTAGCCATTCACTTTGTCTTTGCTGATAAATAAATAAGAACACCTGAGAGATGCCGTCTGCAGGGAGATGCCCATTTATCACCCTGCAGCCTTAGGGGTCTGTCACACAGCACAGCTGCTCCTTCTGTCTGAGCACTGCAGGCAGCACAGACCCTGGTTCCTTGTCACATTACAGCAGGCACAGTCAGAGTGTATCTGCAGCAATGTAACAGGAATCTGGAGGCAGGTATACACTGGGCACATAAACTGCTTGTGTGACACCAGCGTTAGGCACAGCTGAGACACAGTAGGTACACACTGGGCATGGAAAGTGCTTGTGTGACACAAGCATTAGGCACAGACCAGACGCAGTAGGTACACACTGTGCGCAGACAGTGCTTGTGAGACACTACCGTTAGACACAGACAAGACACAGCAGGTACACACTGGGAATGGAAAGTGCTTGTGTGACACCAGCGTTAGGCACAGGCAAGACATAACAGGTACACACTGGGCACAGAAAGTGCTTGTGTGACACTACCGTTAGACACAGACAAGACACAGCAGGTACACACTGGGAATGGAAAGTGCTTGTGTGACACCAGCGTTAGACACAGACAAGACACAGCAGGTACACACTGGGCATGGAAAGTGCTTGTGTGACACCAGCGTTAGGCACAGACAAGACACAGAAGGTACACACTGGGCATGGAAAGTGCTTTTGTGACACCAGCGTTAGGCACAGACCAGACGCAGTAGGTACACACTGGGCACAGAAAGTGCTTGTGTGACACTACCGTTAGACACAGACAAGACACAGCAGGTACACACTGGGCATGGAAAGTGCTTGTGTGACACCAGCGTTAGGCACAGACAAGACACAGCAGGTACACACTGGGCATGGAAAGTGCTTTTGTGACACCAGCGTTAGGCACAGACCAGACGCAGTAGGTACACACTGGGCACAGAAAGTGCTTGTGTGACACTACCGTTAGACACAGACAAGACACAGCAGGTACACACTGGGCATGGAAAGTGCTTGTGTGACACCAGCGTTAGACACAGACAAGACACAGTAGGTACACACTGTGCATGGAAAGTGCTTGTGTGACACCAGCGTTAGGCATAGGCAAGACATAACAGGTACACACTGGGCACAGAAAGTGCTTGTGTGACACAAGCATTAGGCACAGACCAGACGCAGTAGGTACACACTGTGCGCAGACAGTGCTTGTGAGACACTACCGTTAGACACAGACAAGACACAGCAGGTACACACTGGGCATGGAAAGTGCTTGTGTGACACCAGCATTAGGCACAGACAAGACACAGAAGGTACACACTGGGAATGGAAAGTGCTTTTGTGACACCAGCGTTAGGCACAGACCAGACGCAGTAGGTACACACTGGGCACAGAAAGTGCTTGTGTGACACCAGCGTTAGACACAGACAAGACACAGCAGGTACACACTGGGCATGGAAAGTGCTTGTGTGACACCAGCGTTAGGCACAGACAAGACACAGAAGGTACACACTGGGCATGGAAAGTGCTTTTGTGACACCAGCGTTAGGCACAGACCAGACGCAGTAGGTACACACTGGGCACAGAAAGTGCTTGTGTGACACCAGCGTTAGACACAGACAAGACACAGCAGGTACACACTGGGCATGGAAAGTGCTTGTGTGACACCAGCGTTAGGCACAGACAAGACACAGAAGGTACACACTGGGCATGGAAAGTGCTTTTGTGACACCAGCGTTAGGCACAGACCAGACGCAGTAGGTACACACTGGGCACAGAAAGTGCTTGTGTGACACTACCGTTAGACACAGACAAGACACAGCAGGTACACACTGGGCATGGAAAGTGCTTGTGTGACACCAGCGTTAGGCACAGACAAGACACAGCAGGTACACACTGGGCATGGAAAGTGCTTTTGTGACACCAGCGTTAGGCACAGACCAGACGCAGTAGGTACACACTGGGCACAGAAAGTGCTTGTGTGACACTACCGTTAGACACAGACAAGACACAGCAGGTACACACTGGGCATGGAAAGTGCTTGTGTGACACCAGCGTTAGGCACAGACAAGACACAGCAGGTACACACTGGGAATGGAAAGTGCTTTTGTGACACCAGTGTTAGGCACAGACCAGACGCAGTAGGTACACACTGGGCGCAGAAAGTGCTTGTGTGACACCAGCGTTAGGCATAGACAAGACACAGCAGGTACACACTGGGCATGGAAAGTGCTTGTGTGACACCAGCGTTAGGTACAGACCAGACACAGTAGGTACACACTGGGCGCAGAAAGTGCTTGTGTGACACCAGCGTTAAACACAGACAAGACACAGCAGGTACACACTGGGCGCAGACAGTGCTTGTGTGACACCAGCGTTAGGTACAGACCAGACACAGTAGGTACACACTGGGCGCAGAAAGTGCTTGTGTGACACCAGCGTTAAACACAGACAAGACACAGCAGGTACACACTGGGCGCAGACAGTGCTGGTGTGACACCAGCGTTAGGCACAGACCAGACACAGTAGGTACACACTGTGCGCAGAAAGTGCTTGTGTGACACCACCACTAGGCACAGACAAGACACAGCAGGTACACACTGTGCACAGACAGTGCTTGTGTGACACCATCGTTAAACACAGACAAGACACAGCAGGTACACACTGTGCGCAGACAGTGCTTGTGTGACACCAGTGTTAAACACAGACAAGACACAGCAGGTACACACTGTGCGCAGACAGTGCTTGTGTGACACCAGTGTTAAACACAGACAAGACACAGCAGGTACACACTGTGCGCAGACAGTGCTTGTGAGACACTACCGTTAGGCACAGACAAGACACAGCAGGTACACACTGTGCGCAGACAGTGCTTGTGTGACACCAGCGTTAGGCACAGACAAGACACAGCAGGTACACACTGTGCGCAGACAGTGCTTGTGAGACACTACCGTTAGGCACAGACAAGACACAGTAGGTACACACTGGGCGCAGACAGTGCTTGTGTGACACCAGTGTTAAACACAGACAAGACACAGCAGGTATATGCTGGGCACAGAAAGTGCTTGTAAGAAGTTGCTGTGTGAACCAGGGGGTACCTCCTTAGGGGATCGGTGTCCACAAGTCTTGTTACCAGATCAACAGTTTCTATAGCTTGAGGATTTCAACCACAGACCTAATCCAGGGCCGTCTTAACAGCATAGTAGGCCTTCGGCATAGCAATGTACTGGGGCCCCTACCTACCCATTCACAGGAATAAATTTAAATAATCATAACATGCCCCTCCTGCGGTCCCGCACCATCTCTCCACATGCTTCCATTCAATCAATGGCTGTAAGCACTCTGATTGGTGGATAGTTCCAGCCATCCACCAATCAGCATGCTCACAGTCATTCACGGTCAGGCTGCAGGCTCAGAGGCAAGAATACTGCCCTCTGATTGGTGGATAGCTCTAGCCATGCACCAATCAGCATGCTGAAAGCCATTTGCTGTCTAGCTGCAGGCTGGGAGGCAAGTAGAGAATGCTGCACTCTGATTGTGTGTAATTCACAATCAGAGTGACCATACAACAGTCTCTACTTGTCTCCCAGCAAGCTCCAGAGGCACCAGGCCTGCTCAAAGGCCCCTAATCGGGGGATAAACAGCCAGTGAGTCGGCATTGTAGGGGGGATGTGTGACTGTCAGTATTATATTACATTATGTGCTCATGGTGATAGATCCATATATTATTATAGTCTAAGACTGATGTGTCGCACATTAACTTGAACTAAACTGTATACACATATATTCATACGACCGGCTATTGCTAGTGCGATACAGTAATAATACAACTTAGTGAGACAGTCTGGCCATTCTAGAACAGTATATACTGTAACTGGAACTACTTCATCTTTATGTAACAGCCATGTGACCAGCCTGATAGAGGAGCCCCTCGCGTTTTGGAGAGTGTCTCTTCTGTACTGCATTGAGCTGGAGGGATCCTGACTCATACAAGATGCAGACAATATGCCGTCCACATGTGCATCTGCCTCCAATCAGACCCACAAAAACATCCTTTATGGAAAGGCAAACACAACCATATACTGCACATGACAGGAGGACTTGTCAGAATTCCCCGATGCTACATAGCTGAGGAGTTATATGAAAGAAAAACAAATACTTGTAGCCGTCAGGCAGTGTCACAGTGTCACAGACACAGGAACGGACAGTTCTTTCATCTCCCATGTATTACATATATCCGACAATCCAATCCAGTTACTTATAATAAATGTTGTATCAGATTTATGATAAAGTTAGCACAGAATTTATAATGCTCATGTAATATTATGTATATTGTATACACTATGGGGGTAATTCCAAGTTGATCGCAGCAGGATTTTTGATAGCAATTGGGCAAAACCATGTGCACTGCAGGGGAGGCAGATGTAACATGTGCAGAGAGAGTTAGATTTGGGTGGGTTATTTTATTTCTGTGCAGGGTAAATACTGGCTGCTTTATTTTTACACTGCAAATTAGATTGCAGATTGAACACAGCCCACCCAAATCTAACTCTCTCTGCACATGTTATATCTGCCTCCCCTGCAGTGCACATGGTTTTGCCCAACTGCTAACAAAAATCCTGCTGCGATCAACTTGGAATTACCCCCTATATGCTAACTACAGTATCTCCTATATAATTGCCCAGATCTGTCACTCTGTGGCTAACGCTGGGCGCTGCTAGGAGCTCTCATTGGGTTAGTGGCAGGTCTATCACACACAGTCACACAGCTGATTGGGTGAGAAACGCCCTCCCACACAGGTTACATCCAATGGGAGGCTTTGCCCTTTGGCTGCTGTGTGTTCCCAGAGCAGGATTAACAATGGGGCTGATGGAGCTGCAGCTCCAGGCCCACACCCCAAAATAGGCCCACTGCATCTGCAGCAACATACCCTCCAACAATCTACACATAAAAATGGTTACACGTCTGAAAAGGGGGCGTGGCCACAGGTGCAGTCCCTTTTCCTATACTTTCATTGGAAGTTTGGAGAGCCAAAAATCGGTACAGACCATAAAAAAAGGTGCAGCTGGAGGGTATGCCACTGCATCTGCAGCATGTCTCTGCGCTGTAGATAGGGGAAAAAAAACCCTTTTACTGCAGCGTCCTATGGGGGTCATTGTGACCAGATCCCCCGCTGCCGTTCATTGCAGTGCAGCGATAAGGTCAGAACTGCACATGCGTCAGCACCGCAGTGCGCCGGCACATGGCTGACAGCCGACGGCTGTCGTTGCCTGGCGATCACCTCTGCCTGATTGACAGGCAGAGGCGGTCGCTGGGCGGGAGGGGGCGGCATGGCGGCGTTTGACCGCCGTTTTGTGGCCGCAGTCCGACCAACGCTGGCGCGGCCGAACTGTGAGGTGGGCGAGCCGTAGCGCCTGTGTGATGTCACACGCAGCCACTGCGACGCCGGCAGCAGCGAGCAACTCCCGCCCAGCCGCAGGAGCTGCGCTAGCTGGGAGTTACTCTTCAAGCACAAAAGCATTGCCGCTGTGCGATGCGTTTCTAATTGTGCAGGAGGGGGGTGGGGGCGGCCTGATATGCGGGAAGGACTAGCCCTTTGCTGGGCGTCCCCCCGCATGTCAGTGTAAGTGATCGTAGCTGTGCTAAATTTAGGACAGCTATGTTCAGGTCGGAATGACCCCCTATGTCCTGCTGCCAGTCTCCTGCCCCTCCGGCATCAACAATCCCCATTCCCAAGCCGTGGCGCACGTGGAACAAAAGCTGCTGCGGCCACCGGCATAGGTGTGTATGAAAGCGGCGCAGCGGAAGGCTTTCATAGCCCTCCCTGCGCCGCATACTCTCTGAGCCTCCTCTGCATGTGATGTCACAGAAGTGCCTCCCCGCCACAGCTGCGCACAGATCCCCAGAGGCCCTGACTCCGCAACACAGCACCTGGGCAGCCCACCTGGAAGCCCCGAGATGGTTAATGTAGCGGATAGAGAGGGTGATATCGCCGAGGGTAATGTCTGGACACTGACACTGCACAGCACTCTCACCTTTTACATTGATTCAGCGAGTCAGTCAGTTCTGCCAGCCAGTCACTATTGTTAGCACCAGTGTCCCAACGCGCCGCATTACAGGGAAGTATACGCACTAAATAAACTACAGCTCCCAGCAGCCCTTAGCGCCGAAGCATTCAGGCGCTAAGGGCTGCTGGGAGCTGTAGTTTATTTATTGAGTGCATCTTCTTCCCTGTAATGCTGTGCGTTGGGACACCAGGTGCTAACAATAGTGTTTGGCTGGTTGGCTGCTGTGCGAGGCTCCAGGAGAGCCACTGCCAAAGGGAGGACAGCAGCCTAGCTGCTTCCAGGAGGAGAAGCAGCACAAGCATTACCCGCCCCTCTCCCACTTGCAGTACCTCTGGGCCCCATCCGCGGCACCCGCACACCCCCCCTCCACCACTCACGGTGGCTCCAAACCCCCTCCCCCACCCGCAGAACCCCTGCACCCGCCCCTCCCCCACCACCGTAGCAGCCCCTCCCCCACCTGCGGCACCCCCCGCCCCCCTCCGCGTCTCCCCCACACCCACAGCACCTACTAGGTGATTCATCAGGTCCTGCATGCGCTGTTCACGCCGTTGCAAGGGGCTAAGACCCCTTTGTCCATGCAATATTTAACCACTCACAGAATTATGATTGGAGGTAATACTCCATATAATACAACTACTGCACGCCACAAGAGTGTGCAAGGGATAGGGGGTGTAGCCCCTCACGACGGTGTGAAGGGCGCGATGAATCACCTAGTATTCTATATATATATACTAATAAATATTTACACTTTATGGAGATGGCACTTAATGGACAATTAGAAATATATATATGAAACAGTGTAGCAATTTAGCTTTTTCATTTTCTCAGGATGTCTTTAGCCAGTCCGACAGGGGTATTAATAAAAGATAAATCTTATGTTGTGTCCTACACGATGTACATATAAAAGACTATCCATCAATCAGCAAAGTCTGTGTTCAGATGCTAGTAATTATATGTTCATTACTTATCTCAGTCCTGGTCTGAGTTCTATTTGTAGTTTGTTCTCATGTGTCCCGAGTTTCTTAGAGTGTAAGCTCATTGGGCAGGGTCATCTTTACCTTCAGTTTCATATCAGTGAATGTAATGTGTTTGTGACGTTATCTTCTCAATAGACAGTGCTGCGTAATAGGTTTCTCTTTATTAAACATGATTATTTACAAAGCGTAGAAAAGCCCCAGGTGCTCCGGGATTATAATCCCTGTTCTTGGCAATGGGCGACATGCACCTAAATTATTCTGCCAAACTATGCAGAGAAGGTAATTGCATATCAATAACTATTCAAGCAAGTGAGTCTGATCTGATGATGGCCCCACAAAGAATGACAGGGACAGATTAATGAAAGAAAGTGCCAACACTCGGTTACTGCTGCCCGGTACTGTACCGGTACTAACTTGATCCCAGCTACACACAGATCAATCAGATGAGGGAGATTATGAATCACTAGCGGGTAACCTGACCCAGGCAGCACTGATGAAATGAAGGCTCTGGACCTGCAACTAAATACACTGGAGCTACAGTATGCGGCAGGGCTGGGTGGTAGCTGGCAGGGGAAATGCAGGTGACAAACAGGAGATGTTCTGTGTTTGTTACAGTATTTGTGCACACATACAGTTTACAGTTCACGGGGGATTGTTACATTTTAATAGCGGTTTATAGTACTGTGCATAAGTCTTAAGGTGGGTACACACTAGAGCAATGGGGATTCGTTCCGCCATAGAAACAATAATTCCACACGGTTCATCCTCATCAGTTCATCATAACGACCTCAGAGCAGAGACTCGGTCAGTTGGTCAGCAGCTTTAACACTCGCTGGACAGTACTGCAGTCCTGCCATCTCTGTGATAACACTATACATCTGGATTGCCTTTTAGGATAGGGATTGGTTTGTGCAGGTCCATCCCAAAGGCCATGAACTGCTGACATAACCAGAGAGAGCAGCACCTATATATTCTGTATATTATACGCCGCACCTCTGTACGCAGAAGATCTGAGAAGATACAGTATACTAATGCCCCCCAGCCGCTGTCTTGTGTACAGGGATGCCCACCACCAGCATCTCAGATCGGTAGCGCCGTTGGACCTCTGGCTACTCAGACTGCAGTCGCAACTAATCCGCCGAGGCGAGGTATCTGCGTTTCTGTAGCCGTTACCTCCCACAAACGGTTCCTGTCTGTCCATCACACTGCGTCTATTGAGGTTTAAATCCTCTCTGCGACCGCCGTCTCTAAGTCATCGCTGCACATGTGCAGTGTGAGTCAGACCCAACTGCGAAGATACAGGCACTGCTTCCATCTCCGAACCAGGCCATTAGTACCATTCCCAAGTTCACCATAGTCAGGGTCTGGCCTTACCTACTGCAGATATGAGCAACAGTTCGGCCATGCCTGTTCAGTTCTGCAGGTAGAATTCTCAGGGATGCTTACATGGTCAGGTGTGCACTCTAGAACGCACTTGTCGGACACGTGAGCGCACTTGTGCATATACAAAACAGAAAACAAAGCTTGTTTTGACAGCTCGCAAAAGTGCCGAGGCCAGTGTTTCATTTCTAGGCAAGGAACTAATTTCCTCCTCGGGCAGCTGACTGATCTCTTCCCAGGAGTTGCTGCGTTCCAGTAATTTGTGTGTGAGTTTTGCATGGGAATCTGAGGGCTGGTATCTGGATGTTGATCCGGTTTGACCCTCGCAGCTGACTTTCCTAGGAGAGTTCTGGACGTGGATGTGTGCTTTGTGGATTTGCTATCACGTGTTTACTGTTTAGCAGGTGGATGAGTTCCACGCAGTTACTTTGCTCCTTCTCCTGGTGCCTGAAATCCTGGATTACCGTCAGAGGCGTTGCCATTATATACTGTATATGGTGATGAAGGATGATTCCATAAGTAGGTTACTGTCATTAGAACTTCTCCCTGGAATTGGTTTGAAGGGTTGACCGCCATAATCTATGTGAGTGAGGTTGAGCGTCTCTGCTCAAGTCCTCTCCTCCATAGTCAGCCTGTAGTCTTACATCGCTATTGGAGTTTGTCACTCCTCAAGTTGCTCAAGTGTTGCCCTTCATCATAGGGGAGATGTATCAAACCTCTAAAGAGTGGAAAATCCGAGACGTTGTCAATAGTGACCAATCAGATTCTTGTTACCATTTATGAAATACAATCTATGATAGATAGAAGCTTCGCCCCTGCATGTCTTCATCTATCTGCTGTCATTGCATCACTGTGGGCCAGAGTGACTTCTTCTAAGGTAGTGGCACCATTGTAGTTGTGTCCTCACCTTTGAGCTCCTTAATTAGCTAAGAATTCTGAACCATGCTAAATTATGTTTACTGTACATTTCCTCTGCAATGAGCTCAGAATTGCATAGTAGTTTAGTATTGCACACGTAGGAGATTCCACATTAATAGGTTCACCAGGGGGCTTTCCTATCTGCCCAGATGCTGGCGTTCTTTCGCCCCCGATACCGGCACTTATCAGGTATTATGCTTTGCGTGCATAACCCCCCGATAAGCAGCCGCCGGAGCTGTGATAACACATGGGATCGGGGTACTGGCGTATGTATAATGGATGCAGTGCGTGCGGTGCACACGGGCCCCTGAGTCCAAAGGGAGTCCCCACCGCACCCATTTATTTTTTTTGAATACTCACCCCCCGGAGTCTCATGCTGACGGCAGTAGCAGTGTTAAATCACCGTGAAAATGGCACAGCGGGCATTTTCACTGCGCTCTGCGCATGCACAATAGAGAAATCACTGGGAAAATGGCCGCTGCGCAATTTTCCCTGGGAAAATGGCCGCTGCGCAATTTTCCCGGAGATTTATGCATGCGCAGAAGTCCTCAGACTCTACAATGCTGCCGACAGAGAGGAGGGGGCTCGAATGGAAGAGGCTGGACACGGGCCTCCTCCTCTCTTAAAGCGTCCCTGGATCGGGGACTTATCCTGATCCTATTTGTTTTCGTGCGATCGCGGGTCCAATTTCAGCCGTTAAAAACATCCTCTAATTGGATACCATCGGTCATTAATCGTGATTTCCTGCCGTTTTTTAACAGCCAAAATTGCATCAGGGCTAATTGGATACCGCCCGTTATCTGCATTACACAGAATATTGCACTCTTCTCCAGTATGCGCTCTACCAGATGGACGCAGGTCCAACCCAGCCTCAGCTCCTGGATATCCGCGCTGCTTGGAATCTTCAGTCTTTGCAGACGGTGCTCGCTGTGACCGCCATTCTTCTGCGCAGATCATTCCTATTATTGGAACTGTTTCTTTGATTACTTCCAGCGAAAACACTCTCTCTGCATTCCACATGCCTAATTCTTCCAGCTGTAACAACTGTTTCTGATCTTAGACTCTTTTCTTTCATTTCCTCCCAGCAGATGTATTCATCAATTAATTTGCATTTGACAAACCCCAAAATGATTCTGGTCTGGCCTCTGTGGCATTAATTAGAGTTACATATGAATGACGGCTACGACACATCCAAATCTGAGGGACACCAAGGAGCAGAACACAGGGAGGAGAGAACACAGGTCACAGGCAATGCATGGAGTGCCCTATATCCAACCTGAGGGACACCAGAGAGCAGAATACAGGGAGGAGGATACACAGAGTCACAGGCAATGCATGGACTGTCCCATATCCAACCTGAGGAACACCAGGGAGCAGAATACAGGGAGGAGACTACACAGGTCACAGGCAATGCATGGACTGCCCCATATACAACCTGAGGGACACCAGGAAGCAGAATACAGGGAGGAGAATACACAGGTCACAAGCAATGCATGGACTGCCCCATATTCAACCGAGGGACACCAGAGAGCAGAACACAGGGAGGAGAATACAAGGTCACAGACAATGCATGGACTGTATACAACCTGAGGGACACCAGAGAGCAGAATACAGGGAGGAGAGAACACAGGTCACAGGCAATGCATGGACTGCCCCATATTCAACCTGAGGGACACCAGAGAGCAGAATACAGGGAGGAGAATACACAGGTCACAGACAATGCATGGGCTGCCCCATATACAACCTGAGGGACACCAGGGAGCAGAATACAGGGAGGAGAATACACAGGTCACAGGCAATGCATGGACTGTCCCATATCCAACCTGAGGGACACCAGAGAGCAGAATACAGGGAGGAGACTACACAGGTCACAGACAATGCATGGACTGCCCCATATACAACCTGAGGGACACCAGGGAGCAGAATACAGGGAGGAGAATACACAGGTCACAGACAATGCATGGACTGCCCCATATACAACCTGAGGGACACCAGGGAGCAGAATACAGGGAGGAGAATACAAGGTCACAAGCAATGCATGGACTGCCCTATATCCAACCTGAGGGACACCAGGAAGCAGAATACAGGGAGGAGAATACACAGGTCACAGACAATGCATGGACTGCCCCATATACAACCTGAGGGACACCAGGGAGCAAAATACAGGGAGGAGAATACAAGGTCACAAGCAATGCATGGACTGCCCTATATCCAACCTGAGGGACACCAGAGAGCAGAATACAGGGAGGAGAATACACAGGTCACAAGCTATGCATGGACCGCCCCATATACAACCTGAGGGACACCTGAGAGCAGAATACAGGGAGGAGAATACACAGATTCACAGGCAATGCATGGACTGCCCCATATACAACCTGAGGGACACCAGAGAGCAGAATACAGGGAGGAGAATACACAGGACACAAGCTACGTATGGACTGTCCCATATTCAACCTGAGGGACACCAGGGAGCAGAATACAGGGAGGAGAGTACACATGGTCACAGGCAATGCATGGACTGCCCCAGTGCCGTAAGTAGACATTTTAACGCTGTGTGCAAGAAACAGCATCGCCCCCTTCCCCCCCATATTTAAATAGGGCCAGTGCGTGCCGTTGGCGCATGGCAAAATATAGGGTCGTGGCTTCATGGGTAAGGGGCATGGCCACATAATAATACCAATTCATATTACGCTGCACAGTAGTCTCCATTATTCAAATTACGCTGCCCAGTAGTTCCACTTACACACATCACACCAGGTAGAGCCCGTCACACATGACGTCAGGTAGAGCCCCATTTTACACATTACGGCAGGTAGAGTCCTCTTTTTTACACATTACGGCAGCAGAGTCCCCCTTTTACACATTACAGCAGTAGAGTCCCCTTTTTACACATTACAACAGCAGAGACCCCTTTTTATACATTACTGCAGCAGAGTCCCCCTTTTTACACATTAGCAGCTATAAGTATTTTTGGAATAATATCACTTACAAGTTCCTCCAGGAAGAGGACCAGGCAATGGGCTGTAGTTATAGGATGCAGCAGCCTGTGGAGGGACTGAGGCAGTCAGAGGTTACAACAGCACAAGTGCACAACCCGCGATTTGTGGGTCTTTGAAGGGGGTGGAGCCAAATTCCAGAGCGGGCGGGGCTTAAATAACGGCCCGCGGCTCCAGCTTCTTTACATATATACAAAAGGTCAGGACCCCCCCAGCGCTGCAGCGGTGGGAGGCCGTGAGATAAAGCGGGCAGCGGCCGTGCGGGTGGTGCTGCCAGATGGTGGCACACACTTAGTTACGGCCCTGGACTGCCCCATATCCAAACATACTTTCAGAGTACGTGGAGACATGTTATATTTTTAAAGAACACAGATTACACAGGGACTCATAACTTTTTTTTTATAGAATGTGGTTAGAGTACACAGACGTGTTACATTTTTATTAAACATGGTTATATCAGACTGGGACACATTACATGGTAAGATTACAGAGACATAACACATATTTAAAAAACACAGATTCAACAGGAACATGTTACGTTGTTCTAGGGCTTTGTCAGATTACAGAGGGACATAACACATTATTTATACAACATTTAGGGGTATATTTACTAAGGTGGGATTTTTTATCAGTGGAGATGTTGCCCTTAGCAACCAATCAGATTCTAGCTATTATCTTCTAGAAACAGCTACATAAATATTAAGTGGCATCTGATTGGTTGCTTTGGGCAACATTTCCACTTTTAAAAAACTCACTCCTTAGTAAATATACCCCTTAGAGCACACCCAGGAAATTGGCGGCTAATTTGGCAGCTTTAGAAGAACAAAACTGCCCCAAACTGAGGTGTGTGGTCACTACCTGGGACCACTGCCGTGTACTGCATACCCAGAGTATTGGGGGGTCTTCCCATCCTCCCAAGGAGTAGAACCACCGCTTCTCAATGCTGTGTACGCCTGGAGAAGCCCACACTGTAGGAAAGAGTTCTGTATGATACCCAGAGGAAAAGGTTCTCATCTCCCAACAAGAACTATCGCCACAACCCCAGTGAAGAGCACAAGTGCAGCAACCACTGACAGGCAGGATGTTTTCGTATGAGTAAAATGTGTAAAACAGACACCAACAGCCTAAAGCTTAAAGACTCAAATTCACAAAGACAGAAAAAATGAAACCCAAAGGGCTATTTCCAGGGAATTAAGGGCCCTCCCCATCTGCTGTTGATCACTAAATACACCCTACTAGAGTTCAGGAATCTTCTGTGTTTACAAGGCGAGCCCCGTGCACTCCCCCGCTGTATCTTGTGTACTATAAATACTATAAATCAGATGAAGAGTTGTAAAGAGCAGATTTCAGCTCTGATATTTTGGAAGAGACCCGTGGGTGATGACAGGGACTGTAGCACTGAATTCCATGTTGCTCTAGGGATGCACTGTGCCAATCTTATAGTACTGTAACAAAGTACATTCCTTCCTTCAGTTCTGTCACAGGTAGTACACGGGGGTGACCGTCACATGCTGTCACCACAGTATATTATTACATTATTGTTACTACATTTTATTTATAAGGCACCACAAGTGTTTCGCAGCGCCGTACAAAGGACAGTACAGGGAGACAAAACTTAGTATTACAGTAAATAAATAGCAAAAATAGAGTACAGGTAACATAGAGCACCACACATTCTCATACATAATACAGCTAAGAAGTAAGTAGTGAGGGAGTGATCAGACTACTACTTGGGGCCGGCGGCCATAGATAGAGATGAGCCTTTACCAGCAGAAAAATATGCGGGTAAAGATGGTCGCTGAGTAGGAGAGAGCTGTAAGTGAAATGTGAGGAGAAAAGGGCTTTGACAAGAAGAGGAAAGAGGGCCCTGCTCTGAAGAGCTAACAATCTAGTGGGAAGGGCCGACAGACAGATGACAAGCAGAGATGGTCAAGGCATGAGGCAGGGGGATGGAGGAGCAGCCTCAGGACTAGGTTATGCATCGGAAGGGTACGCTTTGATGAATAGGTGGGTTTTTAGTGCCCGTTTGAAGCTTTGCAAGGTTGAGGAGAGTCTAATGGAGCGGGGGAGCTCCATTACAGCGGTATATACAGCGGTTTCTCAGAAGATTAGGGTGTAAAATAACCGCAGGCTGCTTCTGATTCCTATTTCACTGCTGTCCATTTTTTCTACAGTAACGCGACAGTCAGATACGATGTGTTACTACTGTTTAGCAACTTCTCAAACAATAGTCCCAGAGACGATCTGACACATGGCTGCCTTCCAATCTGGCAGCTCCCTGCTTTCATGTTGGCTTGTAAAGAATGAATGCTTGGAAGCGTCAACCATCCTTTGCACGCACAGTGGCACAAAGTCAACCAAGCCACGGCATTGTTCTTCTCTGCGCCTCCTCATGCAGAGTGGGTCTGCTCAGCGGTGGAGCGGACGGCACGAGCAGCAGGAAAAATGTAACGCTCATTATAGCCATCCTCTCACTGGGAATGGCCAACAAGCATTAATTGTTCCTAGCTTTATGCGAGACATTTAGGAGATGTGACGGCAGAGATGAATGGGGCAGTGAGAGAGGCATTGTGGATGGAGAATGTCAATGCTACTTCTATTCCGTTGTTATGCAGGAAATCCGGCCACGGCAATTACATGACATCAGCGGCACAATGTCAATGCACACAGCAGAGCAACGCTCAACAATGTCTGCTGTATCTCTGTAATGTGCTTTTTCATCATTCTAAAAATGTTGCATTTGATTTTTGTAGTATTCCAGCTATTTGCCCTGCAGCAGGGGAGAACAGGCGCCGCACACCTGCCTCCTACAGAATCAGAGCTGCTGAATGTTTCACTGGAACCTGACTTTGTGGCTCACAACGCACCATAATCCAGGGGAAGTGTGGACTCCAGACCTCCAGCTCACTGTGAGGAAGCAAAACATCTTCTTACAAAGACCTGATTATCTGCCACGTCTACACACCAAGACAGTCATATAGATGGGGCGAGCGAGTCGCATGGTGTGCTGCGTCAGCTCAGGCTACAATCCATACAGGAATGTCATGGACATTCACGCGTTTCAGGGAGATCTCCCAGAAGCGCAGTCCATCCTCCTGCATCGTGGCAAATCCCACCGTCGTGGCTCGCCACCCTCTGCGCAATGGCATGAATTGGTGCACTGCATGATGATGCAAATTGCGCTGCTGCGCCCCCAGCCCTTGACACCCCTGGACTTTCCCATCTAGGTGCAAACTATCAGCAAGTATACTCCAATCTTACATACACAATGTAAGGAAATAGTAGGGTCAATATGATGCTATATATAGGAGCTAACTTATTGGGGGTACTCACTTGACCAGTTTCTCCTACACCTAACATTACTGCATAGGGGTATATGCAATTACTGCAAAACAAAACAAACAAAAAAAAAAAACGGCACGGGCATTGAATAGGTCGAATGTAAATTCGCCCTAAAAACGGGCGAAAAATGCAGTTTAAAAATGGCACTAATTCAATACCCCCCATAGTGTGTAACAAGCTCTGTAGTAAGAATCTGAATACATTCCTCACAACTCAATTGTCTACTCAGGAAATGTCAGCAACGATGAATAACTCAGCAAGCAAAGATAGTCTAAAACTACAAAGACTATACACTAATGTATATGAACGGCAATAGCTATCAAACAGTCAATCATCTCAATTGGTAACGTATGTACTGTAAAGGGGGAATTAATGTGAGACATCTTTATCACTGCCTAAATATTCCCCAACATGGTAGTTTAGAAATCCACTGTCTGCTTAGCTATTGTTATTTACAGTATGTATTGTGTTACTTATACAGTATGTAGTATTAGGGGAACAAAGCCATTACAACCCTTTATACCATAGGTGCTGTTGATACCTCCATTCATGGGTGTCTGAATCGCTGGCTTATTAAGAGCCTTCGGAGGAACCAGTGCTGTCAGTGAGATAACACCCCACTAAAAGCAAATAGATCTCCTTACTCTTATTTTAGTGAGCTTCACCCAAAGACACGTTTTTAGGCTCAGATAAAACTGTTTGGTGGTTTTCAGTAAGTAAAATAAAGTTGCTGGTACGTACATTATACTTGGCTGATTTGTACACAGAACAATCATGCTTGCACTTTGAACATTGCTCCATAGTATTTGTTCTGCCTTCACTGCGTGGAGCACTGCTACACTGTAAGAGGACTGGAACGCTAGGAATGTGAAATGCGACAGTGGTTTTATGTGCCCCTGCCGATCCGGAAGCCACTGTTTGCCTTCTTGTGTTGAAACAGAACCTGTATAGGTAGCAAAGCAGGTCAGCTGGAGGCATATTACTTCCTGCCAGCAACGGCATTTCCTGTCAGTGATGAACCATTAACACGTTTGTTGTTCACGGATGTGCAAAAGCCTAATAAGGTCCTATGGCCCTCATTCCGAGTTGTTCGCTCGGTATTTTTTATCGCATCGCAGTGAAAATCCGCTTAGTACGCATGCGCAATGTTCGCACTGCGACTGCGCCAAGTAACTTTACTATGAAGAAAGTATTTTTACTCACGGCTTTTTCTTCGCTCCGGCGATCGTAATGTGATTGACAGGAAATGGGTGTTACTGGGCGGAAACACGGCGTTTCAGGGGCGTGTGGCTGAAAACGCTACCGTTTCCGGAAAAAACGCAGGAGTGGCCGGGGAAACGGTGGGAGTGCCTGGGCGAACGCTGGGTGTGTTTGTGACGTCAACCAGGAACGACAAGCACTGAACTGATCGCACAGGCAGAGTAAGTCTGGAGCTACTCAGAAACTGCTAAGTAGTTAGTAATCGCAATATTGCGAATACATCGGTCGCAATTTTAAGAAGCTAAGATTCACTCCCAGTAGGCGGCGGCTTAGCGTGTGTAACTCTGCTAAATTCGCCTTGCGACCGATCAACTCGGAATGAGGGCCTATAAGTAATGATTTACATGAAAATACAACCTATTTCAACAAGCATACACACAAATGCATACACACGATAAATCAACCACAGAAAATTATATATATGCACCACCGAACAAAGATTAGACACTAAAAAAGGTTATACAGTACATGTAAAAAACACTTAAAAGGTTATACACAAATTCAAAATAGGGATAAACTAGCAGCACACCCGTAATACGTCCATGAGACAGATTGTGCATTCACTTCAGGATACCTCCCAGTCACCCCACAGTTAGCCCATTGCTGTACGGGTGTAGTATGTTATGCCGGCGGTCGGGCTCCCGGTGGCCAGCATACCGGCGCAGGAATCCCGACATCCCTCCTTGGCACACCAGGGCCCAAGTGTATTAAGCCTTAAAAAGTGCTAAAAGGGAGACGGATAAAGAATGATAAATGACCAGCCAATCAGCTCCTGTCATTTTTCAAACACATCCTGTAACACGGCAGTTAGGAATCTGATTGGCTGGTTCTTTATCCGCCTCCACCGCATCACTTTTTTAGGCTTAATACATTTGGGCCTAGGTCCTATGCGACGCACTATGTGCTCAGCATTTTTTCATATGAATGAATCTGTACACGAAGTGCCGTAGTTTGGTTGTTCTTCGTATACAGATTCAAGTGTCGGATATGGTGCAATAATTAGCATTACTGCCTCACAGCACATCGGTTCTGTTTCCACAACAAACTTAACTGTGTGGAGTTTGTATATTTTCCCTGTGCTTGCCCGGTTTCCTCTTCCCACAATCCAAAAATATACTGGTAGGTTAACTGGCTCCCAACAAAAATGAACCTTAGTGTGTATGTGTGCGTACATGTGTTTAGGGCAGACTAGATGGGCCAAGTGGTTCTTATCTGCCGTCACATTCTGTGTTTCTATGTCTGATTAATCCGTGCAGTCTATGAAGCGGTTCTGACGCATTGTGATTACAATGCACATTCGCGCACAAAAGACGCCTGGCGTGGCTCATTTGTTCCAATCTACTCGTGCTGCATGGTGTTTTGAGACTAAGAGGTTTATTTACAATTCCCATCGACTTTTATTGATTTGAAATTGCTGGAAATCCTTCTCAATCGATGTTGGAGTTACAGGGCAAATTTACACACATTTACTAAGATTTTTTTTTTTTTATATATTAATTGATTTTTAAAAGGAAGTAAAGGTGTGTGTTGGCCCTCAAAACCCATCATTGATTTTAGATCAATTTCCCATTAATGTAATTTGACCTTTAGTAAATAAATCCCTGGGTGTATGAGGACACATCTGTACATTTTTATATAATATCGTCCATCCCACTGAACTCCTGGAACTTTTACATATCCATGTGTGTGGTAAGGATCCCGGCAGTCTAAATATCGATGCCGGAATTCCGAAAAGGATCACACACCTGACACGGGGAAGGGAGGGTTAGGTTTAGGCTGCGGGAAGGGAGGAGGGGGTTAGGTTTAGGCACCCCCAGGGAGGGTTAGTGTTAGGCTGCGGGGAAGGGAGGGTTATGTTTAGGCTGCGGGAAGGGAGGAGGGGGTTAGGTTTAGGCACCCCCAGGGAGGGTTAGTGTTAGGCTGCATGGAAGGGAGGGTTAGGTTTAGGCTGCGGAAAGGGAGGAGGGAGGTTAGGTTTAGGCTGCGGGAAGGAAGGAGGGGGTTAGGTTTAGGCACCCCCAGGGAGGTTTAGTGTTAGGCTGCGGGGAAGGGAGGGTTAGGTTTAGGCTGTGGGAAGGGAGGAGGGGGTTAGGTTTAGGCACCCCCCAGGGAGGGTTAGTGTTAGGCTGCGGGGAAGGGTGGGTTAGGTTTATGCTGCGGGAAGGGAGGAGGGGGTTAGGTTTATGCTGCGGGAAGGGAGGAGGGGGTTAGATTTATGCTACGGGAAGGGAGGAGGGGGTTAGGTTTAGGCACCCCCCAGGGAGGGTTAGTGTTAGGCTGCGGGGAAGGGAGGGTTAGGTTTAGGCTGCGGGAAGGGAGGAGGGGGTTAGGTTTAGGCACCCCCCAGGGAGGGTTAGTGTTAGGCTGCAGAGAAGGGAGGGTTAGGTTTAGGCCGTGGAAAGGGAGGAGGCGCTTAGGTTTAGGCACCCCTTAGGAGGGTTAGTGTTAGGCTGCGGGGAAGGGAGGGTTAGATTTAGGCAGCGGGAATGGAGGGTTAGGGGGGCATTGGGGGACGATAATTATACTTACATTCCCTATGTCAGGATTTCCACAATCGGGATGCTGCGATCGGTATTCTGACTGCTGCCATCTCAACCCACCCTATCTTCATTCATATAGATTAGCTTGTATCTTAACGGGTGGTATTCATGTGACCGGCGGTCGGGTGACCGACAGTCACATGACCTCCTCCACCATGCCGAGCGCTCACTATCCCGATGGTCGGCATGCCGACCAACAGGGACTATTTCCACTCGTGGGTGTCCACGACACCCATAGAGTGGGAATAGAACCCGTGGCGACCGCAGGTCGCCACCGAGCCCGCAGCGTGGCGAGCGCAGCGAGCCTGCAAGGGGCTTGCTGCACTCGCCCCTCCCCGCCGGGATCCCGGCGTCGGTATGCTGCCGGGATCCCGGCGTCGGTAAGCTGACCGGCGGTCAGGAGACCGCCGGTCAGCCGTACTACACCCATCTTAACTTGTGGCGGTCCGTTAACAGATTGACATACTGTCTTTGTCCCCAGAGATAGACTGAACTGAGCTGGGTCAGCTCCAAAGGGATAAGCCAGGTGAACCTCATCAAGATGCCAAGAGCCAGGAGTAGGCCTGGAATATAGCTGGCAGGACCACGCTGACCAATCCACTTGCAGAACTCTCTACATTTCATACACCAGAAAACCAAACACGTTTCCCTTAATAAACCATTATATGGAACATCCGCAGCTGTGAGATAAATATCTCGCCACGAGACCATTGCAGACGATGCCCCAGAACACACTGATGCTAACAAACTAGGGGCGTTTAATGGACTCCTAAAGGGATATTACTGGACCTCCAAGTCACAACATACTTATAAGACCCAACAACCATAGCACAAAGCAGCCTTCAGGCCAAATCCAACATGACAATGTCACAGCAATCAGCTTTTCTGCTATACAGCCAGTACATACATGTACCGCCTCATCTCCATATATCCATACACCCAGAGCGTAAGCACAATGAGCCATATGTAGATGGAAAGACCTAGTCTATCCTCCACATATCACAATATTTCACTGTTTACACATGTGGGCCGGCCACCAGCGGTACTGGGATTGTACGGAGCGTTCTGCATGAATGCACTGCAGGAAAACCAATGCCGCTCACCCAGGGTGACCCCAGGAAAGAGGAGCAATGTCACAAAGATCAGCAGATCAGGTAGCACAGGACAGGGGAAGGGGTAGCTTGTAGTTGGTTTAACCTGCTGGTGAGGTCGTTCGGCAGACGGAAATGTGCTAAATCATTAATGCTGCAAACCAGCCGAGTGATGAAGGAACATCTGGATCATGAAGAAATCATAGGATTCCCGGTGGCATTTTTACTCCGGATAAATAAAGCTAATATACTGAGAGGACAGCGCACAAACTTCCACAGGAAAGAACAGTGTCTTTATACAGGAAAATCTGCATTATCTAAGCAGAAATGGCAGCCAGAAATTGTACGCTTAGGGGGTCATTCCAACCTGATCGCACGCTAGCTATTTTTTGCAGCGCTGAGATCAGGTCAAAACTCGGCAAAACTGCACATGCGTATGCAACCGCAATGCGCAGGCGCGTCGTACGGGTACAAAACGGATCGTTGCTGTGCGATGGATTTTACGAAGAATCTATTCGCACAGCCAATCGCAAGAAGATTGACAGGAAGAAGGCGTTTGTGGGTCTCAACTGACCGTTTACTGGGAGTGTTTGGGAAAACGCAGGCGTATCCAAGCGTTTGCAGGGTGGGTGTCTGACGTCAATTCCGGGACCGGACAGGCTGATGTGATCGCAGCGTCTGAGTAAGTCCTGGGCTACTCAGAAACTGCACAAAATGTTTTTGCAGAGCTCGACAAGCATTCGCACACTCCCCTATAGGCGGCGACTATCTGATCGCAGCGCTGCAAAAAGTAGCTAGCGAGCGATCAACTCGGAATGACCCCCTTAGTACAAGGACCAGAATGTGCGTATTTGTCCCTCTAGCTGCATTTCCTCACCCGGATCACTGTCTCTCCAGTCACCATTATAAGTGTTTGCCCCTTTAAAAAAAAGTCAGAGTTTGGTCAGTATACCGCATGCTGGCCGTACACGGACGGCAGTACATCCTGCACATTATCTTTTTATTTTCCCACTTGTTATAAACATCCATCAATGGCTGCATAACCAGAGTCTGTACACATTACTGCCTGCCTGTACCTCCTATAACTCTGACACCGCTCAGTCTGGGTTCTGCTCACAGCGTGGGTGATTCGGATGGGATTGGATGGTGCATCGCTCTGCTGCTTACTTCAACAGCAGCGATGCACAGATATGGTAATGCATCCGGAGGCATCTGCTATAAGTAAACACCTCCTGCATGCATCTGTGATTCCTAGCTGGGTCTGAGGACCCAGCACCGGGTCAACTGCTACACCATCAGCCCGCTGAGTGGCCCTGAAGTCATGCAGACCTGCCGCTGCAGCTCCGTCGCTGAGGACAGGAACTCCCCGTCTTATGGCCTTGGCATTCCCACAAAACACGCCGTCACAGCCCCCTTCCCCGATTCCAAACGGCTAAAGGCTGTCAATCACTTGAATGTGATTGTGCAAAGAATGATAAAACAGTAGGAGACCATGATAGTAAACTCTGTACATCCGACTACATAGTCTGCAGGTGGGCAAGTATCTGTTCTCCATACAATAGAGCCGCTGTGTGAGAATTCAAGTATCAGTTACTGTATAGCAATTACAATATAAAACAATGGTTCCGCTTGGTGCTGACCCAATTCCTCTATGAAATCCGCTTGCACCTAGAATAAGCAGTAAATCAGTGCACAGAACATGGGTTTTACCTTGTCCTTTAATCCCAAAAGGTGGAACGTATTCCTTGATCTTTCCCCATCTTCTGAAAGAGTCGTCGAGAAACATTGGCGCTGGTCTTGAGAACCTGTAAGACAAACGGTATAAAATACATAACCATGGCCATACATAAACATTCTGCACTACAGATTGTCTATAGGGTCATAAGGGACCCAAACATCAGGCTGGTATGGGGGCAATTCGCCGTTCTCCCGATGCCTGGGTCAGTGGATTGGGGAAAGTCAAATTTGCCAATCCCACCAAAAAAATTATGGGGATCGGTGATTTTTAACATGTTGGATTTTGCCAATTTCCTGACTGATCACCAATCATTGATTCCAATTCGGGCACATATAGATAAACGTGTAAATCGGCTACAGAGCTGCGTGCGAATGGCTGCACTACGTGTTTATATGATACATAAGGGTGTAGTATGATTTGCCGGCAGTCGGGGTTCCGGCGACCAGCATACCGGCGCCGGAATCCTGACCGCCGGTATGCTGACAGCTGGGCGAGCACAAATGAGCCCCTTGAGGGCACGGTGCTATTCTCCCTCCAGGGGTGTCGTGGACCCCCAAGAGGAAGAAAAGATATCGGTATTCCGGCCCGGTATGGTGGTCGCCATGAGACCGGCCGCCGGCAACCTGAAGACCAACCGATACATAATACTGTACTGTTTGTGTAAGTGACATTTATTGCAGTGTCACTGCGTACGTGCTCTGCGGTCTAACCCATTACACAGGAGAGATGTAATATCCACCGACTTGTACACTTGTCTGTCTTCATACGAGGAAACCACCAGAGTTTGGACAGATGTACCATAAACACCCCCCCCCCCCCCCCCCCCCCATCCCTGTGTCATCATAGTGTAGAGGTCAAAAGAGAAGCCTCAGTGACTACGTGAATCCCTCCCGGGGGACCCATCTCCTCATCTCAACAACAGTCCTAGAAATACGCAGATCTGTCTGGCAGATGCAGGGAGATTCTGGCAAACGAACGTAAGACGGAGAGTTTGTGGTGGTAGAGTCACGTTATTCTGGAGCCCGGCTATGGGGGGGTGGGGGGGACATAGCTCTTGGTCTGGGGAAACTGCATCATGTGCTTGTCGTGAGTAAATGTTATTATTGCACTGGATTCTACTCCTGGGACAGGGATCGTAATTTAACAGAAACATTATCTGTCACCATTTCATTGATTTTGACAGCAGCAAAAGGACCGGTGCCCTGCATTATTTATCTGGGTATTACAGAGCTTGTAACATGAACGTCGTTACATTAACTTAAAAGCAGAGTATAATGACAGAAAGAGAGAAAGAGGCAATAGTAAGAAGTGTATCTAAAGCCAGAATAACTATTTTTGTTTTACTTTACAGCTGACTAGTGACAAAATGACAGTATGATATAAAGCACACTATTATCACTGCTCTCAGAGTATAAGCTTATTGGGGTCATTCCGAGTTGATCGCTAGCTGCTTTCGGTCACTGTGCAGCGATAAGGTTAAAAAAAACGGCACTTCTGCGCATGCGGCGCAATGCACACGCGCGACGTACTATTACAACGACCTATGTAGTTTCACACAGGGTCTAGCGATGCATTTCAGCCGCTATGGCAGCCGCAGAGTGATTGACATGAAGTGGATGTTTCTGGGTGTCAATTGACCGTTTACAGGGAGTGTTCAAAAAACGCAGGCATGCCAGGAAAAACGCAAGCGTGGCTGGGCGAACGCAGGGGGTGTTTGTGACGTCAAAACAGGAACTGAACAGTCTAAAGTGATCGCAAGCGCTGAGTAGGTTTTGAGCTACTCAGAAACTGCACAAAAAACTTTGTAGCCGCTCTGCGATCCTTTCGTTCGCACTTCTGCTAAGCTAAAATACACTTCCAGTGGGAGGCGGCATAGCGTTTGCACTGCTGCTAAAAACTGCTAGCAAGTGATCAACTCGGAATGACCACCTATGTACCGCCTACCTCCCACCAAAGCCCTACTGTCAGTCTCGCTAATGTGTGATAATCAATTAGATATTATTTATTTATTAACAGTTTCGTTATATAGTGCAGCATATTCCATTTCTCTTTACATTTGGAAACAATGATAAAACAAAACTGGGTAATAACAGTCATAGAGGTAGGACGGCCAGGGCAGCCATCAGGGGGGGACTGTGGGGACTGGTGTCCCGGGCCCATACAGAGAGGGGCGCCCACCCCTGGCTCCTACCGCAAATACCTGTAGAGCTGCACCAGTCTGTGAATCAACAGCAGGCTGATGTGCAGGGAGGACTTCTAAAAACAAGCCTTATCTGGGCAGATCTCTGTGACCCATTCCTGTAGGTCCATAAGACTCCACCTATATGTATCGTCACAATGTATGACATCACATTAGGGTGGAGCAGCAGAATGTTTTGGTGGGAGGGAGGGGCCCTGTCTATTTTGTTAGTCCCGGGCCCCATAATTTCTCACGGCAGCCCTGAGGAAGGCCCTGCTCTTACACTCTATAGAGAAATAGGCATGGTGCTATCTATTGTATAGTTGTCCGCCAGATTACAAGGGTTCTCGGTGGGCTGCAAGATATCACATCACAGCAATGATGAACCAGGGTCAGGAGGATGGGAAAGTGAAGGAAGAGAAGATATGTGACGATATGTGTGGACCATACTTACCTACTCTCCCGGATTCTGCGGGAGACACCCGGTTTTCGGGTAATCCCCCGCAGCCCCCGGAAGAGTGGGCACCCCTCCCGCATTCTGCCCACTTCCTAGTGAAGTGGGCAGAATAGGGAGAATAACACCGTAAAATCACGGTCCCGGCCGGAGCCTAATGACGCGATCAGATGCTAATCGCGTCATTTTAGCCCCGCCCCTAGCCAAATTTCATCCAATTACCATCTTTTCCGGTGGGTGGGCGGGGCCTGCTGATGTAATCAGCTTGGCTCCTCCCTCATCACCGCCCACCTGCTTCTCCTCTCCGGTCATCTCCCGGAGAGGAGATTTAAAATATCGGTAAGTATGGTGTGGACTGTACAGTGGGGATATAATTAAATATGAAAGGTATGAAGGTAATGTGAGCGGTTCTGGAATTTGATAAGCTTGTCTGAAGAGGTGAGTTTTCAGGGAACGCTTGAAGGTTTGGAGATCAGAGGGGAGTCTTACTGTGCGTGATAGGGCATTTCACAGAGTGGGTGCAGCCCGCAGAAAGTCTTACAATCGTGCGTGGGAGTGAGTAATGAGCGCGGATGAGAGACGTCGATCTTGTACAGAGTGGAGAGGTCAGGTTGGGAGATATTTTGAGATAAGCGAAGAGATGTATGTTGGTGTAGTATGGTTAATGGCCTTGTGTGTGAGTAAAAATAAGAATTTACTCACCGGTAATTCTATTTCTCGTAGTCCGTAGTGGATGCTGGGAACTCCGTAAGGACCATGGGGAATAGCGGCTCCGCAGGAGACTGGGCACAACTAAGAAAGATTTAGGACTACCTGGTGTGCACTGGCTCCTCCCTCTATGCCCCTCCTCCAGACCTCAGTTAGGATACTGTGCCCAGAAGAGCTGACACAATAAGGAAAGGATTTTGGAATCCCGGGTAAGACTCATACCAGCCACACCAATCACACCGTATACTCGTGATACTATACCCAGTTAACAGTATGAAAAATAACTGAGCCTCTCAACAGATGGCTGTAAACAATAACCCTTTAGTTAGGCAATAACTATATACAAGTATTGCAGACAATCCGCACTTGGGATGGGCGCCCAGCATCCACTACGGACTACGAGAAATAGAATTACCGGTGAGTAAATTCTTATTTTCTCTGACGTCCTAGTGGATGCTGGGAACTCCGTAAGGACCATGGGGATTATACCAAAGCTCCCAAACGGGCGGGAGAGTGCGGATGACTCTGCAGCACCGAATGAGCAAAAGCAAGGTCCTCCTCAGCCAGGGTATCAAACTTGTAGAACTTAGCAAACGTGTTTGAACCCGACCAAGTAGCAGCTCGGCAAAGTTGTAAAGCCGAGACCCCTCGGGCAGCCGCCCAAGAAGAGCCCACTTTCCTTGTGGAATGGGCTTTTACAGATTTAGGATGCGGCAGTCCTGCCGCAGAATGTGCAAGTTGAATCGTACTACAGATCCAGCGAGCAATAGACTGCCTTGAAGCAGGAGCACCCAGCTTGTTGGGCGCATACAGGATAAATAGCGAGTCAGTTTTCCTGACTCCAGCCGTCCTGGAAACATAGATATTCAGGGCCCTGACTACGTCCAGCAACTTGGAATCCTCCAAGTCCTTAGTAGCCGCAGGCACCACAATAGGTTGGTTCAAATGAAAAGCAGATACCACCTTAGGAAGAAATTGGGGACGAGTCCTCAATTCTGCCCTATCCATATGGAAAATCAGATAAGGGCTTTTACATGACAAAGCCGCCAATTCTGATACACGCCTGGCCGAAGCCAAGGCCAACAGCATGACCACTTTCCACGTGAGATATTTTAGTTCCACGGTTTTAAGTGGCTCAAACCAATGTGACTTAAGGAAATCCAACACCACGTTGAGATCCCAAGGTGCCACTGGAGGCACAAAAGGGGGCTGAATATGCAGCACTCCTTTAACAAACGTCTGAACTTCAGGCAGTGAAGCGAGTTCTTTTTGGAAGAAAATCGACAGAGCCGAAATCTGGACCTTAATGGAACCTAATTTGAGGCCCATAGTCACCCCTGACTGTAGGAAGTGCAGAAATCGACCCAGCTGAAATTCCTCCATTGGGGCCCTTCTGGCCTCACACCACGCAACATATTTTCGCCATATGCGGTGATAATGGTTTGCGGTCACCTCCTTATAGCTTTAATCAGCGTAGGGATGACTTCCTCCGGAATGCCCTTTTCCTTCAGGATCCGGCGTTCAACCACCATGCCGTCAAACGCAGTCGCGGTAAGTCTTGGAACAGACAGGGTCCCTGCTGCAGCAGGTCCTGTCTGAGCGGCAGAGGCCATGGGTCCTCTGAGATCATTTCTTGAAGTTCTGG
The DNA here is from genome assembly GCF_028390025.1 of Pseudophryne corroboree. NCBI lineage: Eukaryota > Metazoa > Chordata > Amphibia > Anura > Myobatrachidae > Pseudophryne > Pseudophryne corroboree. The sequence continues at coordinate 56,581,988 of NC_086452.1, read as the reverse complement.
GTACCAAGCTCTTCTTGGCCAATCCGGAACCACAAGTATAGTTCTTACTCCTCTCCTTCTTATTATTCTCAGTACCTTGGGTATGAGAGGCAGAGGAGGGAACACATAAACCGACTGGTACACCCACGGTGTTACTAGAGCGTCCACAGCTATCGCCTGAGGGTCCCTTGACCTGGCGCAATATCTTTTTAGCTTTTTGTTGAGGCGGGACGCCATCATGTCCACCTGTGGCCTTTCCCAACGGTGTACAATCATTTGGAAGACTTCTGGATGAAGTCCCCACTCTCCCGGGTGGAGGTCGTGCCTGCTGAGGAAGTCTGCTTCCCAGTTGTCCACTCCCGGAATGAACACTGCTGACAGTGCTAACACATGATTTTCCGCCCATCGGAGAATCCTTGTGGCTTCTGCCATCGCCATCCTGCTTCTTGTGCCGCCCTGACGATTTACATGGGCGACCGCCGTGATGTTGTCTGACTGTATCAGCACCGGCTGGTGTTGAAGCAGGGGTCTTGCCTGTCTTAGGGCATTGTAAATGGCCCTTAGTTCCAGAATATTTATGTGTAGGGAAGTCTCCTGACTTGTCCATAGTCCTTGGAAGTTTCTTCCCTGTGTGACTGCCCCCCAACCTCGAGGGCTGGCATCCGTGGTCACCAGGATCCAGTCCTATATGCCGAATCTGCGGCCCTCTAGAAGATGAGCACTCTGCAGCCACCACAGCAGAGACACCCTGGTCCTTGGAGACAGGGTTATCAGCCGATGCATCTGAAGATGCGACCCGGACCACTTGTCCAACAGATCCCACCTGAAAGATCCTTGCATGGAACCTTCCGAATGGAATTGCTTCGTAAGAAGCCACCATCTTTCCCAGGACTCGCGTGCAGTGGTGCACCGACACCTGTTTTGGTATAGGAGGTCTCTGACTAGAGATGATAACTCCTTGGCCTTCTCCTCCGGGAGAAACACTTTTTTCTGTTCTGTGTCCAGAACCATCCCCAGGAACAGTAGACGCGTTGTAGGAACCAGCTGCGACTTTGGAATATTCAGGATCCAGCCGTGCTGTTGTAGCACTTCCCGAGCTAGTGCTACTCCGATCAACAACTGTTCCCTGGACCTCGCCTTTATAAGGAGATCGTCCAAGTACGGGATAATTAAAACTCCCTTTTTCCGAAGGAGTATCATCATTTCGGCCATTACCTTGGTAAATACCCTCGGTGCCGTGGACAGACCAAACGGCAACGTCTGGAATTGGTAATGACAGTCCTGTACCACAAATCTGAGGTACTCCTGGTGAGAAGGGTAAATGGGGACATGCAGGTAAGCATCCTTGATGTCCAGTGACACCATGTAATCCCCCTCGTCCAGGCTTGCAATCACCGCTCTGAGCGATTCCATCTTGAACTTGAACCTTCTGATATAAGTGTTCAAAGATTTTAAATTTAAAATGGGTCTCACCGAACCGTCCGGTTTCGGTACCACAAACATTGTGGAATAGTAACCCCGTCCTTGTTGAAGGAGGGGTACCTTGATTATCACCTGCTGAGAATACAGCTTGTGAATCGCCTCCAGCACTGCCTCCCTGTCCGGGGGAGCTGTCGGCAAGGCAGATTTGAGGAAAGGGCGAGGGGGAGACGTCTCGAATTCCAGCTTGTACCCCTGAGATACTACCTGTAGAATCCAGGGATCCACCCGTGAACGAGCCCACTGGTTGCTGAAGTTCTTGAGACGGGCCCCCACCGTACCTGGCTCCGCCTGTGGTGCCCCAGCGTCATGCGGTGGACTTAGAGGAAGCGGGTGAGGACTTTTGTTCCTGGGAACTGGCTGTATGTTGCAGCTTTTTCCCTCTACCTCTGCCTCTGGGCAGAAAGGACGCGCCTCTAACCCGCTTGCCTTTCCGGGGCCGAAAGGACTGTACCTGATAATACGGTGCTTTCTTTGGCTGTGAGGGAACATGGGGTAAAAATGCTGACTTCCCAGCTGTTGCTGTGGAAACGAGGTCAGAGAGACCACCCCAAACAACTCCTCACCCTTGTAAGGCAAAACTTCCATGTGCCTTTTAGAATCTGCATCTCCTGTCCACTGCCGAGTCCACAATCCTCTCCTGGCAGAAATGGACATTGCGTTTATTTTAGATGCCAGCCGGCAAATATCCCTCTGTGCATCTCTCATGTATAAGACAGCGTCTTTAATATGCTCTACGGTTAGCAATATAGTGTCCCTGTCTAGGGTATCAATGTTTTCCGACAGGGAATCTGACCACGCAGCTGCAGCACTGCACATCCATGCTGAAGCAATAGCCGGTCTCAGTATAATTCCTGAGTGTGTATATACAGACTTCAGGATAGCCTCCTGCTTCCTATCAGCAGGTTCCTTTAGGGCGGCCGTGTCCGGAGACGGTAGTGCCACCTTCTTTGACAGGCGTGTGAGCGCTTTATCCACCCTAGGGGATGTCTCCCAACGTGACCTATCCTCTGGCGGGAAAGGGTACGCCATTAGTAACTTTTTAGAAATTACCAGTTTCTTATCGGGGGAAGCCCACGCTTCTTCACATACTTCATTTAATTCATCAGAAGCCACTGGCAGTTTTTTCTCCCCAAACATAATACCCTTTTTTGTGGTACCTGGGGTAATATCAGAAATGTGCAACAAATTCTTCATTGCCGTAATCATGTAACGGGTGGCTCTATTGGAATGTACACTAGTCTCATCATCGTCGACACTGGAGTCAGTATCCGTGTCGACATCTGTGTCTGCCATCTGAGGTAGCGGGCGTTTTAGAGCCCCTGATGGCTTTTGAGACGCCTGGGCAGGCACGAGCTGAGAAGCCGGCTGTCCCACATCTGCTATGTCGTCAAACCTTTTATGTAAGGAGTTGACACTGTCACGTAATTCCTTCCACATGTCCATCCATTCAGGTGTCGACCCCGCAGGGGGTGACATCACATTTATCGGCCCCTGCTCCGCCTCCACATAAGCCTCCTCATCAAACATGTCGACACAGCCGTACCGACACACCGCACACACACAGGGAATGCTCAGAACGAGGACAGGACCCCACAAAGTCCTTTGGGGAGACAGAGAGAGTGTATGCCAGCACACACCAGAGCGCTATATAATGCAGGGATACACACTACACAAGTGATTTTTCCCTATAGCAGCTATATATATATTATATGCGCCTAAATTTAGTGCCCCCCCATCTCTTTTTTACCCTATGTAGTCTGGAAACTGCAGGGGAGAGCCTGGGGAGCGTCCTTTTCCGGCAGACTTCTCCCGCTTTTTTAAATGTATATTTGGCAGGGGTATTTTACACATATATAGTCTTTATGACTATATTATGTGGTATTTGCCAGCAAGGTACTCATATTGCAGCCCAGGGCGCCCCCCCCCCCCCCCCCCCAGCGCCCTGCACCCATCAGTGACCGGAGTATGTGGTGTGCATGGGGAGCAATGGCGCACAGCTGCAGTGCTGTGCGCTACCTTGATGAAGACCGCAGTCTTCTGCCGCCGATTTCCAGGAACGTCTTCTTGCTTCTGGCTCTGTAAGGGGGACGGCGGCGCGGCTCCGGGACCGGACGACCGAGGCTGGGCCTGTGTTCGATCCCTCTGGAGCTAATGGTGTCCAGTAGCCTAAGAAGCCCAAGCTAGCTGCAAGCAGGTAGGTCCGCTTCTCTCCCCTTAGTCCCACGTAGCAGTGAGTCTGTTGCCAGCAGATCTCCCTGAAAATAAAAAACCTAAAATATACTCTCTTTTCTAGGAGCTCAGGAGAGCCCCTAGTGTGCATCCAGCTCGGCCGGGCACAAAATTCTAACTGAGGTCTGGAGGAGGGGCATAGAGGGAGGAGGCAGTGCACACCAGGTAGTCCTAAATCTTTCTTAGTTGTGCCCAGTCTCCTGCGGAGCCGCTATTCCCCATGGTCCTTACGGAGTTCCCAGCATCCACTAGGACGTCAGAGAAAGAATGTTATATTGAATACGGTAGAATACAGGTAACCAATAGAGGGACTGACATATTGGATCTGCAGACAATGAACGTCTAGAGAGGAAGATTAGCCTCACAGTGGCATTCAGAATGGATTGTAGTGGTGAGAGTCTCTTCTTGGTAAGACTATTGCAACAATCAATGCGGGAGATAATGAGAGCATGGAATGGAGTTTTTGCAGTGTCTTGTGTAAAGTATGGTCCTATTTTCGATGTTTTTTAGATGCATGTAACATGATTTTGAGACAGATTGAATGTGGGGAACAATGGACAGTTCAGAGTCAAGGATGACACCTAATCTAATACACTTAGGGGTAAATGTAACGAGCTGTGGGTTTAAGGTGGCTGCAAGATTTCGGTAACTGAGTGCTAGATTTAAAGAATAGATTGATAAAAAACAAAACAAACAAAAAACATGTTTGTCTTTTAAAAAATTGCTGCTTTAAATCTAGGGTCTAAACCTACAAAATCTCGTGGCTGTCTGCAATTTGCAGGCTATTCCCTTTACCCCTAAATCTAACCATCTGCATGGACTATAAATCTCACACCAGGGCATAGGCGGCCAAAGCTGGAGAGATCCTGAATTGTAGCCTATGGAGGGAATTCAATCAGCCGCAAAAACGCGGTCATTTACAGCGATCTGACTTTTTTTTACAGCTATTGCCAGAAAAGTGCAGCGAAAAGCGGCTTTTCGGGGGTACAACGTGATCCCGCGATTTGACATAGCCTATTGCAAATTCACGAAAACTGGATTTTTGCGATAATTATTGCTAGCAAAACCAGAGCAAAGTGTAGGTAAAAATTGGGAGATCTGCCTGTACCCACAAAAAAGCAAAACTAATACAGATTAACAGTATAGAAGTGTATTAGTGGTCACAATAAAAAAAAAAATCTGTCAAATGGCTGTTATATGCATTTTTCTAAAAAAGTGGAAAAATGATAGAAAGCAAGTGTTTTCCAACAAAAGAAGCGCTCAAATTAAATTGGGGGTACATAAAAATAGGTATAAGTATATATTTGGGTAATTTTTTTTTATGTCTGTGTGGTTTGTCTTTTGATGTATTGCTTAAATCGGATGGCTGCCTCGGTGCTGCTCTGCTAAGTAGCCCTCGTTTATATTTTTACATGTATAATATGTCTAATATGTCGAGTCTATCGTACAGTTACAATGTGCAGTATAAACTCATACGTGTAATGTTTGTAATGTATGCTACGTTTTTCCCCCTTCTTATGCTATGTATTCCCCTTACATGTTGCTGCTTGGCGATGCATTGTACCACAAAAAATTCCTAGTGTACGTGAGTACACCTGGCCAATAAAGCTGATTCTGATTTTAAATCACTTAAAAAAAAACCAAAACAATTGCTCCCACCTGCAAGACTAAAAACACTTGTCCCACTCATAACGCACCTCATGTCATTGTTGGCTAATAAAAAAGAATTATAAACTTCAAAAGCCTAATTAATCATTCAGGGGGGTGTCCCAGGGGTGTCTATCTTAAAATAGGAATTTTCCCCAACTTTTAATCTGCTCAGATGGGGTGAATACAAATTTGCAGTAAAACCCATGGAGAATTATCGTGGGTCCGTTTTCAGACAACTGAATACCTGCTTTTCGCAGGTTGCGATAAAAAACTTGTTTTTATAGCAAAACCGTTAATTGAATTGAATTCCACCCCAAGTTATCCATTGGCAATATTTTGCGAGTACGTTTGCATCTTAATACCTAAAAAATTTGTCAGTCACGCGTCTCAAGGAGGTCGCAGGACTGATTGAGCTGAACGGACTCTGGAATGTGTTGGGCGTTTTTAGATGGTGACTGGAAGGGGACTACGCAAACGCTCAGAAATATTAATTCTTATGGGCGTGTTACGGAAGTGTCGCAAGTGTGTTGTTAACGTTGTTTTGGAATCAGACACTTAATAGCTCACATTAGAGGCCGTATGCCATTGGAGAGACTGTAGCATGGGCTGCGACTGCAAACGCTCAAAGTTGGCGTCTCAGCCATTCTGCATAAAGGCGCGACTGCAGCAAAAGACGCTAACACATTGGTAACAGCGCTAGACTCCGAATCAGCACCTAATGCTGCATGAGGCATCACCTGCATGCGTTGGATTTTTTGGACATGTACTGTAAGTAATGTGAGACTGACTGATGCAACATTGTGTAACTAACAGACAATACATGGTCATCTATTAATGCAACCATCATGTGCATTTCTACTATCCCACAAAAGTGAAAAGCACAGCGTGTGCACCTGTGGCAGGTAAATAAGCTCATTTGCATATATGGAAATGTGTTACGGGGACCTTTTCTGTCCCTTCATCTACAAACATGCAAATCGGTCACCTGGAAGTTGCAAAAAGCATCAGTTCCATCAACGTTCAGGATGACTTCCGATTAATGACCCCTATAAACCATCAGAAGGAAAGAGGCCGTACCGCCCGGAAACGCCCCAGAGGGGGCTCTCTTCACCTCTACAAGCTCATTCCAAATTCTCATTCTGCAACATTTAGTTTCGACCAGAAAGTGTAGAGTACGGACTTCCCTGTACGCAATAGTTAGGAACACCCTGACATGGTCATCTAATCCCAAGCTTCTTCACCCCCAAATGATGTGTTTTGGTAAATTGAGCATTAATGCAGCCAGCCCAACCCCAGCAACAAGCGTTCTAAGCAGCATCTCAGTACACAGGTCAATTCCCAGGGCACGTAATACCATTGGCGTCCGCTCAGTCTGTAGTGTGTTTTGTTTGCATGACTGTGCTTTATTTTAAAGGTAGGTTAGAGTTGGGTGTATGAAATTTTGTAATGTTCTTGGGTGTTTTATAAATATATCCCTATATTCTTTACGGGCCTATTTACCAAAGAGTATATACGGCGTAATTCAAGAGATGGACACAGCAGCAATGTGAAAAAATGCTGCAGGAGGCATCTGAAGACAAAAGACGCCTCTTGCCGGCATCGATGCTGCTTCTGAAAATGCAACATAGAATCACCATCGCAACTATTGGTCAGGATGGTCCCAGCCTTCCTTCGCCTGACCTTACTCAGAATGACTGCCAGAACTCCTCTGCCGGGGTCGGGAAATCCATGTCGGAAGGCATAGAACCTGGCTGTGGCACGCCTACAAAACGGGGCCGGCACCCACAGAAAAGATGGTAGGATGGAACAAAAGAGGGGTATGGAGCAGCCTGCTAGATAAGCCTGATGCATAGGTGTGCTGACTCCATGGACCTGGGCATGTCCCCTCTGCGATGTGGCCTCTACTGATCACCTTGCCAGCAATGCTGTGAGGTAGGCCCATTTAGAATATTTAACAAGAAGCTTGAAGTTACTAGTACGGAGTACTTTCCATAACCACATCATCCATGAGTAGGGTCACGCATATACCGCTCCCGGACAGTTTTACCGGGCAGCCGAGCATATCTGGTCTTCTATGGCTGCAGAATATGAGGCCATTATTGTCTTCTGCTGCCTCTCATTTGTACAATTGTCTTCCTCACAAAGTAAGTGACATGAACCTAATAATAAGATCTCCCATCAATATAATCTATTCTTTCCTTGTTCTCACATGGAACAAAGCAGTTCCAGTCATGTTACTGGAGAGGCAAATATAAAAAGCCGTATGTAAATAAATGATATGAAAGCCAAACCTCTAAAATACTATTCTCCCAGCCCCACGGGATGCGATGTTTGTACCTAATTCTGGACATCTGTGTATGATAGAAAATATTCTCCCAGAAAACGCACACAGCCAAATATTCCCGTGTAAGAGACTTTTTGGCACTACTCGCTGCGAGCCTCCAGTTTTGTTTCAGCCAAGAGCTTTGGCAAAACCTCAGTGTGTGCGATAGTCTATTACGGTTTTTTTTTATTGAGCAGTTGTAATAGATCAGAATTTATTTTCCTCGGGGAAACAGAAGACCTATTTACGTCTCACGCTATAGGGTTTGGTCACTATCATTGCACTTGGATGTAAAAAGTGCACTAATCCGTAACACGCCCGCAATTCTAATTCCCTTGAAAAATCTAAACCAATGAAAGTACTAAATACACTGTAGCACGTCAGCCTGAATGTGATCTGTTCAACTTGCTGCAGAAGTTTACTGCAACTTTCGAACTTTAAAGCTGATTCAATGAACAGATAAAATAAACAGATAATGTGTAAAGGTGAATGTTGAATAGCAAGAAAGTCTCCTAAGTTCTACTATACATCTGCATCTAACAGACATACTGTAGTAGCCAGCATATGATACAGCCGTCAGTATAGGATTCCTAGGGCTGACTCTGTGCCTGATTTACTACCTTATGCTAATGCAAGTATCCATACTGCTAATGCGGGGGAAGGTGCGTCTGCTAGCGGAAGCCCATGCCGCCCACTGGTTTCACACCAACCGCCAAAACCACAATCAATAGTATCTGCACTTGCACCAGCATAGGTGCAAGAGAGCCATCACAAACAGGCCTCCCTTCTCTGTCCCCACTAGTCAGGGTGGTTCCGTGTGCTTGCACTGTTGGCGCCAAATGACACCCATATTCACGGAAAGACAAATCCGGCCAAGATCCACCTGAATCATAATAGGACAGACATATGCAAAAATGCCTAAATCTGCATCTGCGCAAGCGCTGTGTGCAAACATTGGCCCTCATTCCGAGTTGTTCATTCGCTAGTTGCTTTTAGCAGCATTGCAAACGCTAGGCCGCCGCCCTCTGGGAGTGTATCTTAGCTTAGCAAAATAGCGAACGAAAGAATCGCAGAACTGCTACTAAATAATTTGCTACAGTTTCTGAGTAGCTCCAGACCTACCAGTTCCTGGTTTGACGTCACAAACACACCCTGCGTTCGGCCAGCCACTCCCCCGTTTCTCCAGACACTCCTGCGTTTTTACCTGGCACGCCTGCGTTTTTTAGCACACTCCCTTGAAAACGGCCAGTTTCCGCCCAGAAACACCCACTTCCTGTCAATCACACTACGATCACTCGAGCGATGAAAAAACGTCGCTCGAGCTTGTGTAAATCTACAAAGTTTTGTGTGAAAGTACTTAGCGCATGCGCATTTTTGTCGTTTTTTTACTTAATCGCTGCACTGCGAAAATCGGCAGCGAGCGAACATCTCTGAATGACCACCACTCTGCGACTGCGTCCGTGCCAGAGATCAGTCTGACATCCAATCAGCCCCCTAGTGAGTACAGCGGAAGGATGCACTGCTAGCCTGTATCTCAACATTGAGGTCAATGCAAGTTCACCTGTATTATTATATTTTCCAAAGCACCGCCATACAGTGCAGCACAGTACAGAGAATATTAATCATTTGCAGCTGTCCCTTGGCCTTAGATGTTGGTGTATCATTAAGAGACCCTGACACCATGCAGCAGATTAATGCAGCACACTATATAATAATAATAATAGAGTGGGTGACAGCAGTGCAGGGGCACAGGAAATATGCATTATTTAAATATACATTAGCCTGCAAAAGTCTTTGCCCACAGTTTATATTGCTCTATCTTAATGATTTTAGGCAGCAATAAAAGTTGCTATTTATTATCATGATTACAAACGAGACTTTCAGACTTTACTTCAGATGTACTATACTTAATTTACCACACTACACGGTTATTATTATGACCACCAGGTATAAGTTGATCGCTATAGTCAACGCTATGGCCCTCATTCCGAGTTGTTCGCTCGCAAGCTGCTTTTAGCAGATTTACTCACGCTAAGCCGCCGCCTACTGGGAGTGAATCTTAGCTTCTTAAAATTGCGAACGACGTATTCGCAATATTGCGATTACACCTCTCTTAGCAGTTTCTGAGTAGCTCCAGACTTACTCGGCATCTGCGATCAGTTCAGTGCTTGTCGTTCCTGGTTTGACGTCACAAACACACCCAGCGTTCGCCCAGACACTCCTCCGTTTCTCCAGCCACTCCCGCGTTTTTCCCAGAAACGGCAGCGTTTTTTCGCACACACCCATAAAACGGCCTGTTTCCGCCCAGTAACACCCACTTCCTGTCAATCACACTACGATCACCAGAACGATGAAAAAGCTGTGAGTAAAATTCCTAACTGCATAGCAAATTTACTTGGCGCAGTCGCACTGCGGACATAGCGCATGCGCACTAAGCGGAAAATCGCTGCGATGCGAAAAAAATTACTGAGCGAACAACTCGGAATGACCCCCTATATTCTATTAATTGCTCTTTTAACAATTGTCAGAAGGACCCTGAAAGCAGCGTGTTGGTCCGTCCACTAGCCCCCCATGTGTATATGACATACAGGGCTATGAAGAGGCCGGGATGTTATATTCCATGACAAGGAGATAATGACTGAAGGAAGAAATCCCTCGTACTCCGCTGTGAGTATATACGTGCCGGACCTAGTAAATGTCACTTGCATAGGGTACGTATTGGAAGTGCTCCATCATACTGTGCAGTCACTGCTTATCTCCATGACAGATACTGGCTGGAGGTCATTAGGCCTGGTGTATTGTGCTGATGGATATGTATAGCGTTAATGCACCATTACGCACGTACGCCGGGCCCTGCAATGAGCTGAGGCTGATGAACTGTCTGCAGAGACTCCTAGCTCCACTTTATCATCCAGCTCTGAAGCATGAAAGGGATGGACCAGAATGCTGCTGCAGACGATCAGGACTGGCTACACGTTGCTGCTCAGTACCAGTTACCTCTATAGGTGTATACAGTAAGTGTATAGTCACTAGGATACTTCTCTGTATAAGACAGACAGGCACAACAACAGCTTTACATATTCCACTGTAATGCACGCAGAGGATGACAGCAGACAGGCTGATAACGTAGCTGGGTACACATTACATGATGTGCAAACAACGTGATGGTCATCCAGAATTCCTCAAACTCCCGATCAAACTATATAGTGCGTACACACTGTGCAATCTTACACACTACCAAACAATATATCGTGTGCCGTACGGTGGTTTGTTTGTTATCGATATATCCGGTAGCATGTTTGGATGGGTGGCATTCAGTATGCCGCCTGTTGGGATCCCGGCGCACAGAATACCGGCGCCGGAATCCCGACACCCGGCATACCAACAACTATTCTCGCTCTTGGGGATCCACGACCCCCCTGGAGGGAGAATAAACGTGCCACCATACCCGCAGTGTTGAGAGTGCAGCGAGCCCGTAAGGGGCTCATTTGCACTTGCCCCGCTGCTGGCAAGCTGGCGCATTTATTCTCCCTCCAGGGGGGTCGTGGACCCCCAAGAGCGAGAATAGTTGCCGGTACGCTGGGATCCCGCTCACCGGCCACTCATACTACACCCTGTTTGGAGAAGCCTGCACAGATCAGTGTGATCCATGCAGGCTTCTCTGTGTGTCAGGGTAAAGGAAAAAAAAAAAAAATGTGTGAGGTTCTAAACCCCCAAAACATAACCAGCACCGGACTCATTGAGGCAGCCCTGATCCTCAAAATACAAGGAAGGCTGTGTAGGGTTCCCCTGTATTTACAAAAACAACACCGATCAGTCCCAGCTCGGTGTTAGGGACAATGGTTGATCGATCGCTGCCGTTTTTCGCAGCACATCGATCAGGTTACTATTGCGTATGCACCGCAATTCGCACGCGCGTCGTACGGGTACAAACAGCATAGTTGCTGTGCAATGCTTCTAGCGACGAATCCATTTGCACAACCAATCGCAAGGAGACTGACAGGAAGAGGGCGTTTATGGGGGTCAACTGACCGTTTTCTGGGAGTGGTAGGGAAAACGCAGGCGTTTGCAGGGCGGGTGTCTGACGTCAATTCCGGGACCGGAGTGAAGTGATCGCAAGGGATGAGTAAGTCCAGAGCTACTCAAACTGCAAAAAAAAAATTTGTCCCGCTCGGCTGCACAAGCGTTCGCACACTTGCAAAGCGAAAATACACTCCCCCGTGGGCGGCGACTAAAAATAGCTAGCAAGCGATCAACTCGGAATGAGGGCCAATGTATGTACAGTGAATAAGGGTATGAGTGTGTAGTAACCTCCTCAGTGGTATGCCTGGAAATCTTCCGGGGTAGCCAGTGATGTCAGCGCTGGCTACCCCTTAAGATTTCTGGGCATTCTGCTGTCTCCCCAGGGGCAGCAGTGCACCCCCCCCCCCCCCTCCCCTCATGCACTTTAACACCTGCACTCCGGGAATTAAAAAGACGCCATGGTAGGTGTTTATTTCTTTAGATAAAAACCCACTGTTTTAGGGGTTTTTTTTTGCATGAGCACTCACGCTGGATTTCCCTGCGGGCAATCGCCCCTCTGCACTCCCCCCCGTACTTTAACCCCTGCACTCCCAAAATTTAAAAACACACCACGGGGGGTGTGTACTTTTTAATAAAAACCACCACTGAAGGGGTTAAAGAACTACAACCTATGGTGTGTGTACTGGTGTGTGTGTGTGTGTGTGTGTGTGTGTGTGTGTGTGTGTGTGTGTGTGTGTGTGTGTGTGTGTGTGTGTGTGTGTGTGTGTGTGTGTGTGTGTGTACTGTGTTCATTTTAGTATTTCCTTTACAGGGAGACTATAGCTTTCAGTGGGCCCGTAAAGCTACACATGCTAGCACTTGTGGTTCTCCAAGTGCCGGCATACTGGGGAGGCTTGCTGGGACCTGTAGTCCTACTGTAAAGGACAATATTACTTTCAATGTAAAGCTGGGTACACATTACATGATGTGTGTACACAGATCACGCGATGGCCGATGTAACGATACATTTGCCGTCGCATACACACTGAACGATGTAATGAACAACATAAGGATCTGTCGCTCCGTTTTTCATTACAATGCATGGTGCTGCAATCAACATCGTTAGATTGAGCAGCATGCACGGCCAATCTGACAATGTGACAAACGACGCTACAATCAACGACGCAACCACCGCCCAGGGGTGCAGGTGATAGCCTCGGGCTTCAGCCCAGGCCTGGGATATACTCGCAAGAGTCCGGACCCCCGTATTGGCGGGGTTCCCCACTTCCCAAGGAATCCCTGGCCCTGGCTGACTAGTTGGGGGGGGGTAGTGCTTTGTGTCCCCTGGCTGTGGCATTAACCCCTGCTAGTTGAGCCCTGTGCTGGTTCTTTAAATACAGGGGAACCCTGCACAATTTTTTCCCCAGTACTGGTTACGCTTTTGGGGGGGACCCCACACAATTATTATTATTGCGCCAAAGGAAACTTTCGCCCTGGGCGCCACAAAGTCTAGAACCGGCCCTGGGTCCAAGTTTACTCCGAGTTTGTGAACATGATTCAGTGTTGTAGTCTTTTCTATTGAGAGTAGTTGCGAGTTGGTTCAATGGCGTACTGACTTCTGTTTGCGCATGCTCCCATGTTTTGCAGTTCAACGCATGATTAATCTCTCTTGCTTGGCTTTAGTAAATCTCAGATTTTTTTTAAAAAAAAGGCTAAATATACAGGAGACTGCAATCTCAGACATTCCCGATTCTTCATATTGACCCCCTGGGTAGTTTGCTAAGGAAGAGCGGGCCAAACTACCTGTTGACAGATACAGAAGTCTCATTGAGAGCCACAGAAGTCACTTGATTGCAGTGATTGACTCTAAATATTGTGCAACAAGATAATAGGTTAAGGGTCTCATCATTTTTGCCCATGGTATTTTCACTTGTTAAATTCTTAAAAATATTCTGTTGAATCAAAAATCAAATGCATAGTCTGATTTCTATTAAACAGGAATAAATGCCAATTACGTTTGCCACAAGTTATTTAAGAGAAAAACATGAGTTATTATTTTTTGTTGCGTGGAAAGGGAACAACAAATGTGTCCGAGTCTGTATAAGGCATGCTCACCTACTCTCCTGGAAACTGCGAGAGACTCCCGGATCTTTTGGGTAGTCCCCCCCACATCTACAGAAGAGAAGGCGGATCTCCCGCACTCCATCCGCTTACTAGTGAGGCGGGGAGGATGCAAAGATAATACTGGGATTCGCAACTGGTTTTGGATGGGCGAGGCTAAATTATGAGCAATCATATTGTGTTAGATCCCGATCCTCTACATGGATTGGGGCCTAATGAGTCAAAAGTCAGGCCCCCGCTCTCCGAACTGACTGGCTGCGTCTCTTCTAAGAAGATGGCAAATATGGTATCAGGCAATATCAAACCTGTAGAAAACAGCTGCCCAATACGTCCATAAAAGGCCTGTTTTTAAACGTGAATAATGGCCCTTCAGTTTTACCTTGGCAGAAACACAAAATAAGACATAAACCACAATTCCTATAAATAAACACAAATATGCAGACATATATAATAAGCATGCTATGCGTGTTGGACAATGTGTGACCCATATTGTTCACTGAACTCCTGCGGAAGATGATTGCATGGCATAAAACATCACAGGATCTCCATGGTCATTTACACCATAACCCTCAGCATTTTGGGCTGATTGCCCCCCAATAAGGCATTCCTCCGGTTCTCGTAGTCCTAGAGCATTATTCCTTTGTTTAGCTTGTAGCTGACAGTGTTTTCTCAGGCCTGTAAGGTTGGGTGGGTTTCACTCCAAGATCTTTATGCCGTCATTAAATATGACATCAGTTGGTCATGGGCTAGTGAAGTAATAAAAAGGGAATAGCGCAGGTTCTGCAGGAATGTCTCCCTCTCGGATCACAATCTAGTCTCTCCGGAGACTCCTGAGGCTGGGGGTAGACAATGGCTGATGGCAACGTTTATTATTCTTCCGATTACATGGTAATTTTATTGTTTTCATCCTGGGATTTTCTCTCCATACACAAAGAATAAAGCAAGTCACGGGACAAGACAGCAAGACATGGGTTTCCTGGCAGATGACAAAATAACTTGGATGCTGAATGAGAGGGGCCTAAGCTGAAGAGATTTACCGATTCTGGATGAAAGGCTGATCGGTGCGCCATGGAGAGAAAACGCCTACAGACACCTCTAGCTCCTCTAGTCATGGTATAACAAGCATCAATGCACATACAGTATCTCTGTGCGCTAACTGCTGTTGCCGTAAACGAGATTGTTTTTTATTTCAAGTCATGGTTTCTCACTTCAGCAGGACTCTCGGGGGAGAAACATTCATCAGAGGGGATTTGTAGCTAATCTTCCTCCGATTGTTTGTCATATTGCTGAAAGCTTAAATGAATGGAACGGTTTATTACATTTCAAGGAATCTGGTTGAGGATTAGTGGTTACATTTATCAAAGAATATTGCACAAGTTTGGAGATTCTGCATAGTTCCTAAACCACAAACGCCTGAATCTACAATAAGAATATGTAGCTCAGATGTATTCTTTTCAGATTTGTTTATGTCACCTGTTTTTGGACTTAGGATCTTATCAGCACTCGCTCTAGAATCCTGCGAAGTTATTGATACTTAGCCAATATTAAATCTGTCAATAAAGCCGTGAAGCCTACAGCAGAGTAGGGCAGCAGCAGGATCGGACTGGGGAATCCCACTGTGGGCCCCACTGCCTGAAGGACCACCCTCTCTTCTAGGGATAAGGTTCCAGACTGTGCACTTGAATTATACATTATACATATGTTACATTATACTGCACAGGATTACGGTGTACTTTCCCCCACAAAAAAAAAAAAATCTGTACGTAACCATGCACTAGCAGTATTTATATATTAATTAAGGGGCCTAGACAAATAATAGGGATGGCCATCAGTGGACTGTCCATCGATGATGCCATTGGTGAAAGCCATCGATGGCACATAAACCATCTGTGGCGAATGTGCTGGCTGGTGGGCCACTCAACAATGGGGGCGGGGCTTGATGGATCGCTGGGGGAGGGGCTCAGCTCCATCAATGGCAAAACTATCAAACCGTTAGCCATCAATATTTTCCAACTATCGATAGTCATCCCTACTCTCTAATGGTTAACCAAGCCTTTATGGTGGCTGGCCACATGGGCCCCTACCACAGCACCCCCCCGGTGGCCCCTAATGCCCCAGTCCGACACTGGGCGGAAGGATGGTGTCTACCCTGTTAGTGTGTTTGCCGATTAACCGGTGGAGAAGACAGGTTGTAGTGTCCAGGCAGCCAGTGAGAGCTGTGAGAGGAGGGAGGGGGCGGGGCCACCCTGCAGCTCATTACTGAGCCTGTGCTAGACATACGCCTGAGAGCATTATATAATAGATAATAGGTACTGCTATAGTGCTACAGCTAGAGGTTTGCTTACCATGAAAAATGTAAAAAAAAATCACTCAATTTGATACATTATTTTCCTGTATAATAAGTGTTTTATAGAGTGTGTTTGGGATAGTGTGTGAGTGTATGTATGTAAGTAAGTGTGTGTCTGTCTATAGGTGTGTGTATGTGACAGCAATGCATCAGTGTGTGTGTATATGTGTGTGTGAGTGAGTGGGTCTGTCTGTTGATGTGTGTGTGTGTGTGTGTGTGTGTGTGTGTGTGTGTGTGTGTGTGTGTGTGTAGGTTGGTGTGAATGTGACCTGTCTGTAGGTGTGAGTGTATGTGTTTGTAAATCAGAGTGTGTCTCTCTACTTCTATGTCTATGGGTGACTGTCCTCCATCGCTCATTGTTAAGAATAAATCTGCTTTAACAAGGATGAACATGAGGGATAGATGTACAAAGTAGTCTGGATGAATTTACAGCCTCTCTGACATTAGGGTCACTAAGTGCTACAGATTTTGTTGATACTTGCAGGACATGTGATGGCACAACCACATGACCCGTCTCCCGATTTTTTTATTTTATTGTATTTATATTTTGGGGTGTGTGTGTGTGTGTGTGTGTGTGGGGGGGGGGGGGGGGGCGGTTGCCTTTTAAAGGATTGCATCTTTAAAACATTGGGAAGACTCATCAGATTCTCGCCAATGCCCGCAGGTAATAGGCTATCACATTTACCCCAAGTCCCTTATACAAAAACATTTACTGAGAGTATGCACACACATATTCTGTATGTAGACGTTCCCATCTTCTGTAACGTAAGATATAATTTGTTAATAACATTGAAACCTTGGAACCTCATAAAACATAACATTTGCATAGTAGCAGGATGTGCAGAGAATGTGGCTGAGAGTTAGCTAAAGTACAGAACTCACTGAGCTCAAACCTTCACAGATGCTGCAAGGTATCCTATTGTTATCAATACTGTTATCTATACTAGTCTCCTACTGTATACCTGTGTCTATTCAATGCACCTATTGTTATCTATATACTAGCCTCCAATTGTTATCTACTATATACTTGTATCCATCCAAATATAGACACATGGGGTCCACCTATACATTTTTAAGCCTTCTTATTAAGATTATTACACTATACAACAACAAAAAATAGTTATTGTCAGCCACTGAGGAAAATCCAGGTGTTCGTGATTAATTTTGTGTGCTGATTCTGAATCCGAACTCCAACTTAGCTAATGACGTCAGGAAGTAATACCCCTTTTCCACTGACATGAAAATCCCGGGGTTTTGCACATGAACGCGCACCAACCCGGGATTTTTGTCAGTGGAAACAGATACAAAGCAAAAATCCTGGGTCAAGTGACCTGGGATTTTTACCCTCGTAACAAGCAGGGCTTTTAGCGGGTCTTTCCCGGGTGAGCCGCAGTGGAAAGGGGTTACCCGTGTCATCTGACCCGGATAACCCGTTTACGGCCTGGTGATTAGCTAAAAACCCTCCCAAATACACTGCTCCCACCTCGTCGCCGCACACCGCCCAACGTCGTTCTCCTGTCCGCTGTGAGCAGCGCTCGGAGACTGCCCGCCACTGGTGGTCTCCTGGCATTCTTCTCGACATCCGTCACCATTTGTCCGCCGCCGGTCTCCGTCCACTGTTTGCTGCGCTTGGAGAAGACGTCATCTCCGAGCGCTGCCGAATACCAGGTGCAGTGGAAACGGGGTAAATCCCGGGTGGAAAAGCAGTATTAAGCAATGGCCATCCTACTGTGTTAGGTCAACATTATACAACAGCTATTACAGTGACGGATGACTTGTAATTTCTTTAATCCTGACATTCATTCGTCATGTTTTTCTTTCAGATCTCTATGAAAAAAAGTAAATAAGCCTGTGTCAGCCACCCAGACAACTTCTGTATTATCTGTGGATGATTTACACTTCCGGACCAACGTAAAAACCTGGCTGCAAAAGTGACGACTGCTTACCGCCATTACCTTGGTGTGGAAGTTGGAGAGGAAGACAAATGGTGGCACCTCACATTTGCTGTACTGTGCGTAACACAGGGCTGACGCAATGGCTAAGAGGTAAAAGAGAGCCTTTTCCAGTGCCCATGATACAGCGCAAGCCAAAAATCACCGCTCGGACTGGTACTTCTGTATGACAAACTTCTCGGGATTTTCAAAGTAAAAGAAATCGGAAATAACACATCCAGACTGTGAATCTGTTCTAGAGGCTGTTCCAGCAACTACTGCTGAGGTGGACAGTGATGACAACGCTACTGCTAATGTGGAGACATATCGTATATGTTATCCAAGCTCTGTTTTTGATCATTTTTAATGTTTCAGTAAGATAATGCTGCTAAAGTTTCATTTGTATAAAATATCAAAAACTATATAACACATGTACAGTTTAGACGTTGGTAATGTCTAGAACACAAAATCCTGAAGTCACAGGTAAATTCTGATTTTCGACTGGGCACACCCAAATTAGCCTAGAACACTAAGAGTTTTCCTCGTAGCAAAAATGTGTTCCAGTGTCATCTATACTAGACTGCTATTGTTATGGTGCCCATACACTTGTACGATGCCCCGCAACGCAACATCGCGGGGCATCGCACCGGCAGTTCAGGTGCAATGAAATCGCACCTGAACTGCCAAAGTGATTACCATGCGATAGATTGCACGATAATCATGTAATGGGCATGTCACCGCCAAGAGGGAGCGGCCTCAGGCCGCTCCCGGCGGGTGCCCATCGCAATGCAATATAAAAAAACACATGTGATCGCACTGCGATGCGAGAAATATTAAGGGCAGCACATACTATCATGAGACGCGATATTCGAGCGGCGTGCCCACGCATCGCGTCGCATGGTACCTTAAATGTGTATACAATCCTTCAATTTCTCTCACAGATGCTGTCAAAATCGAAGGATTGTACCTGATATCTCACAAGTGTATGGGCACCATAATACATACTTCTATCTATACCAGCCTCCTATTTTTTCCATACTGTTGTTATCTGTTCTAGTTTCCTACTGTTTCTATACTGACATCTATACTAGCCTACTACTGCTTCTATACTGACATCTATACTAGCCTCCTACTGTGTCTATACCAACATCTATACTAGCCTCCTACTGCTTCTATACTGACATCTATACTAGCCTCCTACTGTGTCTATACCAACATCTATACTAGCCTCCTACTGCTTCTATACTGACATCTATACTAGTCTCCTACTGTGTCTATACTGACATCTATACTAGCCTCCTACTGCTTCTATACCAACATCTATACTAGCCTCCTACTGTGTCTATACTGACATCTATACTAGCCTCCTACTGCTTCTATACTGACATCTATACTAGCCTCCTACTGCTTCTATACCAACATCTATACTAGCCTCCTACTGCTTGTATACTGACATCTATACTAGCCTCCTACTGTGTCTACACCAACATCTATACTAGCCTCCTACTGCTTCTATACTGACATCTATACTAGCCTCCTACTGTGTCTATACTGACATCTATACTAGCCTCCTACTGCTTCTATACCAACATCTATACTAGCCTCCTACTGTGTCTATACTGACATCTATACTAGCCTCCTACTGCTTCTATACTGACATCTATACTAGCCTCCTACTGCTTCTATACCAACATCTATACTAGCCTCCTACTGCTTGTATACTGACATCTATACTAGCCTCCTACTGTGTCTATACCAACATCTATACTAGCCTCCTACTGCTTCTATACTGACATCTATACTAGCCTCCTACTGTGTCTACACCAACATCTATACTAGCCTCCTACTGCTTCTATACTGACATCTATACTAGCCTCCTACTGTGTCTATACCAACATCTATACTAGCCTCCTACTGCTTCTATACCAACATCTATACTAGCCTCCTACTGCTTCTATACCAACATCTATACTAGCCTCCTACTGCTTGTATACTGACATCTATACTAGCCTCCTACTGCTTGTATACTGACATCTATACTAGCCTCCTACTGCTTCTATAATGGACATCTATACTAGCCTCCTACTGCTTCGATACTGACATCTATACTAGCCTCATACTGCTTCTATAATGGACATCTATACTAGCCTCCTACTGTTTCTATACTAGCCTCCTACTGTTTCTATACTAGCCTCCTACTGTTTCTATACTGACATCTATACTAATCATCTACTGCTTCTATACCGACATCTATACTAGTCTACTACTGCATCTATACTGACATCTATACTAGCCTCCTACTGTTTATATACTAGTCATCTATTGTTTCTATACTGACATCTATACTAGCCTCCTACTGCTTGTATACTGACATCTATACTAATCACCTACTGCTTCTATACTGACATCTATACTAGTCTACTACTGCATCTATACTGACATCTATACTAGCCTCCTACTGTTTATATACTAGTCATCTATTGTTTCTATACTGACATCTATACTAGTCTCCTACCGTTTGTATACTGATAAGCGTAAATAATGTAATTAAGACAAACTAGTAAATGCCGACCTGCCGAGCAGAGTCATATAGAATACATTTTATTGAATATTTTCATGTCACTCTAGCTAGAAGCTACACGCTGTAATATGTTGTGATGATGTATTTCCCAAACTCAGTGTCCACAGTGCAGTAACCTGTGAATTCCATCGGTGCCCGTGCCTGATGCAGAGCTGCCATTTTTCTTGGAAAGAAGTCTGTAGGGGCAGCCGCAGCATCGGAAGCAGGATAATTATGCTTTATCTTTGCTGCAACAGGTTACACTTGAAGATAACAAACTGAATAAGAGACAGGAGGTTAACAGAAGAGACTCTATAAACACATAAATCTGAGGATTTACGTCATACACAATGACCTGGATCAGTAGCAGTGTAATAGTTATCACACAAATGGAGCTAGGGTGTCGTGATAAACACAGTAAAATGCTAAGCATTCTGTTATAGCAGCAGTCTGGCGCCCGCAAGCCAATTCTTAATATTGTTTATAAGAACGCTTTCTTTCCATACAATAATAATGTGCTGCAGCACATGCCGTCCTAGAGTGTGTGCTCCTACTCATATATATTTATTTATCTGGGAAGTGATGTGCTTTTACAGCTAATCAGTTCAAGGCCCGTCCATCGGTAACCAGCCACATCAAACAATGCCATCACGAACCGTGAACCTCCGCTTCTCCTGACTGCTGCTCCGATTACCCAGCCTGCGGCAATCAATGCGTAGTAACCAATGTTACATGTGATATGGCGAGACATGCTGCATTATTGTGCTCGCGGGTTGTGTAGCGCCGAGATAGAGGAGCAGTGGCGCACCCAGGGGGGTTTCCGAGCACCCAGAAACCCCCCTCCACTATAAAAAAAAATTAATAATTTTTTTTTTTTTTTTAGCTGCATGAGTATTATTAATGGCTGTCTAGCATCCTCTGCAGCCTGCTGTCTTCCTGGTGGCACTTGTAAGTGCAATAAAAGTTTACTTTATTTTAATTATAGTACATATATATCCATGTGCATACATATATACACGTGTATATACATACATATAAACACACACACACATATGATATATATACATGTGTATATATACGTGTACTGTGTGTGTGTGTATGTATATATATATATATATATATATATGTTTAATATGCTATGTATATGTGTGTATATATATATATATATATATATATATATATATATATATATATAAACGTCCAGATAGGCAGCACACACAGTCAGAGATTACAATGGTCCGGTGCCTTCCGTAGGGGTCCCGCATGCAGGGTACTCCAAACATATATTCACAGACGGCGGCACTCGTAAATTATCAGGCAAAGACAGGGATGTGCTTCAACGTTTCGAGGACTTTATTTCCTCGTCATCAGGATAAATAAACAAACACAAAACTCACGTTTATATCCCCTCACCGCACCACGTGGATCACGGCTGGATCCGGAAGACCGAGGACGGCGCCCACATGTGACGTCATCATTCGTTCCCCGTCACCATAACAACCGATCAACAAACTTCTGTGACAAATAAAACGGCATAATGAGGGAACGAGTCACCATAAGGAGTATTCAGACAGATACACAGAGTAGTTCTAATACGTCTTATGTTATAAATATAATTGTTATAATCCATTGTTGATCTGGATCCGATCACACAAAAAATAGTACATTATATGGTATATGTGAGTTTTAATGTGAGTTTTAATGAATACCATATAATGTACTATTTTTTGTGTGATCGGATCCAGATCAACAATGGATTATAACAATTATATTTATAACATAAGACGTATTAGAACTACTCTGTGTATCTGTCTGAATACTCCTTATGGTGACTCGTTCCCTCATTATGCCGTTTTATTTGTCACAGAAGTTTGTTGATCGGTTGTTATGGTGACGGGGAACGAATGATGACGTCACATGTGGGCGCCGTCCTCGGTCTTCCGGATCCAGCCGTGATCCACGTGGTGCGGTGAGGGGATATAAACGTGAGTTTTGTGTTTGTTTATTTATCCTGATGACGAGGAAATAAAGTCCTCGAAACGTTGAAGCACATCCCTGTCTTTGCCTGATAATTTACGAGTGCCGCCGTCTGTGAATATATATATATACGGTATATATATGTGTAGACGTGTGTGTGTGTGTCTATATATATATATAATAAGAATTTACTTACCGATAATTCTATTTCTCGTAGTCCGTAGTGGATGCTGGGGACTCCGTCAGGACCATGGGGAATAGCGGGCTCCGCAGGAGACAGGGCACATCTAAAAAGCTTTTTAGGTCACATGGTGTGTACTGGCTCCTCCCCCTATGACCCTCCTCCAAGCCTCAGTTAGGTACTGTGCCCGGACGAGCGTACACAATAAGTAAGGATCTTGAATCCCGGGTAAGACTCATACCAGCCACACCAATCACACCGTACAACTTGTGATCTGAACCCAGTTAACAGTATGATAACAAAACGAAGTAGCCTCCGAAAAGATGGCTCACAACAATAGTAATAACCCGATTTTTGTAACAATAACTATGTACAAGCATTGCAGACAATCCGCACTTGGGATGGGCGCCCAGCATCCACTACGGACTACGAGAAATAGAATTATCGGTAAGTAAATTCTTATTTTCTCTAACGTCCTAGTGGATGCTGGGGACTCCGTCAGGACCATGGGGATTATACCAAAGCTCCCAAACGGGCGGGAGAGTGCGGATGACTCTGCAGCACCGAATGAGAGAACTCCAGGTCCTCCTTAGCCAGAGTATCAAAATTTGTAAAATTTTACAAACGTGTACTCCCCTGACCACGTAGCTGCTCGGCAAAGTTGTAATGCCGAGACTCCTCGGGCAGCCGCCCAGGATGAGCCCACCTTCCTTGTGGAATGGGCATCTACATATTTCGTCTGTGGCAGGCCTGCCACAGAATGTGCAAGCTGAATTGTACTACAAATCCAGCGTGCAATAGACTGCTTAGAAGCATGAGCACCCAGCTTGTTGGGTGTATACAGTATAAACAGCAAGTCAGACTTTCTGACTCCAGCCGTCCTAACTATATATATATATATATATATATATATATATTTTTAGGGCCCTGACCACGTCTAGTAACTTGGAGTCCTCCAAGTCCCTAGTAGCCGCAGGCACCACAAGAGGTTGTTTCAGGTGAAAACGCTGACACCCCTTTATGAAGAAACTGGAGACGAGTCCCAGTTCTGTCCTGTTCAAATGGAAAATTTTAATATGGGCTTTTGTAAGACAAAGCCGCCCATTCTGACAATCGCCTGGCCGAGGCCAGGGCTAACAACATGGTCACTTCCCATGTGAGAAATTTGTCAACAGCATGGTCACTTTCCATGTGAGATATTTCAAATCCACAGATTTGAGCGGTTCAAACCAATATGATTTTAAGAAATCCCAACACTATGTTGAGATCTCACGGTGCCCCTAGGGGCACAAAAAAGCTGTATATGCAATACATCCTTTACAATCTGGACTTCAGGAACTGAAGTCAATTCTTTCTGGAAGAAAATCTACAGGGCCGAAATTTAAATGTTAATGAACCCCAATTTGAGGTCCAAAACACTCCTGTTTTCAGGAAGTGTAGAAATCGACCTAGTTGAATTTCCGTCGTGGAGCCTTCCTGGCCTCACCCACGCAACATATTTTCACCACATGTGGTGATGACGTTGTGCGGTCACCTCCTTCCTGGCTTTGACCAGGGTAGGTATGACCTCTTATGGAATGCCTTTTCCCCTCAGGATCCGGCATTCAACCGCCATGCCGTCAAACGCAGCCGCGGTAAGTCTTGGAATAGACATGGTACTTGCTGAATCAAGTCCCTTCTTAGCTCCCCAGGCCCTTAGTCCTCTGTGAGCATTTCTTGAAGTTCCGGGTACCAAGTCCCTCTTGGCCAATCCGGAGCCACTAGTATAGTTCATACTCCTCTATGTCTTATAATTCTCAATACCCTGGTTATGAGAAACAGAGGAGGGAACACATACACAGACTGGTACACCCACGGTGTTACCAGAACATCCACAGCTATCGCCTGAAGGTCTCATGACCTGGCGGAATACCTGTCCCGTTTTTTGTTCGGGCGGGACGCCATCATGTCCACCTTTGGTCTTTGCCAACGGTCCACAATCATGTTGAAAAACTTCCCTATGAAGTTTCCACTCTCCCGGGTGGAGGTCATGCCTGCTGAGGAAGTCTGCTTCCCAGTCGTCCACTCCCGGAAAGAACACTGCTGACAGTGCTATCACATGATTTTCCGCCTAGCGAAAAATCCTTGCAGTTTTCACTGCCCTCCTGCTTCTTGTGCCGCCCTTCTGTTTACGTGGGCGACTGCCGTGATGTTATCCCACTGGATCAATACCGGCTGACCTTGAAGCAGAGGTCTAGCTAAGTTTAGAGCATTATAAATTTGCTCTAAGCTTATTTATGCGGAGAGAATTCTCCAGACTTAATCACACTTCCCTGGAAATTTTTTCCCTGTGTGACTGTTCCCCAGCCTCTCAGGCTGGCCTCCGTGGTCACCGGCATCCAATCCTGAATGCCGAATCTGCGGCCCTCTAGAAGATGAGCACTCTGTAATCACCACAGGAGAGACACCCTTTTCCTTGGATATAGGGTTATCCGCTGATGCATCTGAGGATGCGATCCGGACCATTTGTCCAGCAGATCCCACTGAAGAGTTCTTGCGGGAAATCTGCCGAATGGAATTGCTTCGTAATAAGCCACCATTTTTACCAGGACTCTTGTGCAATGATGCACTGACACTTTTCCTGGTTTTAGGAGGATCCCGATTAGCTCGGATAACTCCCTGGTTTTCTCCACTGGGAGAAACACGTTTTTCTGGACTGTGTCCAGAATCTTCCCTAGGAACAGTAGACGTGTCGTCGGAAAAAGCTGCGATTTTGGAATATTTAGAATCCACTCGTGCTGTCGTAGAACTACTTAAGATAGTGCTACTCCGACCTCCAACTGTTCTCTGGACCTTGCCCTTATCAGGAAAGCGTCCATGTTTCTTTTAAGAAAAATCATCATTCCGGCCATTACCTTGGTAAAGACCCGGGGCGCCGTGGACAATCCAAACGGCAGCGTCTGAACTGATAGTGACAGTTCTGTACCAGGAACCTGAAGTACCCTTGGTGAGAAGGGCAAATTTGGACCTGTAGGTAAACGTCCCTGATATCCAGTGACATCATATCGTCCCCTTCTTCCTGGTTCGCTATCACTGCTCCGAGTGACTCCATCTTGATTTGAACGCTTGTATGTAAGTGTTCAAATATTTCAGATCTCACCGAGCCGGTTGGCTTCAGTACCACAATATAGTGTGGAATACTACCCCCTTCCTTGTTGTAAGAAGGGTACTTTGATTATCACCTGCTGGGAATACAGCCTGTGAATTGTGTGAGGGGGAGACGTCTCGAATTTCCAATGTACACCTGGGATATTACATGTAGGATCCCGGAGTTCCCTTGCGAGTGTTGCTGAAACTCTTGAGATGACCCCCTACCGCACCTGAGTCCGCTTGTACGGCCCCAGCGTTATGCTGCGGACTTGGCAGAAGCCGTGAGGAGCTTCTGTTCCTGGGAATGAGCTGCTTGCTGCAGTCTTCTTCCCTTTCCTCTCCCCCTGGGCAGATATGACTGGCCTTCGCCCGCCTGCCCGTATGGGGACGAAAGGACTGAGACTGAAAAGACTGTGTCCTTTTCTGCCAATATGTGACTCGGGGTAACAAAAGGTGGATTTTTCAGCTGTTGCCATGGCCACCAGGTCCAATGGACCGCCCCTTTATACGGCAATACTTCCATATGCCGTCTGGAATCTGCCTCACCTGACCACTGTCGTGTCTTCGTCTGGCAGATATGTACATCACATTTACTCTTGATGCCAGAATGCAAATATGCCTCTGCGCATCACACATATATAGAAATGCATCCTTAAAATGCTCTATAGACAATAAAATCCTGTCCCTGTCAAGGGTATCAAAATTTTCAGTCAGGAAATCCGACCAAGCCCCCTCAGCGCTGCACATCCAGGCTGAGGCGATTGCTGGTCGTAGTATAACACCAGTATGTGTGTATATACTGTTATGATATTTTCCAGCTTCCTATCAGCTGGCTCCTTGAGGGCGGCCGTATCTGGAAACGGTAACGCCATGTTTTTTATAAGCGTGTGAGCGCCTTGTCCACCCTAAGGTGTGTTTTCCAACTCGCCCTTACTACTGGCGGGAAAAAGGGTATACCGCCCATAACTTTCTGTCGGAGGAACCCCACGTATCATCACACACTTCATTTAATTTATCTGATTCAGGCAAAACTACAAGTAGTTTATTCCCACCCTACAAAATACCCTTATTTGTGGTACTTGTGGTATCAGAAATACGTAACACCTCCTTCATTGCCCTTAACATGTAACTTGTGGCCCTAAAGGAAAAATACGTTTGTTTTTTTCACCGTCGACACTGGGGTCAGTGTCCGTGTCAGTGTCTGTCGACCGACTGAGGTAAATGGGCGTTTTTACAAGCCCCTGACGGTGTCTGAGACGCCTGGACCGATACTAATTTGTCCGCCGGCTGTCTCATGTCGTCAACCGGCTTGCAGCGTGTTGACATTATCACGTAATTCCATAAGTAAGCCATCCATTCTGGTGTCGACTCCCTAGAGAGTGACATCACCATTACAGGCAATTTTCTCCGTCTCCTCACCAACATTTTCCTCATACATGTCGACACACACGTACCGACCTACAGCACACACATACAGGGAATGCTCTGATAGAGGACAGGACCCACTAGCCCTTTGGGGAGACAGAGGGAGAGTTTGTCAGCACACACCAAAAGCGCCATAATGTATATAACAACCCTAGAAGGTGTTGTTTCTATATATGGGCTCTTAATATATAATTATATCGCCAATTTATGCCCCCCTTCTCTTTAACCCTGTTTCTGTAGTGCAGGGGAGAGTGGGAGCCTTCCTCACCAGCGGAGCTGGTCAGGAAAATGGCGCTGAGTGCTGAGGAGAATAAGCTCCGCCCCTTTCACGGCGGGCTTTTCTCCCGGTTATTAGGAAAACTGGCCTGGGTTAAATACATACATATAGCCTTAATGGCTATATGTGATGTATTTATTTGCCAAATAGGTATTTATATTGCTGCCCAGGGCGCCCCCAGCAGCGCCCTGCACCCTCCGTGACCGTGTCAGTGAGCCGTGTAGCAACAATGGCGCACAGCTGCAGTGCTGTGCGCTACCTCTCTGAAGACTGTGAAGTCTTCTGCCGCCTGTTTCCGGACCTCCGTTCCGCCGTCTTTCTTCAGCGTCTGTAAGGGGGATCGGCGGCGCGGCTCCGGGACGAACCCCAGGCTGACCTGTGTTCCGACTCCCTCTGGAGCTCAGTGTCCAGTAGCCTAAAACTTCAATCCTCCCGCACGCAGGTGAGTTGCAAGTCTCTCCCCTAAGTCCCTCGTTGCAGTGATCCTGTCGCCAGCAGGAATCACTGATTAGAAACCTAAAAAAAAACTTTACTAAACAGCTCCTTAAGAGAGCCATCCAGTTTGCACCCTTCTCGGACGGGCACAAAAACCTAACTGAGGCTTGGAGGAGGGTCATAGGGGGAGGAGCCAGTACACACCATGTGACCTAAAAAGCTTTTTAGATGTGCCCTGTCTCCTGCGGAGCCCGCTATTCCCCATGGTCCTGACGGAGTCCCCAGCATCCACTAGGACGTTAGAGAAATATATATATATATATACACACACACACACTAGTTTTACGGACCCAGCATATACTGGGTCACCTCAGTCCCCACCCCCGTGATTGGCTCCACCCAGTTCTGGAAACCCCCCCATGCAAATCCTGCGTTTGCCACTGGGGAGAGTACTAATTACCCAGGCCCTGGTCTGATGGAGGGGTCCAGTGTCCCCCTGAGAAGTACCAGGGCCCAGCCAGGCTTTCTACTGCCCTGCTCGCGAGTAAGCTTCAGCGAGAGGAGAAGAACACGGACAGTGGCTCCGTTTTATGAATCTGCTCAATAATGATTTCACTCTTACCACAATCCTTTTATAATATACTAATTATTCTACAATGAATATACACAAATGATCTATTCATCTATAAGTGCCAACTCTTTGTGCTCCCGCTAGTCTTGTCAGGTGTGGTATATGTCGACGTTCAGAATGATGACGTGTCAACACTGCCAGCACCATGAATGTCGATAGTCAGCAAGTCGAACATGCAGATCTACGGTGCCAGGGTAACTATGCCTAACCCTGACAACAGCAGTCTAATTGCAGATTAACCATAGAAACATAAAAAAAAAATATATATGTCTTTTGATATTCACAATGACAACTATGACAAGTCGGCATTCTGTAATTTTTGACAATGTGAATGTCGACATTCTGCCAGTGTTGACATTCAAGCCATTCTCGTGTCAACATTCTGAACGTATACCGCCTTGTCTATGGATGGCAGTTTTTCAACACATGGGGAGGGGGTAACTTCACTATCCCTATCATTTTAAAAAGTTGGGGCTCTATACATCCAACTGTATATAGAGGGGTATTTATTACAGCATGGAGAGAGATAACGTGTAGATAAAGCACTAACCAATCAGCTTCTAACTGCCATGTTACAAGCTGAGTTAGAAAAATGTCAGGAGCTGATTAGTTGGTAATTTATCTCTCCCTATGCTTTGATAAATAGAACTAATTGATACTTTATCTCTCTCCGTGCTTTGATAAATAGAACTGACTGATACTTTATCTCTCTCCGTGCTTTGGTAAATAGAACTGGTTGGTACTTTATCTCTCTCCATGCTTTGATAAATAAACCTCAGGGTTTTTTTTACTCATTAATCTCTTTACCATTCACAAATGAATATAATGCATAATACAAGGGAATAAAGGAACATAGGGGGTCATTCCGAGTTGATCGCTAGCTGCCGTTGTTCGCAGCGCAGCGATAAAAATGGCTAATCTGCGCATGTACCGTAATGCGCACGTGCGACGTACGGGTACAAAGAGCATCGTGGTTTTGCACAGGTTCTAGCGAAGCTTTTAGTTGCACGGCCGAACGCAGGAAGATTGACATGAAGTGGGTGTTTCTGGGTGTCAACCGACAGGGAGTGCTTAGAAAAACGCAGGCGTGTCGGGAAAAACGCAGGCGTGGCTGGGCGGGTGTGTGACGTCAAAAGCCGTCCCTCCGTCGTTAGAATCAACACACACGAAGAGTAACTACAGGGCTGGTCTTGTTTTGCACAAAAAGATTTTGACGGCACTCTGCTGCACAAGCGGTCGCACTTCTGCTAAGCGAAAATACACTCCCCAGTGGGCGGCGACAATGCGTTTGTACGGCTGCTAAAAGTAGCTAGCGAGCGATCAACTCGGAATGACCCCCATAATGTACACACATTTTGTTGATTTTCAATTTTATATAATAAGAATTTAAAACCAGAGAAATGAGACGGCCTGAGATATACACGTTAAATCCATAAGAAGTCACATACCAGTACACAGTGGCAGATGTAAAATGCCTGGAGAAGTGATAAAGCAGTGATAAGTGGAAGGTAATGACGCACCAGCCAATCATTACGGGTTTGAAAAATTATAGTTAGGAGCTGATTGGCTGGTGCATTATCACCTTCCACTTATCACTTCTTAATCCCTTCTCCAGGCTTAATACATTTGCCCCACAGTCTTTAACTATCCAGGGTATTCTCAAAGTGCTGAGACGTTATAAAAAATTATGTACAGCTTACTAAGATATGAAACCTTGTCCTGATATAATATAACCAACAAAGAGATACCCCTGGCACGGCGTACTCTCACCGGACCATTATGTACAAATCTTTAGCAAACTGGGCGTAGATTAGTGGGGACATTTTTTTTTTTTCTAATTAACTATAAATGAATGAAAACCTTTTCCGCAGCCAACTAGATACTACTCGGAAGTGCCTCATCTATATCACAACAATTTATTATTCACCAGAAAACACATAAAACAGTAGGGCACACAAAACGTGATTTATGATAAGAACTTACCGTTGTTAAATCTCTTTCTGCGAGGTACACTGGGCTCCACAAGGATTCACATCGGGGTGTAGAGTAGGATCTTGATCCGAGGCACCAACAGGCTCAAAGCTTTTGACTGTTCCCAAGATGCTCAGTGCTGCCTCTATAACCCCGCCTCCATGCACAGGGAGCTCAGTTTCGCTAACCAGCCCAACGCAGTAGCAGGTACCAGAGACGACAATCGCTCGTAGCCAAAAACACCACACACTCACCACAGGAGAGGGTGTCAGCGGCTATGCCAATACCAACCCAAAGAAGCAAAGTGCGTCAGGGTCGGCACATTGTTGAGCTCAGTGTACCTCGCAGAAAGATTTAACAACGGTAAGTTCTTACCATAAATCTTGTTTTCTGCTGCAGGTTACACTGGGCTCCACAAGGATTCACATCGGGGATGTCCTAAAGCAGTTCCTTATGGGAGGGGACGCACTGTAGCGTGCACAAGAACCCAGCGTCCAAAGGAAGTATCCTGGGAAGCGGCGGTATCAAAGGCATAGAACCTAATGAACGTGTTCCCTGAGGACCACGTAGCCGCCTTGCACAACTGTTCAAGGGTTGCACCATGGTAGGCCGACCCAGAAGATCCAACCGACCAAGAATGGGCTTTGATGGTAGCAGGAACCTGACGACCAGCCTGTACATAAGCATGTGCAATCACCATTCTAATACATCTGGCCAGTGTCTGCTTGGAAGCAGGCCAGCCACGTTTGTGAAAACCAAACAAAACTAAAAGAGAATCGGATTTCCTAATGGAGGATGTTCTCTTCACATAGATACGGAGAGCCCGTACTAAATCCAAAGACCACTCTTTGGTAGACAACTCAGAGAGAATTAAAGGCCGGGACCACAATCTCCTGGTTAAGGTGGAAGGAAGACACCACCTTCGGTAAATAATCTGGCCGCGTTCTAAGAACCACCCGGTCACGGTGAAAAATCAAATAGGGAGACTTACAGGATAAGGCACCCAAGTCTGAGACCCTCCTAGCTGAAGCAATAGCCAGCAAGAACAACACCTTAAGGGAAAGCCACTTAAGGTCAGCAGAGGTAAGAGGCTCAAACGGAGACTCTTGCAAGGCCTCCAAAACCACCAACAGATCCCAAGGGGCCACAGGTGGCACATAAGGAGGCTGAATCCGCAACACACCCTGAGTGAATGTATGGACATCAGGTAGGGTAGCAATCTTTCTCTGAAACCAAACCGACAAGGCAGATGTGAACCTTGAGGGAGGCCAGACGCAGGCCCAAGTCCAGGCCTTGTTGTAGAAGGGCCAATAGTTTGGCCGTACTAAACTTGAAAACGTCATGATTGTGAGACGCGCACCAAGTAAAGTAAGCATTCCAGACCCTATGGTATATCCGAGCAGAAGTTGGCTTACGGGCCTTCAACATAGTTTGAACGACCGCCTCAGAAAAACCCTTGGCCCTCAGGACGGAAGCTTCAAGAGCCATGCCGGCCAAATCCTGGTAAACACAAGGGCCCTGAACGAGGAGGTCTGGTCGTTTTGGAAGTAGAAGGGGACGATCCAACGAGAGACCCTGTAGATCGGAGAACCAGTGCCGCCTGGGCCACGCTGGAGCGAGTAGAAGTAGGTTTCCTACTTCTTGCTTGAACTTCCGTATTACTCTGGGCAGGAGTGACACCAGAGGGAACACATACGGCAGCTGAAAGTTCCACGGGATTGACAGAGCATCCACGAACGTTGCTTGAGGATCCCTTGTCCTTGCTCCGAAGACCGGAACCTTGTGATTGTGTCGAGACGCCATCAGGTCCACATCTGGGAGGCCCCACTTGTCCACGAGAAGTTGAAACACCTCTGGATGTAGGCTCCATTATTCGGCGTGCACGTCCTGACGACTGAGATAGTCCGCCTCCCAGTTCAGAACGCCCGGAATGAACACTGCTGATATGGCCAGCAGATGGCGTTCTGCCCACTGAAGAATCCGTGATACTTCCCTCATTGCCATGCGGCTTTGAGTGCCACCCTGATGATTGATGTACGCCACCGTGGTCGCGTTGTCCGATTGTACTTGAACAGGTCTTTTCTGTATGAGATGCTGGGCCATTGTCAATGCATTGAACACTGCCAGCAGTTCCAGAATGTTTATTGGGAGTAGTGACTCCTCCTTGGTCCACCGACCCTGGAGAGAGTGTTGTTCCAACACCGCGCCCCAACCTCTCAGACTGGCATCCGTCGTCCTCCGGAGACAGAGAGATCATGTGAGATCTGATCCGGTGAGGCAGGCCATCCCATTTGGACAGAATCAACTTCTTTAGAGGGTGAGAATGGAATTGAGCATACTCCACCATATCGAAAGCCGACACCATGAGACCTAGCACTTGCATCGCCAAATGAATCGACACTTGCGGACGGAATAGGAAGCATCGGATCTTGTCCTGAAGTTTCAGGACTTTCTCCTGAGACAGAAACATCCGCTGGTTGTGAGCGTCCAATAACGCTCCCAGGTGTACCATGCTCCGAGCAGGAACCAGGGAGGATTTCTTCCATTTGATCAGCCACCCGTGGGCTTTCATGCACCGGACCGTCAGAACGAGATGACACAGAAGAAGTTCTGGGGAATTTGCCAGGATCAACAGATCGTCTAGGTACAGTAGTATCCTGACCCCTTGACGGCGAAGTGAAGCCGTCATGACCGCCATTACTTTGGTGAAAACTCAGGGAGCCGTTGTCAAACCAAAGGGTAATGCCCGAAATTGGTAATGAAGGTTGCCCACCGCGAACCTCAGGTACTGCTGATGAGAAACTGCAATGGGAATATGCAGGTAAGCATCCTGTATGTCCAGGGAGACCATATAGTCCCCAGGTTTCAAGGCCAGAACAATAGAGAGCAGAGTTTCCATATAAAACTTGGAAACCCGCACAAACTTGTTCAAGGACTTCAGATTGAGAATGGACCGCGAGGGCCCATTCGGCTTCGGGACTAGAAACAGTGGTGAATAGTACACCTTGCCTTTCTGAGCCAGAGGCACTTGTACCACCACTCCTGTGGTCAGAATATACCACTGAATGCATAGTGTTTGCTTTTGCCGGGTCCAGAAGGACATCTGTCATGCAAAATCTATGAGGGGGACGATTCTTGTAGGGTACGGCGTAACCTCGAGTGACGACTTACCTTACCCAGGTATCTGAAGTGGTCTTCAACCATTCCTGGGCAAAACCTAGAAGTCAGCCCCCCACCCTGGGATCCCCCAGAGGGAGGCCCGTCCCGTCATGTGGCAGGCTTGTCAGTTTTGGAAGCAGGCTGAAGGGCTGCCCAGGCTCACTTAGGTCTGGGCTTGGCAGGTCTGGAAGCATTAGCTTGCTTTGGGTACGCCTGACCTTTTGCTTTACCCGGAGGACGAAAGGGCAGAGGAAAAGTACTTTTAGCCTTCTGTGCAGAAGGAGCCGTACTAGGTAGGCAAGCTGTTTTAGCAGTAGCCAGATCAGCCACAATCTTATTGAGGTCTTCTCCAAAGAGAATGTTTCTCTTGAAAGGAAGCACCTCCAGGGTTTTCTTGGAATCCATATCCACCGACCAGAATCTCAACCAAAGGATACGCCTGGCCAAGACTGACGTAGTAGCAGCCTTGGCCGCCAGCACCCCGGCATCGGATGCCGCCTCCTTAAGATACAGAGAAGCCGTGGTAATATAAGAGAGACATTATCGAGTATGCTCAGATGCATTGGAAGGCAGTTCCGCCTCTAGTACCTG
The DNA here is from genome assembly GCF_028390025.1 of Pseudophryne corroboree. NCBI lineage: Eukaryota > Metazoa > Chordata > Amphibia > Anura > Myobatrachidae > Pseudophryne > Pseudophryne corroboree. Next base: position 56,547,588 of record NC_086452.1, on the reverse strand, counting down.
AGCCCACGCCTCAACAGCTTCAGCAACCCATGTCGCTGCAATAGTTGGCCTATGTACGGCCCCCATTAGGGTGTAAATCACTTTCAAACAACCTTCTACCTGTCTATCCGTTGGTTCCTTCAGAGAGGTGACGGTAGTTACTGGCAGAGCAGAGGAAACAACCATACGCGCCACATGAGAATCAACAGGCGGAGGGGTTTCCCAATTTTTACATACCTCCGCAGAGAGAGGATAGCGAGCCAACAGTCTCTTGTTCGGTGTAAATTTTGTCCCCGGATTTTCCCAGGATTCCTGACGTATGTCAACCAGGTGATCAGAATGGGGTAAAACTTGTTTAACCACTTTCTTACATTTGAACCTATCTGGTTTCTTAGAGACAGCCTTCAGACACTTGAAGAATGAGCCTAATCGCTTCAATCAAATCCGGGACATCCACTAACGACTTTCCTTCCCCATCAGAAACATCAGTATCAGTGTCTGTGGGATCAGAATATGCACCATCCTCATCAGAGGACGTGTCTTGGACAGCAGTGGATTGGGAGGAGGTAATAGCCCGTTTACAAGAGGACTTAGTCTTAGGCGGGCTAGAGTGACACTTAGATTTAATCAGTGACCGTTTCAAATGCTGTAACTGAGTGGAGATTTGATCTGCCCATGGCGGATTAATAGCAGGGACCATAAACTGTTGCAGTGGCACAGGTGGTCCCACAGGGGGCGCCAATTTAGTTACAAGCGTGTTTAAAAGCGTGGAAAATGTAGCCCAAGGTGGTTCATGTGAAGCCCCAGGTGCTACCGACCCACTGGGGGGGTAAGGAACCCCCTGACCTGAACTCTCAGCTGCCATATTATCCTCCATTACGTCCACGGCCTCACTACCACACAATGTGGGAGAAGCCCCAGCATCGTTGCCACGTGAAGCAGACATAACAGCGTGCACAATGTTGGGCAACCCGTTACAAAGTAGCAGCAACATATCTAGCAAAAGCCCCCGTGAAATGTGCCTATGATCGCACAGACCGGGGGTCAAGAGATATAAACGTATATGGAGACTATAAATCACAAAGAAAAATACACAGCAGGTATATCTTGTGATACAATCCTATATCAAACAAAAAAATACACCTGATACACTTATCCCCCTCAGGTATAGTAATATAGGAATAGCATGCTGAGTGAAATACCCTTGTACTGAGGCAATCACGCAGCAGCTACATGCACACACACACACATATATAGTCACAAGCGTACCATGCAGAAACGATGTACCATAAAACTAAAAAACACAGTGAACACTGGATGTATATCACAGGGTGTTTGTACCACACAACCCTGACAGTATGCACTCTTTCTTAACTAACACAGTCCCAGTGACAGGTAGAATACTTAAGTGTCCTGTAGGAAGCACAGCACTGGCAGTCAGGCGGTTCCACAGAGGAGGATTTGCCCCAGCAGTCCTAGAAACAGCTCAGGTCAACCTGTCAGGAGTGAGAGAGAGTGATATGCAGCTCCAGGGCGGGAACATTACAGAAATGGCGTGCTGGGGGGGAGGGGCCTCAGGTCCGACCTGCTCCCCCTGTTGGCATCCCCACCAGGTACTGCAGGCGGCAAAAAACGGGGGGTTCATGTGAAGAAACACCCCCCCCCCCCCAGACCTGTGCCCATGAACGTCCCTGGTGGCTAGTGGAGCAGCTGCCCAGTAATCAGTGTCCACGCCAGCGCGTGTGCGGCCCGCCTCCTACGGTCGCGCTGAATCGCAGTAAAGTGCAGCACAGAAGCCCCTTACCTCCCCCTTGTCTGCGGCCCCATGATCCGGGAGGTCGGCGTGTGTGACTGACCTTGTGGAAGAAACTAGAGCCTCCGCTGCAGTGACTCGGCAACCAGCGCACAGGAGTATACAGCGCCGCTGGGGGTGATGAAGCTGCACACAGGGAAGTCTATAAGACTTTGCCTGCTGCAGCCATTAGTATTCTGTTCAATAATCTCCTTTTTTCCTAAAAATGAAGCTCTGAATAGGCTGCCTGCATGCTGCATGTCACCAATTTACAAACTGAGCTCCCTGTGCATGGAGGCGGGGTTATAAAGGAGGCGGTGCTGAGCATCTTGGGAACAGTCAAAAGCTTTTAGCCTGTTGGTGCCTCGGATCAAGATCCTACTCTACATTCCGATGTGAATCCTTGTGGAGCCCAGTGTACCCCGCAGCAGAAATTAATTTATATTACCGTAAATTAAAATAACAAGTAGCAGCTAGCACAGTAGCATCCTATTCCTTAATTAGAGATGCCGATTATATAGCCACCACTTACTCCTATCAGATCAATATTGGAGCAGTCAAGATGGTATAGATGAGAACAATATTTAAAAGGAGTTGGGGATGGAATCCCGGCGGCTGGGATCTTGGAGGTCAGTATACCGACACCGGGATCCCGGCTGTCAGAATGTGGCAGCAGGGCGAGCGCTAGAAATCCCCTTGCGGGCGCTACGGGTGTCGTGGACACCCATTTGTGGGAATAGCCCTTACGCAGCTGTCAGCATTCTTGTCGGTCGGGATCCCGGCGTCGGTATTCTGGCCGCCGGGATATTAATTACATAACAACTTTAGAAGAGCCTTATAAAGCAAGTGGCGGCTTTCAGCGTGTGAATGAGACGTAATGTTTCTCGAACATGTAGCAGGTTACATACATGACGTAGAACCGACTCCTGGGGTTGGGATTATTCAAAGTTCAAAACTGAATTAGAATGATTAAGGCAGTCTCACAGAACCGGTGTGCTTATATTATCATGGCAAACATACCTAAGGTTGACGTGATATTGTTGACATGCTTAGCATGTCGACAGTAAACATGCTGACATTCATCCTGTCTACACGGATGACATGTGGACAGGAGAGAAAAACAACATAATATCCGTGGTGATTCAGAAGTCACTTACCTGGTCCCGGCAAAAGTGGTGTCTCCCGGGTTCTGGTGGTCATGTGACCAGCAGTTGCGGTGCAGTGATCTAATGGAGTAGCGTTTCGGTATTTTCCCCTATGCCGGACCCTAATCCCTACCCCTAACAAGCCCCCTAGTGCCTAACCCTAATCACCCCTGCAGCCATACTGTAGCCCTCCTGGGAGCACCTAAACCTGTCGGCATTCAACATTATGACCAATACGGCATTCTGAGGATGTCGACAAGTTGCCTAGAAACCTACATGGTAACTTTTGACAACGTGACCAGATACCTACGGAACTCCTCCAGCTAATTATAACCTCCTACAGGTGTCTGAGTCCCTCCAGTAATTTGGGGCGGGATAGCCTTGATGGTACCTCTCAATCCACGAATGTTCTCTAAACCTTAATGCTATGGGGTTTTCCATGCATGGTGGATGTATCGCTCACATACTGCACTGGGATGGGCACAAGTAAAAACAAAGGAATCCACTAACATCTGCAGATGCGTCTCTGAGTTCACTTTTATCAAAGGAATTAATGGCATTCACTTCTCAGGGATAAGTTGTCATTTTATTTAGCAACAGTTTACAATACACAGCACCTAGTATATTGGGGGTAATTCCAAGTTGATCGCAGCAGGAAATTTTTTAGCAATTGGGCAAAACCATGTGCACTGCAGGGGAGGCAGATATAACATGTGCAGAGAGAGTTAGATTTGGGTGGGGTGAGTTCAATCTGCAATCTAAATTGCAGTGTAAAAATAAAGCAGCCAGTATTTACCCTGCACAGAAACAAAATAACCCACCCAAATCTAACTCTCTGCACATGTTATATCTGCCCCCCCTGCAGTGCACATGGTTTTGCCCAACTGCTAACAAAATTCCTGCTGCGATCAACTTGGAATTACCCCCATTATTCACACAGTACAACAGTGTATCTCACACGTCCGACCTGGTCTGAGCTGTTGCCCGGTGGAGAGTGAATAGCGGCATTTTTTCCTTTTTTTTTTTTTTATTATTATTCATTTGAACGACGACTGTTACTATTTTTTTTCTGACTGTTTTGTTGGTCTATTCCAGTGGTGGCCAACCCGTGGCTCTTGAGCCACATGCGGCTCTTTCTTTATTCAGATGTGGCTCCTGACACTCAAAGTCACATGACCACAACAGATCTGGAAACTGTTGCATGCCAGCCAGACATGCAGCAACACTATGGGGACGAAGAACTGAGGGAGCCACCGGCAAACAGAGGACATATAAGGGGCTGCTGCAATGGCACGAGTTGGGGGGGCAGCGTTGCTGACATATGAGGGTGTACTGCAGTGACAAAAGGGGGAGCTGGCTGGAGTAACACAGGAGGGTCTTGGAAGGCGAGACAATGGGGGAGTGACACATTGACACATGGGGGAGCTGGCTGGAGTAACACAGGAGAGTGCTGGCAGGAGTAGCACATGGAGGAGCTGGCTTGAGTAACACAGGAGGGTGCTGGTAGGAGTGACACATGGGGGAGCTGGTGGGAGTGACACATGGGGGAGCTGGTGGGAGTGACACATGGGGGAGCTGGCTGGAGTGACACAGGAGAGTGCTGGCTGGAGTGACACATGGTGCAGCTAAAGTGTATTATGTGAATCTGGCTTTTTCAATATACTTTATGTGTATCTGGCTTTTTCAGTGTATTTTATGTTGGATCTGGTTTTAAATGTATTTCATGTGGCTCAGGCTTTTTCAATGTATTTTATAGCATGGGCATGGCCTAGCAGGTACAATGCCACACCCCATTTTTGTACACGCGCCTTCTGCTCGATGTCGGCTCTTTGACTTACCTAACAAGATTTTTTGCTCTTTGTCTCTGACTGGTTGGCCACCCCTGGTCTATTCCATGAAGTCTTGCTGCTGTGCACGCGTGTATGGGTCGTTGGGTAGACACAACTTAGGTCGACAGTCATTAGGTCGACCATGGAAGGCTGACATGCATTAGGTCGACAGGGACAATATGTCGACATGACCATTAGGTCGACATGTACTACATCGACAGGTCAAAAGGTCGACATGAGGATGTTTTTTAAAACTTTTTTTTTGGCGTCGTTTTCTTCGTAAAGTGACAGGGAACCCCAATTAGGTCGACAGGGACAATAGGTCGACATGAGGGTGTTTTTTAAACTTTTTGGGGCGTCGTTTTCTTCGTAAAGTGACAGGGAACCCCAATTAGGTCGACAGGGACAATAGGTCGACATGAGGGTGTTTTTTAAACTTTTTGGGGCGTCGTTTTCTTCGTAAAGTGACAGGGAACCCCAATTAGGTCGACAGGGACAATAGGTCGACGTGACCATTAGGTCGACATGTACGTCGACAGGTCAAAATGTCGACATGAGGGGTTTTTTAAAACTTTTTTGGTGTCGTTTTCTTTGTAAAGTGACGGGGAACCCCAATTAGTGCACTGTGTCCCCTCGCATGGCTCTGTTCGCTCGCCATGCTTCGGGCAAGGGTACCGTTCCAACCATAGTCCACGTGGACCGTTAAATATGAAAAAAATAAAAGAAAAACAAAACAATGTGAAAAATTCATGTCGACCTTTTGACTTGTCGACCTAGTAAATGTCCACTTAATGACCATGTCGACCTAATGCATGTCGACCTTCAGTGGTCGACCTAATGACTGTCAACCCAAGCTGTGTCGACCTAATGACCGTATCCCGTGCACGTGGTTCCTAATAGATTCCGGTCAGATGGGTGCTGTAATCTCTGCCCGTCCCTAACCTTGTCCAAGCAAACCCCCTTGGAGACCAGGCAGTATGGGATAGGCAGTGATGAGGGCAGCACACAGAACCCATTGGCAGTAACAGTTAAATACACCACTCTACCCCCTGTTTCAGAATAACGTTAGGTAAACTGTAGGAACAGCTTTGCCCTTAATGAAATACAGATCCCTTGGAAGTGTAATTTTGCAAGGCCCGAGGGATGAAATAACCACCTCCATACAGTCAGGTATTGGAAAGCGGATCGTTATATAAGGTGTATTATATCTTGACTGAAGGTCTCCTTTAACTAGAGGGATTAATACATATGTCCGAGACTCCAGACGTACTCCTTATTTAGAAGCACAAATATACAAAACCTTGTATTTTCTTCCAATTCTGGGGTTTTATAAACATTTTTATTCATTGTTTAGTTTACACATTTTTTATGGTTGGTAAATTTTCTCATTCTAAGTTATCATGCTTCTATAAAAGTGGAGTTATTTTCTCAGTAATGAGGTTTAGGGAGGTTTCCAGCATTCCTAGAGAGGCTTCAGTAACAACCAGAATGACCTTTCCTGGTCACTGCAAACATCTGCTGCCTGCAGCTTCTCTCCCCCAGCCGCGCACAATGCGCTGGCTCTACACTGACCACTGGTGATTGTGGAGAACACATAATGTACCTGAGGTATGGTAATATTCCCTCTGTAGGCACAGAAGGGATGAAGTTAATATCCCAGCGGTATTCTGACTGCCCACAGAGAATGCCAAAAGCTGCACCAAGGCTATTCCCACTCGTGGGTGTCCATGACAGCTATAGAGCGGGAATATAGCACCTGTGGCAAGCGCAGCGTGGCGAATGCAGCAAGCTCGCAAGGTGCTTTCTAGCGCTCGCCCCGCTGCTGGCATTCTGGCGGCCAGAATCCTGGCATTGGTATCCTGACCGCTGGGATTCCATACCCAACCCGCACAGTAGACCGGCGCTGCACATTGAGATCGGTGTGTGCAGCTATCCAGAGAGAAGGGTAGTGCTACTCCTCTCGCGCTGGACAACAAGGGGATCACAAGGGGTCATATTACACACATATGAGATTACTAGGTGATTCATCGCGCCCTACGGGCGCTCTTCACACCGTCGGAAGGGGCTGCGCCCCTGTAACCCGAGTATCGTGCAAATGTATTCTTGGCTCAAACCCATGGCAGAGATCTGCTTTGCACCCGTGCGATGCAGTGTGTTAGGGAGAAGCTACAGAGAGGTGTTGCGGGTGTGCTGCGGGTGGTGTTGGGGGTCCGGTGGGATGGCAGGCCGGTGAGGGGCTGGGGTTATGTGGGTGGGAGAGGGGTGGGGGTGCGGTGGATGGTTTCAGAGGCACTGCGGGTGATGTAGGGGTGGGTGTGGGTGTGCTGTGGGTGGGATGGAGGTAGGTATAGTATATTTGTTATACATAGGTAGAATACAGTAGTGCATATACAGTTTGAGATAGTGGGGAGGTGGGTTACCCAGAATGTGACGGGTTATGCAGCTCGGCAGCCACTCCAGCCTCTGGATCTATGTGCTGGGTGTCCCCCTTGTCCTCAGGCTCCATCCGCCTGCTACTGCTGCTGGCCCCGCTCCGGTGTCCACACGTAGCGGCTGGGTATGTATTTGCTGCTGTAGGTCAGGGCGAGTAGGCAGAGGTTGTGCCTGATACCGCTCTGGAGCACGCAGGGGCAGAGGAGCAGTTTGGTGTGCGTGCTCCAGAGCATCCCCAGCTCCCTCCATACAGCAGGGACGGGGGATGAGTCCGGGTAGCAGGAGGGGCGCAGTATGAGGGGACGGCGTGGCATCCCAGTGTCCGGCAGCGGCGCCATGCGTGAGAGCCAGCAGGAGTGAAGCCTAGCACTGCTTGCAGCTAGCCGCAGCGGCCAATGACAGCGCGGGCTTCCGCCATCTGTCCAATGGCTGGCGTCGGAGGGCGGGACGTGGACGGAGCCTTAACCTGGTGCAGCTGCTGATGTCTCCGCACACAATCCAGCGGTCTGTACTGGTCTCAATAATTACATCCTGCAGTACTTTTATCATCAGTAACTCTATCTATATAGCCTATTCGCCTATGTATTCTCCTATATCTCTCCTATATATTAGGGCAAATCTGTGACTTGACTCCGCCCAGCGATGTGACTCCGCTCAGCGTTAGCAAATGAGTCACAAAGTCACAGATCTGGGCTATTATATAGGAGTTTGGCATTTTCTGAGGAGCTGTTCTCCTCTGCTTCTTCCAGAGGAACGGATACTGGCGGAGCGGCCGAATCTGAACGGAACGTTATGGAGAAGTGCATGTAGTTGAACTGTCAGAAACAGAAATGAGTGGGAATAGCCCTGGTGGGTCGGGATTCCGGCTGTCAGTGTTGCCGGCTGTCGGGATTTCGGCGTCGGTATCCTGAACGCCGGGATCCCAACAGTCAGTATTTTAACTGCAACCCGCTGATGGGGCTTCTCTCTCTTTCATTGCTAGAAAACTGTGGAATCTGCCTCTTCCCTATAAATTGCATTAGCAGAAATAAGAACTACCCAGTAAAAGAGGAAAGAAATGTACTTTATAAAATGTTTTCCATCCTGCTCGTGCTAGATTCTGCTAGGTGGTAGGTGCGTGAGTGATGGTACGTTGAAATCAGGCTTTGACTTTAAGCTTTCAAACCTGCACGGCCGGTCCACTTAAACACTACAAATCCTTAATACCATTACTTCAATTGCATTTACGTAACTTGTGTCTTATCTGCTGTTGTCCCCTTAAGTAATCCTAGTACATACAATGATCACAATGGGGTAGCACTCGATATCCCGCTCAGCATATCGGCGCCGGGATACGACAACTATTTTCCCTCTTGGGGTGTCTACGACACCCCTGGAGGGAGAATAAATGCCGTGCCCGCAAGGGGCTCTTTTGCGCTAGACCTGCTTCCGGCATTCCGGCGGTTGGGACCCTGACAGCCGGGCAAGCGTAGTATACCCTCACAATGCACTATTCCGGATAGGTAGTAATACTGTAGATGACTTCACTCCCGCAGTGTATCAGCAACTAGTTACTCGGTTCCAAGGCCAAAACATATCTTATGGAACAGTACTCTAGTATAAAATAATGAAACCATTTGGTGCCTCTTTATATTATGTTATAAAGGTGTCATACTGCCTATATTAAACCTAAACAGCTAGAAATAAGCTGGGACAACTGGAATGTACTCAATGATTAAATACATAGCTTTCCCCCAATTATGTAATTTAGGGGGTCATTCTGAGCTGATCGCTCACTAGCAGTTTTTAGCAGCCGTGCAAACGCATTGTCGCCGCCCACTGGGGAGTGTATTGTCGCTTTGCAGAAGTGCGAACGCTCGTGCAGCAGAGCGCCTGCAAAATCTTTTTGTGCAAAACAAGACCAGCCCTGTAGTTACTCTTCGTGTGTGTTGATTCTAACGACGGAGGGACGGCTTTTGACGTATACACCCGCCCAGCCACGCCTGCGTTTTTTCTGCCACGCCTGCGTTTTTCTAAGCACTCCCTGAAAACGGTCAGTTGACACCCAGAAACACCCTCTTCCTGTCAATCTCCTTGCGGCCGGCTGTGTGCTTGGAATAACCGCTAGAACCAGTGCAAAACCACAATTGGCTTTGTACCCGTACGACGCGCGTGCGCATTGCGGTGCATACGCATGCGCAGAAATGCTGATTTTTAGCCTGATCGATGCGCTGCGAACAACGACAGCTAGCGATCAACTCGGAATTACCCCCAATATATGCAAGAGAAAAAACACACAAATGCTGGTCCTCTGAGGGCAAATCCAGGGGGTATTCCTGGTGTGGTCTGTTACCAGGAAGAAAAGATATTCTATATGTACATTAGAGAAAATAAGAGCTATTAACCCTATTGAAATTGAGTATTACCCCACTGCTCTCCGCCCCAAGCCACATCCTTGCCTTACACGGTGCGGGTTCTAGTTTAGTCTTGGTTTGAAATAACTTTAACAATGCAAGTCTCATAAATCTGGGCCGATCACCTTTCTCATCAGGGGTACGGGAAACGCGGTCAGCATGTGGAGCTGATGCAAATCTTGGGGCATGGAGGAGATTTTTTACAAAACCTCCTCAAAAGCCAGGTAATACATTTATTTGAAACTATAAAAAAGTGGAAACATACATTTTGTTAAAAAAAACTAACAAAAAAGATATAAATAAAATAAACAAAATAAAAAGTGTCCAAATGTTAATTACCTAGTAATATCCTCATTACAGAATGGCTGCAGACCTTGTATGGGTGTGGTATGCAAAGTCGACAGTAACCCGGTTGACCACTGTTGGTTGACAGTAACTAGGTCGACAGAGTCTCTAGGTCGACATGGTGTAGGTCGACTGGTCAAAAGGTCGACATGAGTTTTTTTATGTTTTTTGGTGTCGTTTTTTCCGTAGAGTGACCGGGAACCCCAATCAGTACACCATGTCCCCTCACATGGCTCGCTTTGCTCGCCATGCTTCTGGCAAGGTGCCTCACTCCATTACCGCTGCGCTCGGCACAGGTTACTATTCCCAATCGTAGTCTGCGTGGATCGTTAAGTATGAAAAAGGTCAAAAACAGAAAAAAATTGTGAAAAACTCATGTCGACCTTTTGACCTGTGGACCTAGAACATGTCAACCTAAAAACCCTGTCGACCTAGTTACTGTTGACCAATAGTGGTCGACCTAGAGACCGGATCCCCCTTGGACGACTCACACTGAATCCACAATCTTAAATGTAAAGAATATATGTATCTATTCCCCCCACCACACGCACACTTTTGCTGCTCTTCGCAGCCTTTGCAAGTTGCCATCATGTTAATAAACATTTCCATTGGAAAACCCAGAGAACGGAGTAACGGAGGCTGGGAAAGGCAATCTGGGACATCTGGAAGCTCCATGCACTCTTCCTGTCACATGCTTATCAATATGCTGGAGAAATGTTAGATTAAGCCTGCAAGAATGCTAATATTTGTCTCTCTGCATCCTCTCCATCCCCTCTGCTGCCCTCTCCTCTCGCTCAGTCACAAGGTCTCTCTGCTGTGCTTCTCATGTGGGGTCTTCCCGTGCGATGACGGAGAGGGTTTAGGGGAGCAGCCGCGTATCATGAAAAGGTCGGAGGGTCTGGTGTACCACTTTAAAGAGACTCTCTAGATAAAGTCATATTTCCCGTTCCCCTCGTGATGTTTCTATAACGGTCATTATTTTCTCTTCTTGGCATACCGATGTGATGCTGTGTTAGAACTATACAGACGTGGTACTTCTCTCTGCATGGTAATGATTTGGCGGGTCAGCAGACCATTAGGTAGTAAATCATTAGTACTGCAACAGTATTAATAGGTCAGGCGTTTGTTATGTACCTGGGAACCTCTGATTGAAGGTTTGAATAATGTAATACAAAACTAAATGAAAAAGATTCCTTTGGCACAAAATATGTAAATAATCCTAATTTTTTTTTTAAATGACAGTAAATATAAATGATCCAGTGAATGATAGCTGCAGAGTCTAAGGCCAGTTACACACCTGCACGACATCAGAACGACATATCACACGGATCGTGCAGTGTGCATGATCAATTGCGTGCTCCCGCGGGTTGTATACAATATCTTCCGGTTGCCCTTACTTCACAGCCAATCAGAAGATATTGTTTACGATGTGGAGTAGTTAAATGACTGACGGAGTACGATATCGTTCCATTGTTCATAGAATTGCACAGTGTGTACGGCCAATCTCACTCAGTGCGAGACAGGCGCGCAGACAGACCGTCATTCTGGAGTGTACCCGGCCTTAGGTGGCGTATTCAATTGTTCACCCCCCCCTACTAGTAGATGGCCCACGATGGAGCAATTGTACTACAAATGCCGCCGGAGGGGCGGTCCGCTGGAGGAGACTCATCTCTTCATGCAGCTTCCTGAGGTGGCCAGAAGATATGTGTAAAACGTCCATGGGTGGGCGTCAAACGCGTTTAGCCGCTATGCACAATATCAAACATTCAATATATTCAGTATCAGCAACAATACGATAATCAGTAACAAGCTGTACAAAGCACAAAATATACAGTAAAATAGAATTCTCCTTTAAAAATAATGCTTAAAAAGCAGAAATTCTCAGAAAGTCCATAAAAGCCTAATTAAAAGTCACAGTATGGGAAAGAGGCGATCTATAGCAATCCAATTAGATCTAAGGTCACACCAGGACCAATTAGAGAATTAATCCCCTTAAAATGTAATTACAGTCCATCCGACTATCCGGGTTCAGATGGTAACGGGTTATTAGTGCCGATGGATTACAGTTGTAATGGGTTTGTCAAACATGGCGGGGTTCGTGGCTGTGTACAAGACAAGTTTGTAGCAGCTGATAGGTTATTTGGATAAGCTTGTGAAGATCAGGTCTCTAACACACAAGGTGACAACTCATAAATGCTGTGCCGTTCAGGGCTGGAATTCCTCGGAAGTGGGGACCCCAAAAAATAAACATGGGGTTCCCCTCCCGAGCAATAACCAGCACTGGGCTGATAGCCCATTGCTATGCCCCGTACCCCTGGGGGCGGGGTTCATTGTTAAAATTGTTCTTTACAGGTGGCCTACAGATCCCAGCAAGCCTGCTCCAGCATGCTGGCACTTGGAGAACCACAAGTGGCAGCATGCCCGGACATAAATGGCCTGCTGGCACCTGTTGTCCACCTGTAAAGAAAATATTAACATAAAAACACCACACAGTCTTAAAAAATAGGTTTTATTGCTCAGGGTCTTCACCTGGGGGCGGCGGCCTTAAAGCTCTTTTGCATGGCCACCGCCTTCCCCAGGGCTTCCAGCATCTTCACCTGGTGGGCGGCGGCTGCTAAGCTCTTTTGCATAGCCGTCGCCCATCCAGGACTTCCGGCGTCTTCAGCCTTCAGGAGCTCTTCTCCGCTCCTCCTCCGCCGTCGGACTGACAGCCGCTCCCTTGCGCTGACTTATATAAATCAGCCAGAGGGGGCGGAGCGATGACGCGGCAGCCATCTTCAATTTCAAAAATGACGCTGAGGTGCTATTTTTGAAATGGGTTACCGCTCCGCTGCTCAAACTCTGCACCGCCGCCCGCACCCATGCCGCCCGCTCCCACGCCGCCAGCACCTTCGCCGACGCCCGCACCTCCGCCGCGCCCACAACAGTGATTGACATCGGATCCAGTGACGGATCCGCTGGCCAATCACTGTGGCCTCACTGACAGGGGCGTGCTTTCATGGGTTGAAAGCACGTCCCTGTGTGAAAGCGGCACCAGTAATGGTGCCGCTTTCCGATGATTTTTCAATGGGCTTTTAATGCCCATTGCTAGGCCCAGCCCGCGTCCGCCCCCCGCTCCCATACCTTTCCCTATCTGACAGGGAGGCACCACGATGGGTGCCTCCCAAACACTTTTTACACAGGACTCTGAGTAATGATTAGGATAATATAAAGCAAATACTTATGACACAGAATATGTGTCATAAGTATCTTCTTTATATTATTTTAATCAGTAATGACAGGGGAGGCACTGCCTCCCCTGCCTCCCCGTCCCTGATAGGCAGCTCCCAGCCGGTGTAATTGGCACTGTCAGAGTCTGCCTGACCGAGTGCCAAACTGAGGAAAGCACAAGGAGCGGGGGCCCCTGTTACCAACAGAGCAGAGGGGGTTATTCAGAGTTGTTAGCAAACCAAAAAAGTTAGCAATTGGGCAAAACCATGTTGCACTGCAGGGGAGGGGGGCAGATGTAACATGTGCAGAGAGAGTAAGATTTTAGTGTGGTGTGGTCAAACTGAAATCTAAATAACAGTGTAAAAATAAAGCAGACAGTATTTACCCTATACAGAAACAATATAACCCACTCAAATCTAAATCTCTGCACATGTTACAGCTCCACCTGCACTGCAAAATGGTTTTGCCCAATTGCTAACTTTTTTGGTTTTGGTTTGCTAACAACTCTGAATAACCCCCAGACGCCACTGTGTTCATGCACGGTGTTCTCTGCACTGCGCAGGACAATGTGCTTGTACCCCTGTCACCCTCTGGCTCCCTATCCTGTCACCCTCTGGCTCCCCCTGCCTTACGCTGTCACCCTCTGCCTCTCCCTTTCACATACTGCCGTGTGGCATATTGTGAACTTGGGTTGTGGTGGAGGAGGGGGGCCCAAATGAAATTTTTGCACCTAGACCCAGCACTGACAAGTTCCGCCACTGGTGCCGTTGTACCCTATCTCTTGTGAGTAGTTGAAGCCCCAGTGAGGCTAACCAGAGAACTACTTTAGGAGAAAATAAGATTTTACTCACCGGTAAATCTATTTCTCGTAGTCCGTAATGGATGCTGGGACTCCGTAAGGACCATGGGGATTAGCGGCTCCGCAGGAGACTGGGCACAACTAAAGAAAGCTTTAGGACTACCTGGTGTGCACTGGCTCCTCCCCCTATGACACTCCTCCAGACCTCAGTTAGGATACTGTGCCCGGAAGAGCTGACACAATAAGGAAGGATTTTGAATCCCGGATAAGACTCATACCAGCCACACCAATCACACCGTATAACTCGTGATACTATACCCAGTTAACAGTATGATAACAACTGAGCCTCTCAACAGATGGCTCAACAATAACCCTTTAGTTAGGCAATTACTATATACAAGTATTGCAGACAATCCGCACTTGGGATGGGCGCCCAGCATCCACTACGGACTACGAGAAATAGATTTACCGGTGAGTAAAATCTTATTTTCTCTAACGTCCTAAGTGGATGCTGGGACTCCGTAAGGACCATGGGGATTATACCAAAGCTCCCAAACGGGCGGGAGAGTGCGGATGACTCTGCAGCACCGAATGAGCAAACTCTAGGTCCTCCTCAGCCAGGGTATCAAACTTGTAGACTCTTGCAAGAGTGTTTTAACCCGACCAAGTAACATCTTGGCAAATTTGTAAAGCCGAGACCCCTCGGGCAGCCGCCCAAGAAGAGCCCACTTTCCTCGTGGAATGGGCTTTCACAGATTTAGGGTGCGGCATTCCAGCCGCAGAATGTGCAAGTTGAATCGTGCTACAGATCCAGCGAGCAATAGTCTGCTTAGAAGCAGGAGCACCCAGCTTGTTGGGTGCATACAGGATAAATAGCGAGTCAGTTTTCCTGACTCCAGCCGTCCTGGAAACATATACTTTTCAGGGCCCTGACTACGTCCAGAAAACTTGGAATCCTCCAAGTCCCAAGTAGCCGCAGGCACCACAATAGGTTGGTTCACATGAAAAAACTGATACCACCTTAGGAAGGAATTGGGAAAGAGTCCTCAATTCCGCCTTAGCCATATAAAATACAGATAAGGGCTTTTGTATGACAAAGCCGCCAATTCTGATACACGCCTGGCCGACGCCACGGCCCACAGCATGACCACTTTCCACGTGAGGTATTGTAGCTCCACGGATTTAAGTGGCTCAACTCAATGCGACTTCAGGAAATCCAACACTACGTTGAGATCCCACGGTGCCACTGGAGGCACAAACGGGGGTTGACTATGCAGCACTCCCTTAACAAAAGTCTGAACTTCAGGCAGTGAAGCCAGTTCTATTTTGGAAGAAAATCGATAGAGCCGAAATCTGGACCTTAATGGAACCCAATTTTAGGCCCATAGTCACCTCTGACTTGTAGTTAGTGCAGAAAGCGACCTAGCTGAAATTCCTCCTTTGGGGCCTTACTGGCCTCACAGCACGCAACATATTTCCGCCATATGCGGTGATAATGGTTTGCGTTCACTTCTTTCCTAGCTTTAAATAGCGTAGGGATAACTTCCTCCGGAATGCCCTTTTCCTTCAGGATCCGGCGTTCAACCGCCATGCCGTCAAACGCAGCCGCGGTACGTCTTGGAACAGACAGGCCCCCTGCTGCAGCAGGTCCTGTCTGAGCGGCAGAGGCCATGGGTCCTCTGAGATCATTTCTTGGAGTTCTGGGTACCAAGCTCTTCTTGGCCACCCGGAACAATGAGTATAGTTCTTACTCCTCTCCTTCTTATTATTCTCATTACCCTGGGTATGAGAGGCAGAGAAGGGAACACATACACCGACTGGTACACCCACGGTGTTACCAGAGCGTCCACAGCTATCGCCTGAGGGTCCCTTGACCTGGCACAATATCTTTGTAGCTTTTTGTTGAGGCGGGACGCCATCCTGTCCACCTGTGGCCTTTCCCCACGGTGTACAATCATTTGGAAGACTTCTGGATGAAGTCCCCACTCTCTCGGGTGGAGGTCGTGTCTGCTGAGAAAGTCTGCTTCTCAGTTGTCCACTCCGGGAATGAACACTGCTGACAGTGCTAACACATGATTTTCCGCCCATCGGAGAATCCTTGTGGCTTCTGCCATCGCCATCCTGCTTCTTGTGCCGCCCTGTCGGTTTACATGAGCGACCGCCGTGATGTTGTCTGACTGGATCAGCACCGGCCGGTGTTGAAGCAGGGGTCTAGCCTGACTTAGGGCATTGTAAATGGCCCAAAGTTCCAGAACATTTATGTGTAGGGAAGTCTCCTGACTTTTCCATAGGCCTTGGAAGTTTCTTCCCTGTGTGACTGCCCCCCAGCTTTGAAGGCTGGCATCCGTGGTCACCAGGACCCAGTCCTGTATGCCGAATCTGCGGCCCCCTAGAAGATGTGCAGTCACCACCACCACAGCGACACCCTGGCCCTTGGAGACAGGGTTATCCGCCGATGCATCTGAGAATGCGACCCGGACCACTTGTCCAACAGATCCCACTGGAAGATCCTTGCATGGGACTTGGCGAATGGAAATTCTTCGTAAGAAGCTACCATCTTTACCCAAGGCTCGCGTGCATAGATGCACCGATACCTGTATTTGTATTAGGAGGTCTCCGTCTAGAGACGCCAACTCCTTGGACTTCTCCTCCGGGAGAAACCCTTTTTATCCTGTTCTGTGTCCAGAACCATACCCAGGAACAGTAGACGCGTCGTAGGAACCAGCTGTGACTTTGGAATATTCAGAATCCAGCCGTGCTGTTGTAGCACTTCCCGAGATAGTGCTACTCCGACGAACAACTGTTCCCTGGACCTCGACTTTATAAGGAGATCGTCCAAGTACGGGATAAGTACTTCGGCCATTACCTTGGTAAATACCCTCGGTGCCGGGGACAGACCAACGGCAACGTCTGGAATTGGTAATGACAATCCTGTACCACAATTTTGAGGTACACCTGGTGACGAGGGTAAATAGGGACATGCAGGTAAGTATCCTTGATGTCCAGTGATACCCTGAAATTTTCCAGGCTTGCAATAATCGCCCTGAGCGATTCCATTTTGAACTTGAACCTTCGTATATAAGTGTTCAAGGATTTCAATTTTAGAATGGGTCTCACCGAACCGTCTGGTTTCGGTACCACAACATTTTGGAATAGTAACCCCGGCCTTGTTGAAAGAGGGGTACCTTGATTTCACCTGCTGGAAGTACAGCTTGTGAATTGCCGCCAGTACTACCTTTCTCCGAGGGCAGCAGGGAAGGCTGATGTGAGGCAACGGCGAGGGGGAGTCGTCTCGAACTCCAGCCTGTATCCCTGTGATACTACTTGCAGAACCTAGGGATCCACCTGTGGGCAAGCCCACTGATCCCTGCAGTTCCCGAGACGCGCCCCCACCGCACCTGTCTCCACCTGTGGAGCCCCAGCGTCATGCGGTGGACTCAGAGGAAGCGAGGGAAGATATTTGATCCTGGAACTGGCTGACTGGTGCAGCTTTTTCCTTCTTCCCTTGTCTCTGTGCAGAAAGGAAGCGCCTTTGACCCGCTTGCTTCTCTGAAGCCGAAAGGACTGTACCTGAAAATACGGTGCTTTCTTTAGGCTTTTGTGAGGAAACCTGAGGTAAAAAAATTTCTTCCCAGCTGTTGCTGTGGATACGAGGTCCCAGAGACCATCCCCAAACAATTCCTCACCCTTATAAGGCAGAATCTCCATGTGCCTTTTAAATGCAGCATCACCTGTCCACTGCCGGGTTTCTACTACCCTCCTGGCAGAATGGACATTGCATTCATTCTGGATGCCAGACGGCAAATATCCCTCTGTGCATCCTTTATATATAAGACAACGTCTTAAATATGCTCAATGTTAGCAAATATTATTATCCCTGTCTTAGCGTATTAATATTATCTGACAGGGTGTCAGACCACGCTGCAGCAGCACTATTTATGCTGAGGCAATTGCAGGTTTCAGTATATAACCTGAGTGTGTAAATACAGACTTCAGGATCGCCTCCTGCTTTTTATCAGCAGGTTCCTTCAAGGTGGCCGTATCCTAAGACGGCAGTGCCACCTTTTGACAACGTGTGAGCGCCTTATCCACCCTAAGGGATATCTCCCAACGTGACCTATCCTCTGGCGGGAAAGGGTACGCCATCAGTAACTTTTTAGAAATAACCAGTTTCTTATCGGGGGAAACCACGCTTCTTTACACACTTCATTCATTCATCTGATGGGGGAACAAAACAGTGGCTGTTTTTTCTCCCCAAACATAAAACCCCTTTTATGTGGTACTTGGGTTTATGTCAGAAAATGCGTAACACATTTTTCATTGCCGAGATCATGTAACGGATGTTCCTAGTGGATTGTGTATATGTCTCAACCTCGTCGACACTGGAGTCAGACTCCGTGTCGACATCTGTGTCTGCCATCTGAGGTAACGGGCGTTGTTTTGAGCCCCTGATGGCCTTTGAGACGCCTGGGCAGACGCGGGCTGAGAAGCCGGCTGTCCCACAGCTGTTACGTCATCCAGCCTTTTATGTAAGGAGTTGACACTGTCGGTTAATAGCTTCCACCTAACCATCCACTCTGGTGTCGGCCCCACAGGGGGCGACATCCCATTTATCGGCCTCTGCTCCGCCTCCACGTAACCTTCCTCATCCAACATGTCGACACAGCCGTACCGACACACTGCACACACACAGGGAATGCTCTGACTGAGGACAGGACCCCACAAAGTCCTTTGGGGAGACCGAGAGAGAGTATGCCAGCACACACCAGAGCGCTATATAATGCAGGGATTAACACTATAACTGAGTGATTTTTCCCCAAATAGCTGCTTGTATACATATATTGCGCCTAAATTTAGTGCCCCCCCTCTCTTTTTAACCCTTTGAGCCTGAAAACTACAGGGGAGAGCCTGGGGAGCTGTCTTCCAGCTGCACTGTGAAGAGAAAATGGCGCCAGTGTGCTGAGGGAGAAGCCCTGCCCCCTTTCCGGCGGACTTTCTCCCGCTTTTTCTGTGATACTGGCAGGGGTAATTTTACATCTATATAGCCTCTGGGACTATATATGATGTATATTTTGCCAGTCAAGGTGTTATTTATTGCCCTCAGGGCGCCCCCCCCCAGCGCCCTGCACCCATCAGTGACCGAAGTGTGAGGTGTACATGAGGAGCAATGGCGCACAGCTGCAGTGCTGTGCGCTACCTTGGTGAAGACCGAAGTCTTCTGCCGCCGATTTTCCAGACCTTCTTCGTGCTTCTGGCTCTGTAAGGGGGACGGCGGCGCGGCTCCGGGAACGAACACCAAGGTCGGGTCCTGCGGTCGATCCCTCTGGAGCTAATGGTGTCCAGTAGCCTAAGAAGCCCAAACTACCACCTGTTAGGTAGGTTCGCTTCTTCTCCCCTTAGTCCCTCGCTGCAGTGAGTCTGTTGCCAGCAGATCTCACTGAAAATAAAAAAACTAAATATACTTTCTTTCTAGGTGCTCAGGAGAGCCCCTAGTGTGCATCCAGCTCAGCCGGGCACAGAAATCTAACTGAGGTCTGGAGGAGGGTCTTAGTGGGAGGAGCCAGTGCACACCAGGTAGTCGTAAAGCTTTCTTTAGTTGTGCCCAGTCTCCTGCGGAGCCGCTAATCCCCATGGTCCTTACGGAGTCCCAGCATCCACTTAGGACGTTAGAGAAAAGGGGAATGTTTCAAATCAATGATAGGGTCGGTTCTAGAGTGGTGGTAGATTCAGGTTTGTGCGACATTAGCATTTATGAACGGTGCACCCATCTGGTGATTCAGTGTCTCCGCACACCTAGGTGCACTTGTAGTTTGACAGACGTCTTGACGACCAGAGAGTATCATTTATTTATTTATTACCAGTTATTTATATAGCGCGCACATATTCCACAGCGCATTACAGAGAATATTTGGCCATTCACATCAGTCCCTGCCCCAAAGGAGCTTACACTCTATATTCCCTACCACATGTACACACACATTCATGCTAGGGTTAATTAATTAATTGATTTATTTTTGTTGGGATCCAATTAACCTACCAATATATTTTTGAATTGTGGGAAGAAACACACACAAGTACGGGGAGAATATACAAACTCCACACAATTAGAGCTATGGTGGGAATGGAACCCATGACCTCAGTGCTGAGTCAGTAATGCTAACCATTGCACCCAGAGTAGGTGTGCACATTAGGATTACAGATAGGCGCAGAAGTGCAAAAATAATGCCATACGGGTGTGTATCTAATGCACCACGTCCACATGTCTATCCCCAATGCAGGTTTTCAGGATTGCTCAGAATACCATGAATTTACTTGCCACAATGGCCACATTACAGAATAAACCAAAACAACACATATTGCACAGTATTACATAGTAACCTGAGGAGGACGCCCAGCTGACCTCACGGTGCTCGGGGACACAGCTGCTCTCTATTAAGACAATAAATCGTTTTTCTTTTTGTTGTTTTTTTTAAACTCTTACTGGTAACTATTTAAATGTATCTTCTCCCTTTAATAAGTGTATCAATGTCTTAAATCCTCTGTTCTCCCCGGGGTACTACTCATACCGCGCATCTGACAGGTATGACTGAAACAATACTGGTATATTAATTACAGGTCTGTCTAAATGAAATTAGTGAAGGTGTCTCTGTGACCTGCTGACCTTCATCATGTCACATGCCTGGGTGTTCTAGAACCCTGGTACACGTCTTACCCTCCACCGCCTTTATGCTGAATTTTGGTCCAGTTGTCGTTATACATTTCCTTCCACTGATGAAAAGTGAACAGAGCTGGATCGTGTGTCTTAGTGAATTATACGTGCGCTTTGTTGTATTGGGCTGAGGTTAAATGTGCTCCTGACCTGCCCCAGAGCAGTTAGTGTCATCCATCTCCAGTTGTGGGATGCGGAGTGACTTTCTCACAGCACATTTGGTTTTCATTTATTTGCATTTAAGTTTCCAGCCTCCTCTGTGATTGGGAGACAGTCTGTTCTTATTCTTAAGTGAATAGTAATTGTTAAAACGTCAGGAAACTACCATGTTGCAGGGCTATGTATTTTAATTAAGCATGTTACTGTTCTAATTCAACTTGCCTGTCGTACATGTGTCATTGATCTATGAATGCTGCGTGTACTCCATGTAAAGTCTTGCTGGGAAGCGGTTAAAAATAAGAATTTACTTACCGATAATTCTATTTCTCATAGTCCGTAGTGGATGCTGGGAACTCCGTAAGGACCATGGGGAATAGCGGCTCCGCAGGAGACTGGGCACAAAAGTAAAAGCTTTAGGACTATCTGGTGTGCACTGGCTCCTCCCCCTATGACACTCCTCCAAGCCTCAGTTAGGATACTGTGCCCGGACGAGCGTACACAATAAGGAAGGATTTTGAATCCCGGGTAAGACTCATACCAGCCACACCAATCACACCGTACAACTTGTGATCTGAACCCAGTTAACAGTATGATAACAGAGGAGCCTCTGAAAGATGGCTCACAACAATAATAACACGATTTTTGTTTAACAATAACTATGTACAAGTATTGCAGACAATCCGCACTTGGGATGGGCGCCCAGCATCCACTACGGACTATGAGAAATAGAATTATCGGTAAGTAAATTCTTATTTTCTCTGACGTCCTAGTGGATGCTGGGAACTCCGTAAGGACCATGGGGATTATACCAAAGCTCCCAAACGGGCGGGAGAGTGCGGATGACTCTGCAGCACCGAATGAGAGAACTCCAGGTCCTCCTCAGCCAGGGTATCAAATTTGTAGAATTTAGCAAACGTGTTTGCCCCTGACCAAGTAGCTGCTCTGCAAAGTTGTAAAGCCGAGACCCCTCGGGCAGCCGCCCAAGATGAGCCCACCTTCCTTGTGGAATGGGCTTTTACAGATTTAGGCTGTGGCAGGCCTGCCACAGAATGTGCAAGCTGAATTGTACTACAAATCCAACGAGCAATAGTCTGCTTAGAAGCAGGAGCACCCAGCTTATTGGGTGCATACAGGATAAACAGCGAGTCAGATTTCCTGACTACAGCCGTCCTGGAAACATATATTTTCAGGGCCCTGACTACGTCCAGCAACTTGGAGTCCTTCAAGTCCCTAGTAGCCGCAGGCACCACAATAGGCTGGTTCAAGTGAAATGCTGAAACCACCTTAGGGAGAAATTGAGGACGAGTCCTCAATTCTGCCCTGTCCGTATGAAAAATTAGGTAAGGGCTTTTATAGGATAAAGCCGCCAATTCTGAGACACGCCTGGCTGAAGCCAGGGCTAACAACATTACCACTTTCCAAGTGAGATATTTTAAGTCCACAGTGGAGAGTGGTTCAAACCAATGTGATTTTAGGAACCCCAAAACTACATTGAGATCCCAAGGTGCCACTGGAGGCACAAAAGGAGGCTGTATATGCAGTACCCCCTTGACAAACGTCTGAACTTCAGGAACTGAAGCCAGTTCTTTCTGGAAGAAAATCGACAGGGCCGAAATTTGAACCTTAATGGACCCTAATTTTAGGCCCATAGACAGTCCTGTTTGCAGGAAATGTAGGAAACGACCCAGTTGAAATTCCTCTGTAGGGGCCTTCCTGGCCTCGCACCACGCAACATATTTACGCCAAATACGGTGATAATGTTGCACGGTCACATCCTTCCTGGCTTTGATCAGGGTAGGGATGACTTCATCCGGAATGCCTTTTTCCTTCAGGATCCGGCGTTCAACCGCCATGCCGTCAAACGCAGCCGCGGTAAGTCTTGGAACAGACAGGGTCCCTGCTGAAGCAGGTCCTTTCTTAGAGGTAGAGGCCACGGGTCCTCTGTGAGCATCTCTTGAAGTTCCGGGTACCAAGTCCTTCTTGGCCAATCCGGAGCCACGAGTATAGTCCTTCCTTACTCCTCTCCTTCTTATGATCCTCAGTACCTTGGGTATGAGAGGCAGAGGAGGGAACACATACACTGACTGGTACACCCACGGTGTTACCAGAGCGTCCACAGCTATTGCCTGAGGGTCCCTTGACCTGGCGCAATACCTGTCCAGTTTTTTGTTGAGGCGGGACGCCATCATGTCCACCTTTGGTTTTTCCCAACGGTTCACAATCATGTGGAAGACTTCTGGGTGAAGTCCCCACTCCCCCGGCTGGAGGTCGTGTCTGCTGAGGAAGTCTGCTTCCCAGTTGTCCACTCCCGGAATGAACACTGCTGACAGTGCTATCACATGATTTTCCGCCCAGCGAAGAATCCTTGCAACTTCTGTCATTGCCCTCCTGCTTCTTGTGCCGCCCTGTCTGTTTACGCGGGCGACTGCCGTGATGTTGTCTGACTGGATCAGCACCGGCTGACCTTGAAGCAGAGGTCTTGCTAGGCTTAGAGCATTGTAGATGGCCCTTAGCTCCAGGATATTTATGTGGAGTGATGTCTCCGGGCTTGACCACAAGCCCTGGAAATTTCGTCCCTGTGTGACTGCTCCCCAGCCTCTCAGGCTGGCATCCGTAGTCACCAGGACCCAGTCCTGAATGCCGAATCTGCGGCCCTCTAGAAGATGAGCACTCTGCAACCACCACAGGAGAGACACCCTTGTCCTTGGTGACAAGATTATCCGCTGATGCATCTGAAGATGCGACCCGGACCATTTGTCTAGCAGATCCCACTGGAAGGTTCTTGCGTGGAATCTGCCGAATGGGATTGCTTCGTAAGAAGCCACCATCTTTCCCAGGACCCTTGTGCATTGATGCACTGAGACTTGGCCTGGTTTTAGGAGATTTCTGACTAGTTCGGATAACTCCCTGGCTTTCTCCTCCGGGAGAAACACCTTTTTCTGGACTGTGTCCAGGATCATCCCTAGGAATAGGAGTCGGGTAGTCGGGATCAGCTGAGATTTTGGAATATTGAGAATCCAACCGTGCTGGCGCAGTACTATCTGAGATAGTGCTACCCCGACTTCCAACTGTTCCCTGGATCTTGCCCTTATCAGGAGATCGTCCAAGTAAGGGATAACTAAAACTCCCTTTTTTCGAAGGAGTATCATCATTTCGGCCATTACCTTGGTAAAGACCCGGGGTGCCGTGGACAATCCAAACGGCAGCGTCTGAAACTGATAGTGACAGTTCTGTACCACAAACCTGAAGTACCCTTGGTGAGAAGGGCAAATTGGGACATGTAGGTAAGCATCTTTGATGTCCAGAGACACCATATAGTCCCCGTCTTCCAGGTTTGCAATCACTGCTCTGAGTGACTCCATCTTGAATTTGAACCTTTGTATGTAAGTGTTCAAGGATTTTAGGCTTAAAATTGGTCTCACCGAGCCGTCCGGCTTCGGTACCACAAATAGTGTGGAATAGTACCCCTTTCCCTGTTGTAGGAGGGGTACCTTGATTATCACCTGCTGGGAATACAGCTTGTGAATGGCATCCAATACTGCCTCCCTGTCTGAGGGAGACGTCGGTAAAGCAGACTTTAGAAAACGGCGAGGGGGAGACGTCTCGAATTCCAATTTGTACCCCTGAGATACCACTTGAAGGATCCAGGGGTCCACTTGCGAGTGAGCCCACTGCGCACTGAACTTCTTGAGACGGGCCCCCACCGTGTCTGCTTGTAAAGCCCCAGCGTCATGCTGAGGACTTTGCGGAGGCGGGGGAGGGCTTTTGTTCCTGGGAACTGGCTGTTCGTTGCAGCCTTTTTCTTCTCCCTCTGCCACGGGGCATAAATGAGGCGCCTTTTGCCCGCTTGCCCTTATGGGGCCGAAAGGACTGCGCCTGATAATACGGCGTCTTCTTAGGTTGAGAAGCTACCTGGGGTAAAAATGTGGATTTTCCAGCAGTTGCCGTGGCTACCAGGTCTGATAGACCTACCCCAAATAACTCCTCTCCCTTATAAGGCAATACTTCCATGTGCCTTTTAGAATCCGCATCACCTGACCACTGCCGCGTCCATAAACCTCTTCTCGCAGAAATGGACAGCGCGCTAACTCTTGATGCCAGTCGGCAAACATCCCTCTGTGCATCACGCATATATAGAAATGCATCCTTCAAATGCTCTATAGTCAGTAATATACTGTCCCTATCTAGGGTATCAATATTTTCAGTCAGGGAATCCGACCACGCCAGGCCCGCACTGCACATCCAGGCTGAGGCGATTGCTGGTCGCAGTATAACACCCGTGTGAGAGTATATACATTTTAGGATATTCTCCAGCTTTCTATCGGCAGGTTCCTTTAGGGCGGCCGTATCAGGAGAGGGTAGTGCTACCTGTTTAGACAAGCGTGTGAGCGCTTTATCCACCCTAGGGGGTGTTTCCCAACGTGCCCTATGCTCTGGCGGGAAAGGGTACGATGCCAATAACCTTTTAGGAATTATCAGTTTTTTATCGGGGGAAACCCACGCCTCATCACACACTTCATTTAATTCCTCGGATACAGGAAAAACTACAGGCAGTTTTTTCTCACCAAACATAATACCCTTTTTAGTGGTACTTGTATTATCAGAGATATGCAATACATTTTTAATTGCTTCAATCATGTAACGTGTGGCCCTAGTGGAAGTCACGTTTGTCTCATCATCGTCGACACTGGAGTCAGTATCCGTGTCTGTGTCTGCCATTTGAGGTAACGGGCGTTTTAAAGCCCCTGATGGCGTTTGAGACCCTTGGACAGGCACAAGCTGAGTAGCCGGCTGTCTCATGTCGTCAACTGTCTGTCGTAACGAGCTGACACTGTCACGCAATTCCTTCCATAAGCTCATCCACTCAGGTGTCGACTCCCCAGGGGGTGACAACTGTATAATAGGCAATTGCTCCGCCTCCATCTCATTTTCCTCCTCAAACATGTCGACACAATCGTACCGACACACCGCACACACACAGGGAATGCTCTGATAGAGGACAGGACCCCACTAGCCCTTTGGGGAGACAGAGGGAGAGTATGCCAGCACACACCAGAGCGCTATATATAAACAGGAATACCACTATAAAATGTGCTTTTCCCTTTATAGCTGCTGTTAGTATCAAAACTGCGCCAAATTAGTGCCCCCCCTCTCTTTTTTACCCTTTTCTGTAGTGCAGGACTGCAGGGGAGAGTCAGGGAGACGTCCTTCCAGCGGAGCTGTGATGGAAAATGGCGCCCGTGTGCTGAGGAGATAGGCTCCGCCCCCTTCTCGGCGGCCTTTTCTCCCGCTTTTTTGTAAGTTCTGGCAGGGGTTAAAATACATCCATATAGCCCTGGGGGTTATATGTGGTGTATTTATGCCAGCCAAGGTGTTTTACATTGCTGCTCAGGGCGCCCCCCCCTAGCGCCCTGCACCCTCAGTGACCGGAGTGTGAAGTGTGCCTGAGTAACAATGGCGCACAGCTGCAGTGCTGTGCGCTACCTTGTTGAAGACTGATGTCTTCTGCCGCCGATTTTTCCGGACCTCTTCTTGCTTTTGGCTCTGTAAGGGGGCCGGCGGCGCGGCTCTGGGACCGAGCTCCGAGGCTGGGCCTGTGTTCGGTCCCTCTGGAGCTAATGGTGTCCAGTAGCCTAAGAAGCCCAATCCACTCTGCACTTCAGGTGAGTTCGCTTCTTCTCCCCTTAGTCCCTCGATGCAGTGAGCCTGTTGCCAGCAGGTCTCACTGAAAATAACAAACCTAAAACTAAAACTTTCACTAAGAAGCTCAGGAGAGCCCCTAGTGTGCACCCTTCTCGTCGGGCACAGAAATCTAACTGAGGCTTGGAGGAGGGTCATAGGGGGAGGAGCCAGTGCACACCAGGTAGTCCTAAAGCTTTTACTTTTGTGCCCAGTCTCCTGCGGAGCCGCTATTCCCCATGGTCCTTACGGAGTTCCCAGCATCCACTAGGACGTCAGAGAAATACCACCAGTCGGGATCCCGGCGGTCACCATACCATCGCCGGAATCCTGAGAGAGTGAAATGCTGCCGGCGACACAGGCTATTCTCCCTCTGTGGGTGTGCACGACTACCCATAGAGGGAGAATATAACCTGTGGTCTGCGGGCACCGTGGCGAGAGCATCGAGCCTGCAAGGGGCTTTCTAGTGCTCGCCCCTCTGCCGGCATTCTCGCTGTCGGAATCATGACAGCTGGCATCCTGTCTGCCGGCAAAACTTACGTATCCCTTCTTGCTACACTGAGTGTGCAATACAAGGCACAGTATTGCCATACACTATACATATTGTAGGCTTACCATATTGTCCCTTTAAACCAGGTCACTGATAGATTACACAGGTTCTGTGGCTGATTAAATAAAGGTGAATTGCAGACTTGAAGTCAGCCAGCCACAGAACCTGTATAGTCCATGAGTGTCCCGGTTTAGAGGGATAGTATGGTAAGCCTACCTATACATAGTACTGGGGGGGGGGGGGGGGGCATTGGCGTTTCTATCATGGGTGCAATGTGTGTGGTTCATACGGGCCCCTGGGTCAAGGGAGGGCCCCTGGGTCAAGGGGGGGCCCACACCGCACCCATGTTGTTTTAATACTTACCTTTCCAGAGACCCATGACAGGTGCTACAGCAGCTGCAGCCACAGCAGCCGTGGGTAAAAATCATACCCAAAATGGCCCCCGTGCATGCGTAGTACGAAATTTGTCTCCAGACCAAAGCGGGCGCCATGTTTCCGGAGACCTGCTGGAGAGCCTACAGCGCTGTGGAGGGGAGGGGTCCCACCCGGAGTCTGCACACGGGCCCCTTCATCCCTTAAAATGCCCCTGGGGTAGAGGTGGGGCGATCAGGAAAAGGGCGCCCAAACAGATCACTTTGCACGGATTTCAACTCGCCACCCCTGGCGGGTGCAAGCTGAAATGTAGACACCGGAAGCCGATCGCACCAAAACGCAGCTACATTAGAATAGATCTGTTCGACGCCATCTAGTGGCTGCCGGCAAGAAATAGATTTGAATCGCGCCCATTGAGTCATAATCAACAAACTCCTCCTCCTATAGTCACTGTGAGGAGCACTGATACGCAAAGCAGAATGTCATACACACAAACATGGTTCCTGAGCACCTCCTCCTATAATCACTGTGCCAAGTGCTGCTACACAAGGTAATGAGTATGGGAATGTGACACACACAAGCATGGTCCCTGAGCAGCTCCCCCTATAGTCCCTGTAAGGAGTGCTGTTACACAGGGTAATGAGTGTGGGAATGTGACACACACAGACATGGTCACCTCCCCCTATAGTCACTGTGAGGAGTGCTGTTACACAAAGTAATAGGTATGGGAATATCATACACATAAATATTGCCAACTACCCCTATAGTCACTGTGAGTAGTGCTGCTACACAAGGCAATAAGTATGGGAATAGGATACAAATGTGCTTCCTGAGCAGCTCACCCTATAGTCACTGTGAGGAGTGCTGCTACACACGGTAATAAGTATGGGATTAGAATACAAATGTGGTCCCTGAGCAGCTCCCCCCTATAGTCCCTGTGAGGAGTGCTGTTACACAAGGCAATGAGTGTGGGAATGTGATACACACAGACATGGTCACCGCCTCCTATAGTCACTGTGAGGAGTGCTGCTACACAAGGTAATAAGTATGGGATAGGATACAAATGTGTTTCCTGGGCAGCTCCCCCTATAGTCACTGTGAGAAGTGCTGCTACACAAGATAATGAGTATGGGAATAAGATACAAACATGGTTCCTGAGCACCTCCTCCTATAGTCAATGTGCCAAGTGCTGCTACACAAGGTAATGAGTATGGGAATAAGATACAAACATGGTTCCTGAGCACCTCCTCCTATAGTCAATGTGCCAAGTGGTGCTACACAAGGTAATGAGTATGGGAATGTGACACACACAAGCATGGTCCCTGAGCAGCTCCCCCTATAGTCCCTGTGAGGAGTGCTGTTACACAAGGTAATGAGTGTGGGAATGTGACACACATAGACATGGTCACCGCCTCCTATAGTCACTGTGAGGAGTGCTGCTACACAAGGTAATAAGTATGGGAATAGGATACAAATGTGTTTCCTGGGCAGCTCCCCCTATAGTCACTGTGAGGAGTGCTGCTACACAAGGTAATGAGTATGGGAATAAGATACAAATGTGGTTCCTGAGCAGCTCCCCCTATAGTCACTGTGAGGAGTGCTGCTACACAAGGTAATAAGTATGGGAATAGGACACAAATGTGGTTCCCGAGCAGCTCCCCCTATAGTCACTGTGAGGAGTGCTGCTACACAACGTAATAAGTATGGGAATAGGACACAAATGTGGTTCCCGAGCAGCTCCCCCTATAGTCAC
Source organism: Pseudophryne corroboree (assembly GCF_028390025.1). Taxonomy (NCBI): domain Eukaryota; kingdom Metazoa; phylum Chordata; class Amphibia; order Anura; family Myobatrachidae; genus Pseudophryne; species Pseudophryne corroboree. The sequence continues at coordinate 56,518,441 of NC_086452.1, read as the reverse complement.
TGTGAGGAGTGCTGCTACACAAGGTAATAAGTATGGGAATAGGATACAAATGTGCTTCCTGAGCAGCTCACCCTATAGTCACTGTGAGGAGTGCTGCTACACACGGTAATAAGTATGGGATTAGAATACAAATGTGGTCCCTGAGCAGCTCCCCCCTATAGTCCCTGTGAGGAGTGCTGTTACACAAGGCAATGAGTGTGGGAATGTGATACACACAGACATGGTCACCGCCTCCTATAGTCACTGTGAGGAGTGCTGCTACACAAGGTAATAAGTATGGGATAGGATACAAATGTGTTTCCTGGGCAGCTCCCCCTATAGTCACTGTGAGAAGTGCTGCTACACAAGATAATGAGTATGGGAATAAGATACAAACATGGTTCCTGAGCACCTCCTCCTATAGTCAATGTGCCAAGTGCTGCTACACAAGGTAATGAGTATGGGAATAAGATACAAACATGGTTCCTGAGCACCTCCTCCTATAGTCAATGTGCCAAGTGCTGCTACACAAGGTAATGAGTATGGGAATGTGACACACACAAGCATGGTCCCTGAGCAGCTCCCCCTATAGTCCCTGTGAGGAGTGCTGTTACACAAGGTAATGAGTGTGGGAATGTGACACACATAGACATGGTCACCGCCTCCTATAGTCACTGTGAGGAGTGCTGCTACACAAGGTAATAAGTATGGGAATAGGATACAAATGTGTTTCCTGGGCAGCTCCCCCTATAGTCACTGTGAGGAGTGCTGCTACACAAGGTAATGAGTATGGGAATAAGATACAAATGTGGTTCCTGAGCAGCTCCCCCTATAGTCACTGTGAGGAGTGCTGCTACACAAGGTAATAAGTATGGGAATAAGGACACAAATGTGGCTCCTGAGCAGCTCTCCCTATAGTCACTGTGAGGAGTGCTGCTACACAAGGTAATAAGTATGGGAATAAGGACACAAATGTGGCTCCTGAGCAGCTCTCCCTATAGTCACTGTGAGGAGTGCTGCTACACAAGGTAATGAGTATGGGAATAGGACACAAATGTGGCTCCTGAGCAGCTCTCCCTATAGTCACTGTGAGGAGTGCTGCAATTTGGGAATAAGATACAAATGTGGTTCCTGAACAGCTCCCCCTATAGTCACTGTGAGGAGCGCTGCTACACGTCAGCAGCTGCAGTCCCAAAAGGGGGATGGAAAGCTGTCAGGTTTACCAAACTGAAGTTCTGAAGATAGTGTCAACCTGTTATAGCCTATGATATAGGGGAGCTCATTTCAGAGCCCCTGTCCCTTAATATAGTATATGATACACTCCGGGGGTATTATCATACACCACAATGCAATTTTGGTCACCTGTATCATACCCAGAATGCACTGAAATTTAGTGATAGTGATACACGAGCACCATAGTCACCATATGAAGAGCTGCTGCACAAGGTAACGGGAAGAGCAATGTCGTACACAATCAGTCATGTTTAAATGTAAGCTGTGTAATCCCTATAATAGTTACCATACAATGACATCATTTTATCCTGCTTCTATCTGCTCAGATCTCACAGCCAATGGCATTTCTTTCCTCATTAAGTGACAAAATGATAAATACAAACATACATATTTTCTCCATCTACACAAAGATGCATTTATTGTACGGTCTGTAAACTCAGAGAGAATCCATCCCCATCGGTATAATTAACCAGCAACAAGAGATAAAATCAATCCCTCGGAATCCCCTCTTCACCGCGGCGACTGCAGAGAGAGCGACATACAGAGAAGAGAGGGCTTTTGTTGGACTTGTCTGCTGCAAGATATGAGACCCCTCACAATTACGGTCTGTGGTCTGATACATATCTTATGGGATGAGATTACTAGATAGCACCAAGAGGGTGAGTGAACCTTCTAAATCTTTGTGTTGCGGGAAGGAGCCACATCCTGGAGGGTCACAGAGCAAAGCTCGTAGAATACTGGTAACAGAATCTCTTTCAATCTACATCTGCCGCAAACTAAGAGAGTGAATGATGAGCCCCATTCCCACAGTCTCCATCACCCTGTGAGAAAGGCAATCGTTATCTGTGCAAACCTCGTTTCAGATGCCACTTTCTCTGCCTTTATAATAACACGTGGTAGGCACCACAGATAGTGTATGTACTAATAATGTGACATAGGGCCTAATTCAGAAACTCTTTCTCTAATGGGCAAAACCATGTGCACTGCAGGTGGGGCAGATATAACGTGCAGAGAGAGAGAGAGTTAGATTTGGGCAGGGTTTAAAGTGGTCCTGGTGAGGTGGTGGAACTCATGGAGGAGGATCATGGAGGCACCAGGACCTGAGGAAGGAGTAGGTGGCTGCAGCTCATCAGCAACACTAGTGCCGCCTGTATCATCGATTGATGCAGATGATGGGGTGGGCTTTTCTGTTGGAATTACTGTGCAGGTCAATGGAGGAGATGGAACTAGTTCCCCCTACCATTACTCAGTTCCACCTCGTCGTCCCCCCCCCCCCCCCTCATTAACCCCTGGATTTGGGTGGGTTATTTTGTTTCTGTGCAAAGTAAATACTGGCTGCTTTATTTTTACACTGCAATTTAGATTTCAGTTTGAACACACCCCACCCAAATCTAACTCTCTCTGCATATGTTACATCTGCCCCACCTGCACTGCACATTGTTTTGCCCATTAGAGAAAAATGTTGCTGCTGCGATCAGGTCTGAATTAGGCCCATACATAGATGAGGTAGCCCAGGGCCGTAACTACGGGGGGTTTCCAAGGGGGCATGGCCGCGGGTGCAGGATTTGAGGGGGCGCCAAGGAGTAAAAGAGGAGCAGGGTTATGTTTTTTTTTTTTTACAGTCAGTGCTGTGCTGCTCCATTGAGACAGCAGACAGCTCCAAGGGCAATGTATCTGACCCACATTTCTGTCTGCAGCTGGCTCCGACGCTGTGCGAGTGACCTCCAGTACCTGGGATCTCTCCTATGTCGGCTACTGTCTTAAAATCGCTTCTTTGCCATGCAGTGCTGCGACTAGTGTGCGGTACACTGTACAAGCTATAGAAGCGCACTGTGCTCCCAGTTAGCAGTATCAACCTCCGCTTTGCCTCCCAGATAGGGGGATTTGGTGTAGATTATAGGGGGGTGTAGTGCAGTGATGCAGTGTACCATATAGGTTATGTAGTATAGTAATGTATTGCAGTATATAGGAGCATGTAGTGCACTGATGTGGTGTAGCGTATAAGGGGATGTAGTGTAGTGATGTAGTGTAGCATATAGGGTATGTAGTGCAGTGCATAGGGGCATGTAGTGTAGTGATGTAGTTCAGCATGTAGGGGATGTAGTATAGTGATGTAGTGCAGTGGATAGGGGAATGTAGAGCAGTGATAAAGTGTTATGATATAGTGCAATGTATGGGGACACACAGAGGAGCATGTAATTGAACACACTGGCGGGGCATGGGGCATTTGAGGCACATAGGGGAATACTGTCCAGTAGTATCCCCTTTTTACATTTTTTTTGATAATCTGATTATTTTAGTCTGATAGGGTTTGTTTGTTTTCTGTTTTGTTATTTTTATATCATGTATGAATTTATGGGGGTGGGGATTACTGCCTTGCCCCCCGCAGAAGTGCAAGGGCGATGCCTTTGCACTTCAAGAGTAGCTCCCAACCAGCACAGCTTTAGTGTGCTGGCCGGAAGCTACTCGTCGCTTCCCGGCCCGCAGCAGCCCCCCCCCCCCCACGGACCGGCCTAAACGGCGGCTTAACACCGCCGTCCAGCCCCCTCCCACCTAGCTACTGCCTCTGCCTCAGAGGCGATCACGAGGCAATGACGGCTGCCATGCGCCGACGCACTACGGTGCCCGCGCATGCGCAGTTCCAACCCGTTCGCTGCGAGAAACTGCAGCGAGCGATCGGGTCGGAATGACCCCCATAGTACGCACAGACACACAAAAAGTGAGCACGCACAGACAGCGTGTGATAAAATAACTAAAATTACGTGACTGGTGCATTTTATTATGTGTGGTCTGGATTGCGTTGAAATATTATTTTGCATACAGGAATACTGTTTCCATGTTATTCTAATAAAATGCGTGACACACCCTGAAATGCGTTAGCTCTTACTGCTTCAATAAACCTCTCTACAGGAAATAAGCTCTTAGCAAACTGGAATAGGTCCAGGTCATAATATAATGGGAAAGTGACTGAAGTAAGCACCTATTTCTTAATCTGTTATTATAATTCATCATATACATAGTCCGATAGGGGGGAAAAGTACAATGTACCACTGTTCATACTGTATATGATAAATATTATATTGTTTAAAAATAAATATTTATAACAATTTATAAAATGACACAACCAGCGGTGAACATACAAATTTACATACACATGCAGAAACTTTTACTGACAAATATGCAAAAGATCTTGTATGGGGACATTAATATTATACCTCTATATACAGTAGTAAACCACACATGTAGTCGCTGGTAAGGGCAGTGTGTATCCAATGATATATCCACAATTAAACTGTTACATTTCCAGACATGAAGTGTATAAGTTTGTAGATTATAATAAGAATTTACTTACCGATAATTCTATTTCTCGTAGTCCGTAGTGGATGCTGGGACTCCGTCAGGACCATGGGGAATAGCGGCTCCGCAGGAGACAGGGCACAAAAGTAAAAGCTTTAGGATCAGGTGGTGTGCACTGGCTCCTCCCCCTATGACCCTCCTCGAAGCCTCAGTTAGGATACTGTGCCCGGACGAGCGTACACAATAAGGAAGGATTTTGAATCCCGGGTAAGACTCATACCAGCCACACCAATCACACTGTACAACCTGTGATCTGAACCCAGTTAACAGCATGATAACAGCGGAGCCTCTGAAAAGATGGCTCACAACAATAATAACCCGATTTTTGTAACAATAACTATGTACAAGTATTGCAGACAATCCGCACTTGGGATGGGCGCCCAGCATCCACTACGGACTACGAGAAATAGAATTATCGGTAAGTAAATTCTTATTTTCTCTGACGTCCTAGTGGATGCTGGGACTCCGTCAGGACAATGGGGATTATACCAAAGCTCCCAAACGGGCGGGAGAGTGCGGATGACTCTGCAGCACCGAATGAGAGAACTCCAGGTCCTCCTCAGCCAGGGTATCAAATTTGTAGAATTTGGCAAACGTGTTTGCTCTTGACCAAGTAGCAGCTCGGCAAAGTTGTAAAGCCGAGACCCCTCGGGCAGCCGCCCAAGATGAGCCCACCTTCCTTGTGAAATGGGCATTTACATATTTTGGCTGTGGCAGGCCTGCCACAGAATGTGCAAGCTGAATTGTACTACACATCCAACTAGCAATCGTCTGCTTAGAAGCAAGAGCACCCAGTTTGTTGGGTGCATACAGGATAACAGCAAGTCAGTTTTCCTGACTCCAGCCGTCCTGGAAACCTATATTTTCAGGGCCCTGACAACATCTAGCAACTTGGAGTCCTCCAAGTCCCTAATAGCCGCAGGTAACACAATAAACTGGTTCAGGTGAAACGCTGACACCACCTTAGGGAGAAACTGGGGACGAGTCCGCAGCTCTGCCCTGTCCGAATGGACAATCAGATATGGGCTTTTGTGAGACAAAGCCACCAATTCTGACACTTGCCTGGCCGAGGCCAGGGCCAACCGCATGGTCACTTTTCATGTGAGATATTTCAAATCCACAGATTTGAGCGGTTTAAAATGTGATTTGAGGAATCCCAGATTACGTTGAGATCCCACAGTGCCACTGGAGGCACAAAAGGGGGTTGTATATGCAGTACTCCCTTGACAAACTTCTGGACTTCAGGAAGTGAAGCCAATTCTTTCTGGAAGAAAATTGACAGGGCCGAAATTTGAACCTTAATGGACCCCAATTTGAGGCCCATAGACACTCCTGTTTGCAGGAAATGCAGGAATCGACCGAGTTGAAATTTCTTCGTGGGGCCTTCCTGGCCTCACACCACGCAACATATTTTCGCCACATGTGGTGATAATGTTGTGCGGTCACCTCCTTCCTGGCTTTGACCAGGGTAGGAATGACCTCTTCCGGAATGCCTTTTTCCCTTAGGATTTGGCGTTCCACCGCCATGCCGTCAAACGCAGCCGCGGTAAGTCTTGGAACAGACATGGTACTTGCTGAAGCAAGTCCCTTCTTAGCGGCAGAGGCCATGAGTCCTCTGTGAGCATTTCTTGAAGTTCCGGGTACCAAGTCCCTCTTGGGCAATCCGGAGCCACGAGTATAGTTCTTACTCCTCTACGTCTTATAATTCTCAGTACCTTGGGTATGAGAAGCAGAGGAGGGAACACATACACCGACTGGTACACCCACTGTGTTACCAGAAACGTCCACAGCTATTGCCTGAGGGTCTCTTGACCTGGCGCAATACCTGTCCAGTTTTTTGTTCAGGCGGGACGCCATCATGTCCACCTTTGGTCTTTCCCAACGGTTCACAATCATGTGGAAGACTTCCCGATGAAGTCCCCACTCTCCCGGGTGGAGGTCGTGCCTGCTGAGGAAGTCTGCTTCCCAGTTGTCCAGTCCCGGAATGAACACTGCTGACAGTGCTATCCCATGATTTTCCGCCCAGCGAAGAATCTTTGCAGTTTCTGCCATTTCCCTCCTGCCTCTTGTGCCGCCCTGTCTGTTTACGTGGGCGACTGCCGTGATGTTGTCCCACTGGATCAATACCGGCTGACCTTGAAGCAGAGGTCTTGCTAAGCTTAGAGCATTGTTTTATGTGGAGAGAAGTCTCCAGACTTGATCACACTCCCTGGAAATTTTTTCCCTGTGTGACTGCTCCCCAGCCTCTCCGGCTGGCATCCGTGGTCACCAGGACCCAGTCCTGAATGCCGAATCTGCGGCCCTTTAGTAGATGAGCACTCTGCAGCCACCGCAGAAGAAACACCTTTGTCCTTGGAGACAGGGTTATCCGCTGATGCATCTGAAGATGCGATCCGGACCATTTTTCCAGCAGATCCCACTGAACAGTTCTTGCGTGAAATCTGCCGAATGGAATCGCTTCGTAAGAAGTCACCATTTTTCCCAGGACCCTTGTGCAATGATGCACTGACACTTTTCCTGGTTTTAGGAGGTTCCTGACTAGCTCGGATAACTTCCTTGCTTTCTTCTCCGGGAGAAACACCCTTTTCTGGACTGTGTCCAGAATCATCCCTAGGAACAGCAAATTGTCGTCGGAAACAGCTGCGGTTTTGGAATATTTAGAATCCACCCATGCTGTCGTAGAACTACTTGAGATAGTGCTACTCCAACCTCCAACTGTTCTCTGGACCTTGCCCTTATCAGGATATCGTCCATTTTCTTTGAAGAAGAATCATCATTTCGGCCATTACCTTGGTAAAGACCCGGGGTGCCGTGGACAATCCAACCGGCATCGTCTGAAACTGATAGTGACAGTTCTGTACCACGAACCTGAGGTACCCTTGGTGAGAAGGGCAAATTGGGACATGGAGGAAGCATCCCTGATGTCCCGGGACACCATATAGTCCCCTTCTTCCTGGTTTGCTATCACTGCTCTGAGTGACTCCATCTTGATTTGAACCTTTGTATGTAAGTGTTCAAATATTTCAGATTTAGAATAGGTCTCACCGAGCCGTCTGGCTTCAGTACCACAATATAGTGTGGAATAATACCCCTTTCCTTGTTGTAGGAGGAGTACTTTGATTATCACCTGCTGGGAATACAGCTTGTGAATTGTTTCCAATACTGCCTCCCTGTCGGAGGGAGACGTTGGTAAAGCAGACTTCAGGAACCTGCGAGGGGGAGACGTCTCGAATTTCCAATCTGTACCCCTGGGATACTACTTGTAGGATCCAGGGGTCCTGTACGGCCCCAGCGTCATGCTGAGGACTTGGCAGAAGCGGTGGAGGGCTTCTGTTCTTGGGAATGGGCTGCCTGCTGCAGTCTTCTTCCCTTTCCTCTATCCCTGGGCAGATATGACTGGCCTTTTGCCCGCTTGCCCTTATGGGGACGAAAGGACTGAGGCTGAAAAGACGGTGTCTTTTTCTGCTTAGATGTGACTTAGGGTAAAAAAGGTGGATTTTCCAGCTGTTGCCGTGGCCACCAGGTCCGATGGACCGACCCCAAATAACTCCTTCCCTTTATACGGCAATTGCCGTTTGGAATCTGCATCACCTGACCACTGTCGTGTCCATAAACATCTTCTGGCAGATATGGACATCGCACTTACTCTTGATGCCAGAGTGCAAATATCTCTCTGTGCTCTATAGTCAATAAAATACTGTCCCTGTCAAGGGTATCAATATTTTCAGTCAGGGAATCCGACCAAGCCACCCCAGCGCTGCACATCCAGGCTGAGGCGATAGCTGGTCGCAGTATAACACCAGTATGTGTGTATATACTTTTTAGGATATTTTCCAGCCTCCTATCAGCTGGTTCCTTGAGGGCGGCCGTATCTGGAGACGGTAACGCCACTTGTTTTGATAAGCGTGTGAGCGCCTTATCCACCCTAAGGGGTGTTTCCCAACGCGCCCTAACTTCTGGCGGGAAAGGGTATACCGCCAATAATTTTCTATCGGGGGAAACCCACGCATCATCACACACTTCATTTAATTTATCTGATTCAGGAAAAACTACATGTAGTTTTTTCACACCCACATAATACCCTTTTTTGTGGTACTTGTAGTATCAGAAATATGTAACACCTCCTTCATTGCCCTTAACATGTAACGTGTGGCCCTAAAGGAAAATACGTTTGTTTCTTCACCGTCGACACTGGAGTCAGTGTCCGTGTCTGTGTCTATGTCGACCGACTGAGGTAAATGGGCGTTTTAAAGCCCCTGACGGTGTTTGAGACGCCTGGACAGGTACTAATTTGTTTGCCGGCCGTCTCATGTCGTCAACCGACCTTGAAGCGTGTTGACATCACGTAATTCCTTAAATAAGCCATCCATTCCGGTGTCGACTCCCTAGAGAGTGACATCACCATTACAGGCAATTGCTCCGCCTCCTCACCAACATCGTCCTCATACATGTCGACACACACGTACCGACACACAGCACACACACAGGGAATGCTCTGATAGAGGACAGGACCCCACTAGCCCTTTGGGGAGACAGAGGGAGAGTTTGCCAGCACACACCAAAACGCTATAATTATACAGGGACAACCTTTATATAAGTGTTTTCCCTTATAGCATCTTAATATATAATCATATCGCCAAATAAGTGCCCCCCCTCTCTGTTTTAACCCTGTTTCTGTAGTGCAGTGCAGGGGAGAGCCTGGGAGCCTTCCCACCAGCAGTTCTGTGAGGGAAAATGGCGCTGTGTGCTGAGGAGATAGGCCCCGCCCCCTATTCCGGCGGGCTCTTCTCCCGGTTTTTCTGAGACCTGGCAGGGGTGAAATACATCCATATAGCCTCAGGGACTATATGTGATGTATTCTTTTTAGCCAGAAAGGTAATCTCATTGCTGCCCAGGGCGCCCCCCCCAGCGCCCTGCACCCTCAGTGACCGCTGGTGTGAAGTGTGCCTGAGCGCAATGGCGCACAGCTGCAGTGCTGTGCGCTACCTCATGAAGACTGAAAAGCCTTCAGCCGCCGGTTTCTGGTCCTCTTCTTACTTCGGCATCTGCAAGGGGGTCGGCGGCGCGGCTCCGGTGACCCATCCAGGCTGTACCTGTGATCGTCCCTCTGGAG